>NC_135539.1:130873210-131176241 GCF_045843805.1 Urocitellus parryii | reverse complement strand
TTATAATAATAGCTTATAATTACTGACTGCTGAAAACCAGGTTTTATCCTAAATCTTTATATCTACTAACTTGTTTCATCCTCCACCGACCCTAGAAGTGAGATATTTTTATAGTTATCATCTCAATATCACAAAGAAACAGGAGCAAAGAGAGTGAAACTAACTGCTTACATAACATCAGAGTTTTTGTATGAAATATTTCAGGGAGCTCTAATAAGAGCCATGGAAGGTAAGTCCTGATATTCTCCCCATTTCACAGATGAGGGTACCGGTATAGGTAAGTCACTTGCCCACTGTTACAGTTAATAAGGGCAAAATAAAAATTCAAACCGAGGCAGCTGAACCCCCAAATTCATGTTCTTGGGTACTTTTTTCAACCTCCTGCCATCACATAAATTTGGATGTGCTGCAGTGTAGACATGAGTTTGCCAGGAAAACCAAAGGTTGAGTTTATTTGGTGGAATCTCAGTAAATGATTTCATACAGGCTGGCACATCAGTTTGTCCCAGGTAAAGTGAGGTCATGGGGCAGACATGTCATGCCCCAGGGATTTCTACTAGCATGCATAGAACAGCCAGGCCAAGACTTCCCGCTGGCCACAGGGCAAGTAAGTGGGTCAGTACCCCGTTGGAATCCTTCAGAAAGCTCTCAACTGCTATGGACATGGATGCTGAAAAGTCACAAAGAGTCTGGAACTATACAAATAAATTTAATAAAACCATGTCTAGCACAGGAGTTCTCCCGAAAGTCTTCCCCAATTCCTGCTTCTATGAAAATCAGTGGAATTCCTGTTTTTCTGAATACATTACCAAGAATAAGGCCTTCACTAATATAATTCACTCTGATATTGGCATACAATGTGTGTAGTCAAAATCCAGCTACAGAGAACATTACCAGAATGCAAGATGAGCACACAAAGTCTTTCTGTGCAATTTTTAAAAAATTAGGCCAAATGCCATTGTAAGAAACCTTTAATGGGTGTTTAAGAATTTTTATAGTATTCAATCTTCACTTTTAAATTTTGTTTAATATACAAACCATACACTTGGGAGATCTATATTAAATATTGGAGTGACTAGGAGAACAAAGAAGAAATTTGTTCTGGAATGACATTTATTATAGTTGTTATACAAATTTGACTTTCAATAAATAGCATCTTGGGTAGAAATTCAGGCAACTCATTCAGTTCTATTTGTGCAGTTTCTTAAGGTGGAATTGTAGTGGTCTTAGGAGCATTTACAACAGTAGGTTTTAAATACATTTATTATTGGTCTTATTCACTCACTTATTCATCCAAAAAGTATTAATTTAGTGCCTGACAAGAATATAGCATTGGCATGGGATAGGATCTAGCCCCTGCCAAAGACCTTATAATTTTTTTGAAAAAAAATATAAAAGTTGCATAATTAATTAACAATGCTACTTGCATTGCGTCAAAAAGAATGATGTACAAAATAAGCAATCTATTTGTTGAAGGAAAGCTAGATCTTAATAACTGGAAAGATTAGGAATAGCTTTCTGTAGTAGATGTAATTTAGCATAAGAGCCAATTACAAAGAAGAATAGACACTTCTAAGACCGATGTCAGCAAGAGTTTGGGAGTTGAAAATAAAAGGAACATTCTGGATAAAGTAGAATTTCTTTTGGGAAGAAGCAGAAAACATACTAACTTTATGGACTTTTAAATAGAAAACTCAGCTGTTTGAACTTTGTTCTATAGGCACTTGAGATCCACTGAAATCCCCAAAATAGAGAATGAGACAACTCTGTTGTGTTTTAGGAACTTGGTCTGACAGTCTGAATGACTTGGAGACAGAAGCAGTTAATCAATTGCTATGGTTAAGATTGGAAATTTAAAAAAAAGGATTAAAAATAATCTAAATGTCAATCAGTAAGGTATTAGCTTAACAATTATGGTATCTCCATACAATGGATACTATGCAACTAAAAAATGAAGAAGCTCCTTAATTATTATAGTGTAATAATTGCCAAGACATGCTAAGTGAAAAAACTAAGATGTGCTCGAGCATAAGAAGTATATACTCAATATATCAATAAATAACAGCAATATTTAAAAATACATGCCAATGCAGTAATTTATTTATGAACTAACGAAAACCTGAACTTGGCTGGCAGCTGTGGGGATAAAAAGGAAGAGGGAGTTATGAAGATCTGTCCAAGGAAGAAATGTAATTAGGACACAGAGATGAAAGACAATGAAAAATCACATGTGTCTTTAAGATTGGAAACACCAATGGCTGGAGAACTTGCCCAGGAGGAAGGGCGATGAGTTTGCGAGGTTTGCTTTCATTACTCACTGGGGTTCATCCATCGGCCTCCACTCCACGTAGTGATAGAGTCTCTGAACGTTTTTCAACCACTCCCTGAACATTTCGGTGGTATTGTCCACATTGTGATCAGTGGCTGCCCTGCATGAGAAAAGCACAATTTAGTTTAGTTATGTCATCCAAAGAAAGGGGGAAATCAAAAAGACCCCAGACTAACTAAAAGGAGAAAAGCCAGTTCTGGGGGAAAATTAATTATGTATATGAAAATAAATCCCTCATGGTCCAAATTAGACAATGAATTTCTGAAGTGAAAGGTAAAGATAAATAGCATCTTTGTGTCATTAGGTCTTTGAACAGGGCTCAGTCAATTACAGAATGACCCTAAGTGGTTGTATTAATAAATAATCGCTTATTTATAATAGAAGCATTTACAATAGAAGCATGTACTACCCTAGAGCTGTTTAATGAGTCTTCTTAGAAACTTTTCTATTTGTTTTACTTTTCAGTTATCCAAGATGTAAATTCTACCTTTTAACTTCACTAACAATTACCCTCAATTTAAGCAATAATTCAGTTTTGTTTTCATTCCAAGTCAATTTTCAAGTCACACCAAAATATCTCATCTGTACGGTTTTCATGATATAAATATCAGGAGAAAATCAAAATAGTATTTCCCAATAAAAAAACCAAAGTCTAAGGTATCTTCTTCTGTCTGTTTTGGATTAAATTTACCATCATGTATACAAAATAATCTTTCAAAAGCCTTTGAATAATGTATACTAGACTTGTTACTATTCTACCTTAAAATTTAACAAACAGATCACTGGTAAAGGGGTTTAACTCATTTATTAAAACAAAAAAATATTTTCAAATTACATCACAAAATTCAAATCCATGCTAGAAGTTCAGCATTAAATAAAACTGGATGGGGGGGAGGCAGGAATGGAGGAAGGGAGGGAGGGAAACAGAAAAGGAAGAGTCCTGGGAAGAAAGAGGTCACTGAGACCTTTAGAAGGCAGAGAAAATGCTCAGATCTTATTGGTAATTCAGGTTCCTTGAGGGAGGGACAGATATCAGGATTAGCACCTGCCCTGATAACGGCAAGAAGATATGGGAACAGCGAGGACTTATCCATATATGGCAATGTCAGGAACAGGATTTTGCAAAACCCAGTCTGCAATAGCGTTTTTGCTTTTTCTCCCTTGAGTTTGTACTCAAAAAGTAATTAAAATCCTTAAGAAAATGAGTGTCCAGGAATGTTCAAAAGAAAAAAAAATTATTAAGCAAAGCACAGAACTCCAAGTATAGGGGTACATTTTTGTAAAATACCAAGTAACTTGAAACTGTAACTTGAGTAGAAAGGACAGAAAAATGGTAGCTAGAGATGTGTGACTAATATTTAAAAATCTTACCTAGTAAAGTAGATTTTTTGATTAAAACTAGTCATGTTAGCAACACTCACTAAGAGGTGACTTAGTTGGCCAACTTTGATCTGCATTCAAGTCTCTTCTTGAAATGGGATTAGAACCAGCTGCTCTCATTACAAGGCCCAGGAGGGAGGGAGTCTTACAGAGACCCAGAGCATGGTGCTGTGGATGCTGATGGTGTGGTGGGATACCAGGTGAGCACCTTTGGACAAAGACAGGGTAGGGAGGAGTACTGAGCAACTGAAAAGGTAGAAAAAGTCCAGAAAGCAATGTGGAGGGACTTGTGATTGGACCAGGAAGCACAGCTTGTCAGCAAGAATCTCATCCACAGCAACGAGCTGCCAATGTCCAGTGTCACAGGCAGCCACACAGAGTGCCGTGGGCATCAAACCCCAGGTCTCACGACTTGAAGCAGGTAGAGCAATTCAGGAAACGGAGAATTAGCCCAAAGGCATGTTATTTTTCACTCAAAATATTAGGAGTAAGAGTAAATAAAAACAAAACCAAACCTTGACTACCATGTTAGCCAAAATCTATCAGAATTCTACATTTGTCCTAAATTATTTATAAGCAGCGTGTGAAATTTATTTATTGTTCTTGGCAGCTGTTTCTTCATTACAAAGGACTTAAATTCTCTCTGCCTTCCCTCCACGTTGGTGCATTTCCTAATCCATCTAAAAACTTTGGTCTTGTTAGATGAAATATATTTTCCTGAGCACAGATTCAACAACTCCAAAACCTGCAAAGTATCCACTGTCAACAAACATCCTTGGAAATTAGCTGCTTGGAATATGCATGTGTCTCATTAAAAACAGGAGCACAGATTGAAAACACTCCCTCGATTGAGTTAGAAAATGTCCTCTATGTTTACTTCCCTGAATTGTTAAGATTCTCTTTGTTCTCAAACTTCCGTGGGTCTGAGCAGTTCCTCCAGGTGCGGTGGGCAGAAGGGATCCCTACTGGTCTTTGATGTGCAGTATCCAACTCGAAGTCCCAGAGGGGGAAAGGCAGTGTTGGACCACCCCAGACATGAGAAAGACTTGCAGCCTTCACTAAGACTGCTTGACTCCCCTGGCAAAAGGCAACTCTGTAGAAATCCAGACAGATGCTTCTGACTGCTGCCTTTTAATCCCTCTGGAAAAAAAAAAAATGTGTTTCCGCTGGAATACATCATGATGGAAACATGCAGGCTCTGGGCTGTTCAGAGGGTTGGAGAGAGAATCACCCAAGGCCCAGATGCGAGCTCCCCGGGGGAAACAGCAGGATCACATTAAGGGTTTGATATTCAGGGCCTTCCAGAAAGCACAACAATGAGGTGCCTGTCTTGCCACAGACTCTACAAGCAGCTGCTCACAAAAGCTTCTGTGGCCGAGGTGGATTCTTCTACTGAGATAGCAAGCTGGGCACCCACGTGTGTGGACGCCCTGGGAGAAGCTGAGGCACTCTGGCTCCTCCCTCAGCCTGAAAGCTCCATCCAGGGCCCATGAAGAATGAGCCGTCTGGGGTCTGCCATTCTTCTCTGTCAGACCAGGAAAGAGATCCAGAAAGTGAACAGACGTCGCCGATGACTCCTTGAAGCAAATCAATGGAGGGACCATCTGGAGGGATGATCTGCAAGTGATTTACAGTCACTAGTCAAACTGGAAAGCCACTGTCCGTGAAAACACAAGCGTGCCGCTGTGGTCTCAGCGTGTCCTCCCAAACTTTGTGTCGAAACTGAATCCCCAGGTTGATAGTGTTAAGTGCTGGGGCTTTTAGGAGATCATGAGGTCAACCTCAAGGGCAATGCGACCGCTTCTGCTCCTGCCACAAGATGCCATTTATAAGCGTAAGATCAAGCCCTCGCCAGATACCAAACCTGCCAGCACCTTGATCTTGCACTTCTCCACCTCCAAACTGTGGGAAATACATTCTCCTGAGAGGCTAAGATTGCTCAACCATTGCCTCAAATCTCCCAAGCTGGAGGGGTTCACACTCCACACCCCTCTCTCTTCCCTGGGTCTCTCTGACTTGGGTTGGGGGCAAGGAGAGCTCAGCTCTTGAACTGTGTTTAGTTTTCTTTGAATCATGTTGGGTTGATATCCTTCAGGGAGAGCCAGGACTGTTCAGCCACTGAAGAGTTTCCCTTTTCTAATTTTAGGGGAACTCTGACCTTGATATGGTCTGTCCATCAGCCCCTGCTTGGCTTCTTTGGAGTAGGATCTGGAATGGAAGATCTGCTCCAAACAGGTACAACATCTGTTCCAAATAGGTACATGGTGCCAGAGGGAACTGTGGGCCACCTCTCCCCCTGAGGCTGCTCATCTGCTTCCTCTCTGACCCTCTTCTAGTTCCTGTTTCCCCTTCTTTCTCATCTCTAACTGTGTAAGTTAGCAAGGGCCCATGAGCCCTGGCTCCAAAATTCAATTAGGACAACGGTAAACACATACTAGGAATGTGATCGGTAGCATGTGTGGGTGGCAGATGAAGATCCCAGGCTAACAGGTGCTTTGTCACTTGGCGGGTGGAAGAAAGTGCACAGACACCAGTGAAGAAGCTCATCTGCAGGATGGCACGGTTTTATGGATGACTCTGAGCCAAAGAAATTTGAGATTCTATCTGGCAAAGCCTAAAATCACTGACATTTCTCCTTGTTCCAAAAAGTCAGTTTTCATTCCTACGTCTTGGCTCTTAAACTGATAGCCAACTTTAAATAATTAGAACTGACTCGTTTATTTTTGCCACAAGTCCAGCTGAGGTTGTTAGAGCTAAACTCACATTGGGAAGTGTGGGGAACCCAGAGACTGAGGACAGGGTGCTCCGGATCGCTTCCATCTACACGGAGCCCCAGGGAATGTTCTCAGTTGCCCTGGCTCCCCAGAAAGTCTAGACCTCTGGTGTTACGGAAAAACAGGACTGTGGTTGATGGGAGGTTGGTAACACCAGACAGCAGTTGGTCTTTGCTGCCTGAGAACCTGGTTCCCCAGAGGCTCAAGGGAATGGCGATGGAATGAACAACAAAGTTAGTCACTGCCTGGACAACTCCCCCCATGACAAGCAAATTGGCTTATGTGAATTTTCCAACTTAAGTCTTCAAACCCTCTTAAAGTTTTCTTGTTTTCATCCAGCAAGAAGAATCATCAGTGTAGAAAAGAAAGAACTTCACCTAAACTTATTCCACATATGGAAACAGTTAGTGAAATGCATTTTCAAGAAAGTTCACACCATCTAGTCCCATCCTGTGTCTGATCTCACACACACACACACACACACACACACACACACACACACACACACACACCTGCCCAGAAGCAGATGTGACAGGGGACAGGTGTGTTCCACCACTGGGCCGAATACACCCATTAATTCTTGCTCCCTGCTGCCAGGGTAGAGCTCTAGAGATCCAGAACCCATCAGCTGGGTGGAAACTAGACATGGATATGGTTAAAGATGTGAATATGAATTAAGGGGCTGGGATTTCCATTTGTTCTAAATTATTTATAAGCATCCTGTGATAATTTATTTATTGTTCTTGGCGGCTGAAAGGTAAAAACCTTTTTCTAGATCCCACCAAGTGGATCAGTTACAATTCTTTCTAATGAATGAAAAAAATCAGAAAAACTCGCTTCTCAGAAAAACCTCCTCACCAATAAGTTAAATGTTTTCATTCTGGCAATGTCTTTCCTCATGGTGCCTCTTTCATCCCAGAAATGATCACAGACATAGCACCTGAATCCCGGGTGAGCATGATGTAAACAGAGGTATTTGACACTAGAAATGCATGGAGGGAATTTTTCCTAATGATAACATTGCTGCTCGTCCAGTTACCAAGCGATTCATAAACCCAATATCATTTTAATAAAATCAGGATGAACTTGAACTTAATGCCAGCAAACCATGTCATGATACTTTTGATTTTGAGCTATCTTTTTCTTCTCTTTGTGTTAAGAACTTCTCTGTGTCATGTACTAACGCCCTTTCAAGTCCTATGATCAGCTAAGTTAGGTATGATTTTTCTTTCCTCTACTCTGGGTTTTTCCTTCAGGACTGTCCAGCAGAGAGAAGATGCCCAGGAACCACCCGTCAGATTCTCTACCCAGTCAAGGACATTCATCAACATGACCAATATGATCATCTCAGAGCAAAAGATAGAAAAATCCCAGCAGAAAACCAAACGAGAAAAACGGAAGGACTCGTCAACTCCCCACAAGTTTGGCTTAGGTTGACCTCAGCAAGATTTCCCTCGGAGTTGAAACCCTTAGAATTCTTCAGAAGTATCTGGAGCAGTGCCGAGACAAGACCAATCTGTTCCTCGTTTGTCTAAGTGCCTCTTTTTCCTGTTTTTCTTCTCCTCTGTCCCTTGTTTATTCTTTTTCCCACCTGTTTGCGCCCACTCTTCATTTCCCCTTCTCTCCTCCTTGGTGGATTTCCCAATTATGTTACCTTCCCTCTGTGGAGGTGGAGTTCCTCGGGAAATCTTCCTCCCTGGTTAAGAACTGAAGTGCTGGTGCTAAGTAAGGCCCCAGTGGGACCCAGGAACACTCTCTCCAGGAGGAGTGCTCTCCGCTCCAGATCACTTGGGCTAGGCTGAATGCCCCAGATCTGTAATCACATGTATCCAGCCTTGAACTTGCTGATGTACTATGATTAACTGGTTCTATTTCTTTATCATCAGACTCTCTTCCCCGAGGAGAGGAACTGTGCCAGGACCTAACAGAGTTTACGGTACAGAACAGGCTCACTGCTCATGAGTTTGACTAATGAATAAATGAATATTTTCAGGGGGAGTTTCCTCCAATCCCGTCAAATGTCCACAAAGGCCGAGCATAGCTAACATAAAGCAGCGGAATGGACCATGTATGAGCTAATGTGTGCGAGGTAGGCTCTTACGGGCCCCATCTGATTGTTGCCATGTGAGAATACGTGCCCAGAAATGCTAGATTTTCCAATTGTCTCAGGAGAAACCAGCTCTCCAGGTTTTAGAGATAAAAGTCTATTTATAACCTACAAGAACTTTTAGGTTAAAAATGCTATGAAAATATTCCAGCCTGGCAGGGCCTCTCTGGAAACCATGGACCCAACACAAAGACCACATTATCTCGGCTCTTAGCAGTCAAGGCCCATCCATCTGCACATGCCCAGGGTACATAGTTCAGTAATTAAATATTCCAAGTGTGGCTGGGAGGATAGCAAAAATATCACTTCTTTGTTTTCACAAACACAGATACCATCTTCAGTTAAAAAAGAAAGACAAACACACAGGATGAGCAAAGTCTAAATAAGTCTCTTGACCACCAATAAAAACAGTATTGGGGGGAACGATGCAGGAACCATGGAGCCATTGATCATAAGCACACACCTCCCCCACACACCATTTGTATCTTGTTCCATTGTATAGAAACTAAGGCACAGACATTTTTAATTTTGAGATGGGGTCTTGCTGGTCGCCCAGGCTGACCTTGGACTCCTGGGCTTGAGCAGTTCTCCTGCCTCAGTCTCCTGAGTAGATGAGACTACAGGTGTGCACTTCTGTGTCCCGTACAAAAATAAAATAAAATAAAATAACATATTTTTTAAGATGTGATACACATTTCATATTCACTTTTTAATTTTTCAAATTCAGTGGTTTTAAGGATATTAGATTTGTATGACCATCACTGGTTGTCTAGTTCCAGAATACTTTCATCACCTCAGAAGGAAACCCCAAGCCTGGTGAGGTGTGCACATCTGTAATCCTTGTGGCTCAGGAGATTGAAGCAGGAGGATGGCAAAAACCAGCCTTAGCAACTTAGTGAGGCTCTGAGCAACTTAGTGAGACCCTAAGCAACCTAGTGCCAGACCCTGACTCAAAATAAAATATAAAAAGGGGATGGGGATGTAGCTCAGTGGTTAATGCACCAGGGTTCAATCTCTGGTACAAAAAAAAAATTTAAAAAAAGAAAGAAAGAAAACAAAAGAAACCCTATACCCATCAGCCTCATTGCTTCCCTAATACATAGTTCTACTTTATGTCTATGGGTTTGCCCATTCAGAGTTTTTCACATAAATGGATTCAGTGTCTGATTTCTTCCGCTTTGAATAATGTTTTCAAGATTCATCCATGTTATAAGATGTATCTGTACTTTGTTTCTCTTTATGGCTAAATAATGTTCCATTGTATGGACACAACTACAAATTGTTTATCTACTCATCAGTTAGTAGACATTTGGATGTTTTTGTTTTTCAATTATTAAGAACAATGCTGCTGTGAGCATCTATGTGCAAGTTTTTATGTGGTTTTATTTTCATTTTCCTTGAGTAGTGCTGCCCAAAGTTTAAATGTTGTAGAAAAAGAGGAAAATATATTGTTTTAATTTGTTTGTCACTTATGGAAAACCTATTCTAGCACGCAACTGAACATTTTACAGATGGAACTAGTCCTCGTAGTGATTTTTCAAGCAGCTATTATTATCCCCATTTTACACCTGTGGAACCTGAGGCTTGGAAACTCTCCCAAAGCTTATTTTCTTTTCACTTATGATTCATCTCTCGATTTCTGAAATTCTCCACTTTCTATTCCAGTGCAGCAGAGAATTCCTGCTTCCTGCATGTCTTGACCGTGTGTGACGTGAACAGAGGCAAGGACTCAGGAACGCGAGGGCAATTGTCCACCCGAAGAAGCGAGGGCTCTAGGGAGGAGCTGGGTGGAGAAGCTGGAACAGGACGGGATGATGAAGCCCCAAGAGGAAGCCCAGCTCTGCCTAATGGTGCAGCTGGGTCGATGCCACCGATGTAAACAGTCAGCCTAGAGCCTGGCAGGGCAATGCTAAGGCAAAACACGGAACCTATGAAACATGAGGTCATGGTGAACTGCAGCCAGAGTGACCACAGAGAAAGCCACAGCCTGGGGACTGGCCTTGCGGAATGAAGCAATCCTACAGGAGGGCCTCACCACCCCAGGATCTATGAGTGGACGGTAGTGACAATGGAAATTCAATGTGGCCCTCTGCATCCGGGACCAGAAGAAAGGTGAAATAGTGTTCAGGCTCTATTCAGGAAGGTCGGCTTTGATTCACTGCTTCTGGAATCAACTGCAGCCAAAAATAACAGTAAATATTTTGGTCTTGAGCACATCCTTTCATCAGATAAAAAATACAAGGTCAGGAGTCACGCCTCTTCTAAGAGTGAGCTCTATGATCTTAATGAATTTGCTGGAACTCTCTGCGCCTGTTTTTCCATCTGTAAAATGGGGAGTGACATCTACTGTATCTACCTAGCTCTGTGGCTTATCATGTGAAGGAGCTTTCAAGAATGTGTTCTTTAACAGTTGGCCTTTCCCTGTCTCCAATACATGCGTGCATGTGCACACACACACACACACACACAAATGAGGCAGCTTGTTAAACAACCTCAGAAAACACATGCAACAAAGTTGAACACATGCACTTCAAGCAAACAACCCAGAATTACTAGAGTCTACCATTTTTGAAAGATAAAAAGTACACATCCCATTTAAACTCAGAAAAAAAAAAAGCCAGAATAGTATGATAAAGACTGCTAAATATCTCGACGTGGGTTCTCCTCTTCTTCCCAGCAGTGGACTCTTCAGCTGAGTCCATGGCCACCCAGCTTCAAGGACAGACTGCAGTCTCCGTGACCCCAGGCTGTTCATTGTTTCAACCCCAGCACTTAAAAGGGTCCCTGGCACATAGGATGCGCTCAACGAATATTGGTTGGTCTTTCCTTTTCTCATCAAATCCTTCACTTTACAAGAACCATAAAATACCTGCATGGTTCGTTCAGTTCGACAGACTCCAGCTATGCATCTCCTTGGTGCTGGGGTCATGGCACCTGATGGAAAACATCACTTTGTTGAGGACATTGAGGCACAGGCAGTTTTTCGTGGTTTAATAGGAAATAAAAGTGCATACACCAAGAACTGTAGTTCTATGTAGTTCAGTGGTGTGTTGGTATGACAAGGTCTCCCAGTGCCAGAGAGAAGGGAGTGGCTGGAGAGGGTCCTGGGGAGGTTTCTTGAAGGACAAGAATCCTGAACTGAGACTGGAAGAAGGAGCAGATATCTAGGGGGCAGGCAAGGTAGGACGAAGACTATTCCAGAAGGAGGGACAACATGTGTGGAGGCAGAGAGGTAGGGGACAGTGTGACCTTCTTGTGGAACTACATTTAAATTTGCTGGACTGAGGCTCATAAGTCAAGGGGGTAAGGTGGCTGTGGAAGGTCAGGATGACACGAATGTTGGGGACACAACAAGTATAGGGAGTGGTGGTCAGGCCCATATTTCTGGGTCCTTAGCATCCAGCCCTGCATAGAAAAATAAAGCAGTGAATGGGGTCTACTATGAAATAGTCTACTGTTCCAGATTGTGACTGATTTGCCCTTAGCATGAAATTCATTCTCTGAATTCCTCAAAGGAAATGCTCAAAAACACATAGGGTTACTTTATTCCATTATAGCTGTCATTCTGTATTTGCAGTTTCCCCACGTGGAGATTTCATAAACTGCAGATCAAAACTATGGAAAAAGAATTGTGTCTCTACTGAGTATGTGCAGATATCTTTCTTGTCATTATTTCCTAAACAGTATGGTATAAGATGAACGTACATAACCTATTTGCATAGCCTTTACAAGGTGTTAGACATTATAGGCAACCTAGAGATGCTTTAAAGCATATAGAGGATGTGCATGGTCTATACAAAGCTACAGCATTAGTGTAAGAACCTTGAGCTTCCGTGCATGTTGGTATCTGCAGGGATCCTGGAATCAATCTCTTCCAGATACTGAGGGATGTTGGTGTCTTCGGGGAACCCGAGGGAATGACTGTATTCCCTTTTCATACACAGGTCTAGCTGTCCCATAGGCTGAGTTTTCTGGGAAAGGTGTGGTTTCTAGCACTCTGAGCCATTTTCTCCATAACTTCACTTGCATGTACTTGCCAGACTGCGTGTCCAAATTTTTCATTCAAAAATTGTGTCTGGAACATAGTAAACCCTCTGCATGAACTTGTGGGATGACTAAGTGAATAAATAAATGCTCACATAAATCAAAGACAAAAGGAAAATAGGGTGGTCATACCTAGTAAGGGTCTGCACTTAATCATATGAAGCTGTAAATCTATGGAAAAACAATACTAGTCCTGTACAAATAGTATTTTTTCCCCCATTGAAAAAGTTGGACTAGGAACAGGAACAAGGAGAAAAAGCATCCACTTTGAAAACTGAATTTAAGGCTGTTTTCCCACAGAATCACCCAGAATGAGAGCTTGGCTTCAGCTGGCCAACATTTCCATGCCGTTACCCAATACCTGTCGTCTTGGTGCCAGTATCAACATGCCCAGCCCACTCAGGAGAGAGACAGAAATGTTTGCCTTGAATTTACCTGCCTTGGAAAGTTTTAAGTCTGGCTTCCCCGTGCACTTCATTAGTGGTGTCTTGACATGGAGTAGGGGACGGCTGTTGGCAGGTGTTAGGGACACGTTCATCTTCTAAGCTCATACCCACATGCAAATTGAAAAGTCCCAAGAAATATTTTTGAGGAGTTTTAAGTCCTTTTACTCATCGTTGTGGTGTCCCGGCAAACAGGAGCCTGCTTCGGGTGGTATTTTCTCCCATTCTATTATGGAAAACTACTGTCAGAGGGCAGAGAACACTCTGTTCCTAAAGTGTCTCTGTGACATGCTCCTGGGGAGCAGGGCATGTAAACACACTGTTCAGAGCCATCTCCTACTATCTTTTGGACTCACTACCCTTCTGCAGAGAGGAAGGAGTGACCGTGAACCCCAGGGCCCTCCGTGATGGGCACTGAGCTAGAACTCTTGTAACCTCAGCTCTATGACACTGTGTTCTATGACCCCCTTTATACACAGGAGGAAAGTCAGGGCCAAAGAGGCCCGCACTCTCCGAGTTAGTAAGTGAGGCAGACTTGAGTCAGCGCTGGACTCAGAGGAGGGCACCACCAACCACTCCTCTAGGTCTTATTTTGAAATTGTACTTTGGAGTGAAGTTGAAAACAGAAGGAAAGACTTTTAAAGACACAGAGGGCAAATGGCGATTTTGTCTTCAGAATGCCGGGCACAACAGCGAACTTCATGTTGTCGGTAAAACTGCTGCAGCTACAGGGCATTTGGGTGATTTTAGAGCCTCTTGGCTCACTAGCCCTCTTCATGCCTCAGGAACAAACACACTCAACGGAGGGCTCATCGTTTTGAATAATGCCTGGGACAGTCGAGGACATTGAACAATGAATGACTGCTCTCCTTCATGTTTCTCAAAATTTTCCATTAACTTGGAACTCTCTAATGGGTAGTTTTGAGGATCTTTGCCCTTGCTATGAGCGGAGAAATGGGCGTTTGGAGAAGGAAGCCCGAGAAACTAGCTTTTTAAAAGCCTGCTCTAGATTTTTAAAACTTGTTCTAATTAGTTATACAAGACAACAGAATGTATTTTGACACATGATACATAAATGGAGTACAACTTCTCACTCTTCTAGCTGTACATGATGTAGAATCACACTGATGATTATTACCCTATGTGCACATAGGGTAATAATGTCTGATTCATTCTAGATCCTTCCTACCTACGTACCCCTCCCCTCCCCTCCATTCACTCCCTTCTGTCTAACTCAAAGTACCTCTATTCTTCCCTAGCCCCCACCCCTTTATCATGAATTAGCATCCTCATATCAGAGAGAACATTCAACCTTTGGCTTTTTGGAACTGACTTATTTTGCTTAGCATAATATTCTCCAGCTCCCTCCCTTTACCTGCAAATGCCATAATTTCATTCTTTTTCAAAGCTGAGTAATATTCCATTATATTTCCACATTTCCTTTATCCATTCATCTGTTGAAGGGCACCTAGGTTGGTTCCATAGTTTGGCTGTTGTGAATTGCCTGCTCTAGATTTCATGTGGTGACTTTGGAAGGTAAGACAAACATCCAGGGTCTCAGAATTCCAAGGTGTGGAACCCTGCCTGACCTCCCCAAGTGGGTCATATCCCCTGGTTAATACTTTTTCGATACCACGTGCCTCTGATTTCTGGTACTTACTGGAGTTGCATTTCTACATTTATTTCTATGGAACTGAATAATTTATCTTCCCCCTGTTGGTCTATAAGATCCACAGGGTAGGGATACGTTTGTCTTGGATCATCACTGTATCCTCAAGCCCGGGATAGAACTGAGTAAAGTGTTGCTAAATGAGTTACTGCCTCACAAGAATGCTGGCCCCCACCCCTCGTTTATCTTTGTTGCTAAAAATTATATATATATATATATATATATATATATATATGTAAATTCTTCACCAGTAAAGACACACCATCAGGTAATTAGATAAGGGTGATGAAATGTCTTTTAGGGCACTTCCTTACTGTTTCATAATTCATATCTGGAAAATTTGACTTTTATGGGTCCTGGAAAGAGGCTGGGGTCAGATGCTCTTTGGTAACGAGCTGTTGAAAGGCCCTGAGGGAGCCCAATAACCCAACTAGGAGGAAGTGGGGGCCATGATCAGTAGCTTTGAAGGCAGCACTGGGGAGACACTGGGCAAAGGCAGAGTTCAAGCAAGTGTCATTGTGGAGGCCAGTAAATAGGGCAACAGGTGAGTCCCTCTTCTTCCTGGCTTTCAGTAGGGTGTGTCCTTTGAGCCAAAGTAGAGATCCAGCAAGAAGATCTGGCACCCACCGTAACAGTGTCCAGACCCCCTCCTTGCCCCACAGCAACTTTCCCCGGGAGGCCCCGTGGCTTTCCTAGGACCAAGCAGGCCAAGGGAACTCCCACGTGCCCTTCCCCAGCCCAGCCCAGCCCAGGCCAGGTCTAAGAGCCGCCACCCTGCTCTTCTGGAGGCACCACAAAAAGGAGGCCACCGATGTCCAACATTCAAAGTTCACTTTCCCGAAGTTTCCCAACTAATTTTTCAATTGACTCTGTAAACTATAACATGACACTAGGAAATTCTTATTTTCACTCCCACATGCTAATGGTTAGAAGAGGAATTAGGCACTCCCAAGAGTCAGAATCAAACTCACTGACCTAAGTTTCTCCAGCAGAGGATCCAAGAGGAATCCAAGTTTTTAACTCTTTAACTCTCAAGAGGAGGATTTGGTAAAATCAATCATCTAATCCTTATAAATCTTAGGAAGGCAATATTCTCATTATTTCATGATGAGAACACAGTTAATCGTCACAAAACTAGTACAGATGAGCATCCCTAATCTAAAAATTCAAAGTCCAAAAATGATCTAAAATCCAAAAGTTTTTGAAAAATTCTGAGCATTTTGGGTTTGGAATTTTAGGATTAGATATGTGGAGTTGATAAACTGTGTGCAAATATTCCAAAATCCAAAAAACTCTGAAATCTGAAACACTTCCGATACTCAACCTATAAGTGACAGACCCAATCAAGCCTGATTTACCTGAAAATTAAAGGTGAATTTTCAAAAGCAAGGGAGGAAGCCATTACCTTGTGGTAAAGTCTCAGGGTAGTCAACACGAAATACTTGGCATAAAATCAGGGACCTCGTATTTAGTCAGAGTTTTAAAACCTAGGAAATAAAGTCAAGAGTATCTAATTTTATCCTGTCTGTAGACAGATTCTCGTCCATCCAGGAGGCAAAATGAGGTCTGGAATTCCTAAGCTAATTAATCCTGGCTAAATGACTTCACATCTTTAAGCCTTAGTTTTTTTTTATCATTTGTACCTAACTATATTAGAAAGAAACAAAATGGAGGAAAACAATAACCTGCATATTAATAGTTATTTTTTAATGTATAAATTTCTAAACCTATAGAGCAAGAAACCATGAACTAGAGTTACTAATAACAGAAATCTGTATTATAATCCAATAAAACATATTTGGCTCTGATTCAATGGGGGGAAAAAATCTTCCAAACAACTGAAGAATTTAAGAAATCTTATTTGCAAAAAAAAAAAAAAATTTCAAATCCTAAATTGATAATGAATAATTCCAAACATATACATGCCTGAACAGAGATGAACAAAAATTTTAAATCAAGGCTTAGTAAAGTAGAATAGAACAAACATGTTAGATGAAGTAAAAGAAGTATCCTCTTGAACTAGCTGTGGGTGGAAGTGAATCCCCAGCCTCTTCATGGACCTCTCTCAAGCAAGACATTTTGCAAGAGCCACCTCAGGCCAGCGAGAGCTCAAGGGCTTCTTTGACTCCTGCGCTGCATGTTTGCTTCCAGCCGGTGTGTGTATTTTCTTTTTTGGGTTTGACTATTTGTTTTTCTAAGGAAACCTGAATTTTTCTTCATGATTTTTTTTCATTTAATAACCCAATTACTTAAAATATCCCAATTACTTTAATACATATAAATATATTTTGTCTTGATACTTCTAAAATATTTTAATTTGAATGGACACATAGTAATTGTGCATATTTCTGGGGGACAGTGTGACCTTTCAATGCATGTCTAATATGTGTAATGCTCACACACATCAATTATTGGTGTAACCAATGACCCGAAATGCTTGTCCTTTCTTTGTGCGGGGAGTATTCAAAATCCCCTCTATTGGCTGTTTTGAAATATATAATTAGTTATCAATCATAATGATCCCACTGTGCTGTAGAACACCCACCTATCCAGATGCATTGCTATACCTGCTAACCATTCTCTCCTCATCTTCCCCCACCCACACTCTTTATTTATACTCCTTTAATTGCACATTCATGAGTAATTCTAATTTATCATCTTGCCCTATTCTCTTTATGAATCTTATGTTTTTCTTTAAAAAGTGCAACCATTTTTATTATGATTTTTTTTGTCCTAACTTTTTACTTCCTATTACTGGTCCTTAATATTCAACCCTCTTATTGCCGGCTGTTTCACTGCTGTGACCAAAAGACCTGATAAGAATAATACAGAAGAGGAAAAGTTTATTTGGCTCATGGTTTCCTCGGTCTTGGTCCACAGATAGCCCACCCCCTAGCTCTCAGCCTCAGATGAGGTAGAACAACATGGCATAAGGGCCTGGAAGAGGAAAACAACTCAGGACATAGCAATCAGGAAGCAGAGAGAGAGCTCTGTTCACCAGGGACAAAATATAAACCCCAAAGGCATGCCACCAGTGACCCACCTCCTCCAGCCACACCCCACCTGCCTACAGTTACCTCCCAGGTAATCCATATCAGTGACTTAATCCAATGATTATGTTAAACCTCTCAGAACCCAATCACTTCACCTCTGATAATTCTTGCATTGTCTCACACATGAGCTTTTGTGGGACTCTACAAATCTGAACCATAACAAACCCCAAATATAATATGCATATATTTTAAACTTTTCAAATTTACTGGGTGTCATTCTCTTTAACTTTTGAATTATGTGATGAAATAGATCTTATTTTTGTTTTATTTTAAATCTTACAGTATCCTTTTTTAGGTCTATTTTAACTGGTTTGACCTCCAATGTCTATTACTCCCATTCTCTTGAGAGACAGATGGAAATAACGATAGGAAATGAACATCTCCGCTTGGGATCACAGCGACCTTAATACAATCAGTGCAGACCCCATGCTGGGCAGGAGAGACCTGGGCTCCCACTTACTCTGTGCCCTCTAATACGTCCTCAGGGAAGTGACTTGCTCTGCATCCTGGGCCTATGACCCTTTCAAGAAGCAAAAGCAAACATATAGGAGAAAAGGAATGCAGAAAACTGAACTTGGTAATACATAGCAGCCACTAGAAGCTGATGTTTGTTACCCAATGACAGGTGATTTAAAGGCATGGACAATGATTGAGTTTCAGTAAAGAGACCCACATATCAGGACTGATGAGATAAGATGCAGAGAAAACTCTATGAAGATTCAGCAAAGAGACCTAACTCTAAACACTGGACACGACAGCTCTCAACAGGGAAGGGCCTTTCCTGACAAATTACCTCTCCTTAGACAAAATGAATGTTTTGACATTCCTGCAGGCTCTTGAGTAAAGGCCGGCTGCCTAGAGGGGGGGACCCAGCTGACAAGCTGTTGCCTATGTATCTGCCTTAAAACCTCTGAGACTGCCTTCTCTAAACATGGCCATGGGGTTAATGGAAGGCTGAGTTCTCGCTCAGATGAGAATTTCATACTGAGAGAAACTGAAAGTTTGGACATACAGCAGATGTCTGAGAGCCTAAGCAAGTAAATACTACATGGGCTGAAGGAGATGATCTACTGTAAATAGGATGAGCACATTCCCAGAGGGCACTGCCACCCAGACAATCAATATATTAACCACTTAGGCTTTTTTACCTTCTTGACCTTTATCCTTGAAAGAATTTCAGTAGAATAGTGCCTGAGTCAAGTCAAGGGTCACAGTCCATATTAGGTGAATAAATAAGTGAACAAGTGAATAAATAAATAAAGTCACTGCATGGCCGCTGGCAAGCAGCCGAAGGATCTCTAGAACAAGAGGCATGGGGTCTGGCCCAGGCCTACTATTAACCTAGTGTGGATGTGCTATAGGGTGAATGCATTAAATGCATATTTTTATTGGAATAAAATTATTTGTAATATTCTTATATTCGTAGTATTAGTTGCATCAATATATTCTCCTTTCATCTCTTACATTGTACAGTCAGCACTGTATAATCAGTCTTAACAGGATTTTGTTGATTTTACTACATTTTTTTTTAGAGAATCATATATTGGGTGGTTGATCCTTTGTAATATCTTCAGTTTTAATTTCCTTAACTTTTATCTTTTTCATATGGAATTTGCTTCCTTCTTTTATTGAGTTTTGGGGTTTTCTTTGGCCATTCCCCCTATATCTTTGTTGTTATTGTTCTGATAGTTGACAGTAGAATGATATATGGAGTATAATATTCCTTCTTGTGGTTGCACATGATGTGGAATCACATTGGTCATGCATTCACATATGCACTTAGAAAAGTAATGTCCAATTCATTCTACTACCTTTCTTTTTCCCATTCTCCCTCCCTTCCCTTCACCTCCCTTTGTCTAATCTGAAGTACTTCTATTCTTCCCTACCCACCCCCTGTTATTGTTAGTTAGCATCCACATATCAGAGAGAACATTCGGCCTCTGGTTTTGGGGGATTGGCTTATTTCACTTAACATGATAGTCTCCAGTTCCATCCATTTACTGGCAAATGCCATAATTTCATTTCCCTTCATGGTCAAATAGTATCCCATTGTGTGTAGATACCACATTTCTTCATCCATTCATCTGTTGAAGGGCACCTCGGCTAATTCCATAGTATAGCTATTGTGAATTGAGCTTTTATAAATGCTAATGTGGATGCATCACTGTAGTATGTTGATTTAGAGCAAGAATTAAAATCAAGAATCAACAATTGGGAGGGAATCAGACTAAAAAGTTCTTTACAGCAAATGAAACAATCAAGAATGTAAAGAGAGAGCCTACAGAATGGGAGAAAATCTTTGACATCTGCACCTCAGAGTATTAATATAAAGAACTCAAAAAATTTAATATCAAAAATAACAAATAACCTAATTAGTAAATGAGCAAAGGAACTGAATAGATACTTCACATAAGAAGAAATACAATCACTCAACAATTATATGAAAAAATGTTCAACAACTTCCCCCAATCTTAAGTTCACTACTGATCTTATTTAGTAGTAGTCAGTCCTTCATATCTTCTAGATTTCCATTATTATTTCTTCCTTGATCTTTGAGTCATTTACAATTGTTACTTCTATTTTCCAAATATATGGCCGGCCATTTTTGAGTTAACTTTTTGTTGTTGATTTCTGTCTAGCTGTATTGCATCTTGGGAATGAGCTATTATACCAATTCTTTTCAATTTATTGAGTCTTTCTGTTTTTGCCTTAAATGTGTTTAATTTTTTGTAAATGTGTGTCTCCAAAGAATATGCTTTCTACAGCTATGGCACTTTTTTTCTTTCATTTTTTTCCTTTCTTGACTTACTTAGATTCATTGAGGTAATTCTCTTTCATTTCATATTTCCCCCTTTGGTAATTAATGGTTATCATAAATATTAGAATGTGTGTGTTTAACATTATAGAGTTAAATAAACATTTTCATCTTCTCCTGATCAACAGAAGGACCTTGGAATGATTTAACTCTGATCACCTACATACCAAATGAAACATTATTGTTATATCTTATTTTACTTCTATCTTAATTTTTAAATTCCTTAAGTTTAACACTATTATCATTTTACAATGTCAATAAGCTAAGACTTACATGCTTATTGATTTCCTTGCTCACTATTGCTTTTTGCATCTCAAATCTTTCTGATATCATTTTTCCTCTTTCAGAAGCACATGCATTTAGGTGCTTCTTTATTAAGAGCTATGATTTAAATATGTCCCCCAAAGTTTATGAGATAGAAACTTGATCTCCAGTATGGACAAGTTAGGAGGTGACACCTAGTGGGAGATGTTAGGGTCAAGGGCAAAACCCTCATGAGTGGATTAAGGTTGCTATCATGGGAGTGGCTTCCTTACAAAAGGTCAAAATTGGCTTCTTCTTACTCACCAGCATTCTCTCCCTCTCTCTGTCTTCCCTCTCTCCTTCTCTCTTTCCTCTCTCCCTCTCTTTATTCTTCTGCCATGGAATGATGTAGTGAGAAGGTCTTTATCAAATGCCAGCAACTGGCACTTCCCAGCCTCCAGACTATGAGAGATATGTTTTTGTTCAATATAATTCACACAGGTTCAAGTACAGATGGTCCCTGACTAATGATGACTCTACTTAACAACTATTTTGTCTTATAATATGCATTATTCAAAAGTGACATGCATTCAGTAGAAACCATACTTCAGATTTTGACCTTTACCCAGATTAGCAATATGTAGAAAGATACACTCTCAAGATCCTGGGTGGTAACAGTGAGCAACTGCTCCTAACCAACCACATGATCACCACAGTAAATAACCAATACTCTACAGTGCATAGTGTTGCTAAGTTATTGTGCTCTGTAGGGAAGGTGTATTAAGTGCATTTTCAACATACAATATTTTCATCAAGATGTAACCCTACTGTAAGGCAAGGAGCATCTACATTCTGTTCCAGTGACATAAAATAGACTAAATGTCTACTGAGAATAAATTCTTTCCATTTTTGTTTGTCCAAAAGTGTCTCCAGTTGACTTTCCTTGTGGAAAGAAAGTTTTGCTAGGTAAAAAAAAAGTCCAGAAAGACTTCAACACTTTAAAGATGTTATTCTGGCTTTGGTTTTTATTCTTGAAAAGTTAACTTACTGATTTCCTTGTTTACTATTGATTTTTGCATCATAAATCTTTCTGATATATTTTTCCTCTTTGGGAGGCACATGCATTTAGGTGCTTTTTTATTAAGAGCTATGATTCAAATATGTCCCCCATGTATGATTTACAACATTGGTCTTATTTAGTAATCTATCCTTTCTCTCTGCTGTTTAAAAGATTTCCAAATTTTAAAATATATATTTTGCTGTATGTAATCTATCAAGTTTTGGATTTCTTCTTATTTATCATCCTGCAATATGGATTTGAAAATTGTCATCTTTTACAGATTCTGGCAAATTCTCAGCCATATTCTATTCATATAATGCTTCTCCCTTACTTTCTTTAAAATATGCTTTTGGAATTCCAATAAGCATATAGTAAGTCTTCTCATCCTTCCTTCATGCCTAAACCTCTCATATTTTCCATCTCTCTGACTTTCCATACAACATTCAGGATAATTCTTCAGTGCTATTTTCAAGTTTATTAATTTTATCACTTAATGCATATTTTTAATTTCTAGAAATGATTAATACATCCCTACTTCATGTTTTCATGTATGCAATCATGTTTTTCCCCAGCACTTTCACTACAGATTAATTCAATGAATATATTTATTGAACAATGTTTAAACTTCAGCCTCTGAGTCTTTGTTATAGGAAAATCAGCTGACATCACATAGAAATATTTTGTGTCATTTATAACATCCCACGGAATGCCTTGCTCCATGCTTCTTACCCTTGAATCTCAAAGCGATACAATCTGTAAGTTAAATCAGAACACCAAACCTTCAGTTATTGTGGGAGAAACCTCACAGGTATGGACCTTATGCTTCTCTGGTGGAAAATTTTACCTCTTAAAAAAGTTCTTCCAAGTAAGACAAAGCTTAAACTCACTAGCTGTGCTATTCCATGCTCCTTTTTGAGCCTCCCTGTCCTATTTTGAAGACTAGGATTTTCTAATTTCACTACTGCAGAAAGTAAACACTAGACTACTGGGAGTTTGGAATGGGAGTCAGGACAGTACTCAGGTATGTCCATCTGGGTTCCTAACTGGGCCTGTCCCACAGGCTGTGCATCTAGAATCTAAAGGGTTTAAGGTCCTGAACCCACCAGGGAATGAGGTCCATTTGACCTGGAGTGGACTATTGTCGGATGACAGCTGCCCCAGGGTGCGAGAAGAAACCTGGTTGGACTCCAGGCCTGCAAATAAACTTGTGGCCATCTGCATTCCCTTTCATGACTCAGCCATCTTTATGAAAGGATTCACTGTGTGAGAAGGAGGCTAGACGATCTGAAATAAGAAACAGCAGCGGAGATTGTTGGGCCATTCAAGTCAAGGTGCAAAGCAGCTGATCCTAGGCTGCGGCTGCTTTATAACAGCAGGAAGAGACTTTTCCACTTAAAGAATAATTACCATGGAGGAAATTAATCTTCATGTGCACCATGTACACACTACTAAAACAAAACAGGACCAAGTGCCCTCACCGGCAACTCAGAGAAGAGCAATCACAGGTGAGGATGAGTCAAGGAGAGGCAGCGATTGTAACCTGAAGTCCTACTCTGTTCAGGAGAGTGGGACCAGGACTCAGGTTTGAATCCTTATTCCAACCTTTCTCTCTTTGGGAATTTGGGCCAGTTTCTTCCCATTCTGACTTCAGTTCCCCTTTTGAGAACTAGAGATGACACATATGCAGGAATGATACAGAAACTGCTGGTGGCCTGCTGGTGCCCATTCTCCTCTTCTCCCTTAGTAATCAGAGCCATGGTTTTATATGGGTTCATCACCAAGCAAAATAAAGAAGAGGCTTCCCCAAGTTCCACATCTGTATATGTGTAAGTTGGGGCTAATGATAGATTTTAAAAAAAAACATTGTACATGATTTCCAGGAATTCTCTTAAAGGCAGGGGAGTGGGTGGTCTTTCCTCCTCTTTTATTCCATTTTGTTACTTGACTAAGTCACTGAGCTGACGTTTAGGACTAGGAACACAAAGGCCATGCCTGAGAGATTCAGAATGAAAAGTTGGAAGAATACTGTCTGTCTGTTTGTTTGTTTTTAATTAGAGCTTCATAGTGATATATGGTAGTTGGTTTCATCCAAACTCATACATGCATGGAATTCAATTTTAGTCATATGCTTTTTATCTCCAAATCCCTTCATATGGAAAAAATAAGTTCCCATGCATTTAAATCATTGTTATTTTGAATTCTTGATCACACTTAGCCCAGATAATCTTAATACAAAGAACCAGGCTTACTATCCACCAAAATTTGAATTTTAAAAAATATTTTTTCAACCCAGCAATCCCACTTATAAGGTTATATCCTATAAATAGTATACTGAGTGTATATATAAAGGTATAAATAAATATACTTATTTTATCATTGTTTGTGATGTCAAAGGACTGGAAACAAACTAAGTGTTCCATAGAGGTGACTCATTAAGGAAATGATGTGTTGTCAAGCTGTACATCATTATGCAGCTGTCAACAGTCTGAGAGATCTGTATGGAATCTCCAAGAGGAGTAAATTCCCATTTGTTGGGAAAATATATATTTTTCCAAATATAGCTGCAACCCTATCTCTCCCCTCTCATGATGTGACCTTGACATTCCTCCCATCAAGAGGTGGGGTCTAGGTGGCTTCCTCTTAAATCTGGATATCAAAAGTGACTGCATGACTTTCAAGGCTAAGACAAAAAGACAAGACAGCTTTCTCTTTCTTGGCCAGAGGTCTTGTGCCTGGAGCCTGACATCTCCATATGAGAAGCCGCCATACTGTGAGGAAGCCAAGCCTTGTGAGGTGGCCCTGTGTAAGTTCTCTGCTCAGGGGTCTAAGTTTTCAAGTCTGCCCAGTCCAGGACCTACACATGGGGGCAAATGAACTTTAAGATGACTCCAGCTTCCTGACCTTCCAGTTTTTATGAGCTAAGGATCCAAAAATTATGCAGCAAGATTGCCCCTGCTCTGCCCTTGATGAATTTCTGAATCACAGAATGAATGATAATAATAAAATGGTTGTTTCTTTACCACACTAAATTTGGGGGGGGTTGTCATACAGAGCAAGTTCAGTTTTACATTTTTCCTGTATGCTTTTTCACACTCTTTCTGTTTTTCTCCCACCATGTTCATGTGTTATTATACTAAGCAGCTGTGAGAGTTGAGTGGGTATCCTAGCTGTAGTGCTTCTTTGCTGGTGGCAGGAGGATGGGCACACAGGACCCTCCTGGTTAGTGGGGCTCCAGAGTTTCCACTATCATGAAGCTCCTGAGACGTGTCTCGAAGGCCCAGATGACTCTCTGGAACCCGGGCTAGCTACAGATTTGAAAAGAGTTACCTGGTTGTAGTCAGAATCCTCACTCCCTTCCCCTCTGGCCTGAAACTTGGCTTAGGGGTGGCTTTCCTCCCAGAGGCTCTCTCAGCACCCTGCACAGTCCACCCACACTCTGCCTCTCAATCCCTGCTCCACTGGATCAACGGACATGCCCACGCAGCTCTAGTCCCTGGGTGCGAATATAATTTGGGTTATTTCCTAAGAGACTCCTCCTTCCTGATGTGAATCCTGGGACCTCTCCTGTACCAGGCTGGTCTCACCAGCTCACCATGAGCCAGCAGGTGAAGACAGGTCTCATGCCACCATGAGATGGGAGGCTGTGGCTCAAGTGCAGCTCCACAGGAAAGCATGTTTGAGGGAGAAATAGCAAGTCATTGCATAGATGAGAAAATCCATAAGAGAAAGTCACAACTTTTCATATGTGTCTCTATCATAGAAACTCAGGAGGGGTTTTAGGCTCAAGAGAAAGGAAAATGCCTTCCCTTTCTGTTTGAGGAGGGGTATTAAAAAGAAACCATCTAGGGACCAGTTTTATTCCCCATCCTTCTGTTTTCTCTCTCCCTTCTAATATGTGGTTAAACAAAATTGGGAGCATACATTGCACACAGCTCGTATGCTCTAGGGAGTGTTGGCTCATATTTTTAAACATTCTTTTATTCACTCCCATGTTGAACATTGTGCTTGTTTCCAATTTTTCATTTTTATAAATAATGCTGGGGTGAATAATTGGTTCATAAAACTTTAACTGCCTATTTGGTTATTTTTGTTTTTTAGAAAAGAGACCAAAAAATCAGATTAATAGGGTAAAGGATACTAACACAATGAAGACTATTTACATTATAAAACCATCTCCCCCAAGAATCACAATGTTTTTTGCTTTGTTTTGTTGGTACCAGGGGTGCTTAACCACGGAGCCACATCCGCAGCCCTGTTTTATATTTTATTTAGAGACCGGACCTCACTAAGTTCCTAAGGCTGGTTTTGAATTCGCAATTCTCTTGCCTCAGCCTCCTGAGCCACTGGGCTTACAGGCATGCAACACGACACCCAGCCAAGAGTCACAATTTATAGTGCTGGGAGTGCGTGTGATTTATTCCACATCCTCACCAACCTTGCTTAATACCACTACTTTAATTTTGGTAGTTACTCTTTAACTACCATATCCAGGTTATACTTTGTTAATTCTCAGGAACCATTGCTCCCCTGCATTTTAACCTCTCTGAATGCACATGCACCATAAAATAGCTGGCATCCCTTCATTCACAACTTGGTAGCCATTGCGACTCTGTTATCTGTGATGAGTGATTGTGACTGTTCCTTCTGGTTTGACCATTGGACAACTACTATCATGTAAAACATGTCAGTCAGAAAGCACTCAGGGACCATCTGAGGAGAGAATGTACTTAGGGACCATCTGAGGAATGACCGTAAGTCATGGTTGTTGACTTATTCTGGTGAGATTAGGACAGAAGCAGCATTACAATGTGCAGTGCAGGCATCAGTGACCCAGAAAAGAATCCTGACACCCAAAGTAGAGTACATGCTTTAGCAAGCTGTGACCCCAAGCTCACGATGGCACAGGGAACAATGGCATGCATAAAACACAGACCCTGATAACTCTAGGGGGGAAAAGCAACTCTGGAAAGTTGGACTCTGCCTGTGAAGTTTTAGGCATATCTCAGTTCGTGTAGTTCTCTTTTTTCTTCTTTTTATGTGTTAAATGTTCAAAAGAGATAAATATCTCTGTTTCAAAACTCAAAAGGGCTCTTTTGATAAACATAAAATAAATAAGTGACAAGAATTGTGTTATAGTCAAAATTGTAGCTTTTCTTTCTTTCTCTGTAACATAAAAAATTTGACCTGATGAAATACCATATCTTACAATATGACAGTAGTCTATAAAAATGGAAACTGAAGCAATGTTTAAATATTTAATACTTGTAACAAGTCACTTGGTTTTTACTTTAATCTGCTTGTAGGTCTTGCCCTCCTAACCTGTTGTCACTTTGAAAAAGAATTAGTAGAACCGGGCACCTTCCTGGGGACTTTGTAGCCACTCTAAGAATCAAGATCAAAGCTTCATTTGGTGTTGATTCCTGGGAAACTGGTTCATATCTCCAAGGTCCTCAAGCCAAAAATATTTTGAAAAGAATCCCCTCTACTCTTCTTCTTTCATCTTTCTTCTACCAAAGGGACCTCATCTTTCTCTTTAAGAATCTCTGAAAACTATTAAAGTATTATCTACACCCAGATCCTTTTTATTCAACAAATGTTTCGTGTCCACTATTGGGAGTTCCCATGCTTGGCACTGCAGATAGCCTGGGGAACACAGAATGCTTCCTGCTAACTAGGAATTGAACATCTAATGAGACAAATTGCTTACTAGTTACAAAAGAAGATATTACTATACAATGGAGAAATTAGAAATGCATGAATTAAGTGATTAAAATTAATATCACCAGAAAGGGGCTAACAGACATCAGCCTTCAGATATGATATGGAAGATATGACTTATACAGTATTCCACCCTCAAGAGGATAACAAATGTGAATCACAAGGAAACATTAGACAAACTAAACTGAAGAACATTTTATAAAGACAGGCCTTAGTTTTTTTAAAAAAAATATCAATGGTATGAAAGAGAAAAATTGCTGAACTCAAATATTAATTCAAGTTAAAGATGACTAAAGAGAGAGAACAAAGCAAAAAAATGAAAGCTGATTGTATTTGTTAAAAAAAAGAAAATTCTATTAATGACAGAAAAATCCATGAATCAGAAATGTAGATTGAATTGTATTGCAATATTGTGTCAGTGTTCAACTTCCTGATATAACAGAATTTCAAAACTATAAGGAAATATTCTTTCTCTTAGGAAACATATCCTGGAGTATTTAGAGGTAAAGAGGTATTATGTATGCGAACCATTTCAAATGGTTCAAAAATAATAAGTCTAAACACACACATATACAGAAAGAAAAAAGTAACAAAGCAGATATAACAAAATGTTGGTAGGAGAAATTTCTTTGGCGTTATTTTTGCAATTTTTCTGCAATCTTTGAAATTATGTCAAAATTAAAATTAAAAATAAATAATTCACATGAAAGTCTATTGTGTATACTTGTATGCTGCGCCCCTCCCCTGACTCAGGCAATGGCAAGGCCCTACTGAGGTGGATGGTGCAAGGCGTCCATCCTCTGGAGGAGCGCAGTATGTTTCTGGGAATGGGCTGATTTGTTTTTGTATTCCTTTAATAAGTATAGTTGTGATTTCTCATATGACCATTAAGTATGAAGGAAAAATCATGACTTTCCCAATTAATGCAACTACTTCTAAAGCATAGATCTGTTTGCTCTAAATGCAATGATTCAGCTGTGGAGTGTAAATTGTTAATGTCTAATGAAAAACTCCCTGTATTCCTGTCAAGGAAGTTTTTGAGAAATTAAATTAAAATCTAGAGAAGATAGATTAGTGCTTAGTACTGGGCAACTTGTTCTTGTTCCTGTGCACAATGGTTTGTGCTCTTACTTTTGTTTGATTAAAAGTAATAACAAATCAACCACTTGCCGTAACCATGGCACCGGTTCCAGTCAGTAAGTCAAGAAAGAATAGTCAAGGTATAGGCCAATAGTTTGGGACATTTGTAACTATTATTAAAAGTTAACTAAGCAGAAACAGCTCAAAACAAAACGCGAACTGAAAGTACAAATGCTTGCTTATGCATAAGCCAAAATACATTCTTCTATTCTAATTGTAACTACGTAATATTTTGTTTCTTTGAATAATGATTACTGTTTTGTAACCACAAAGTACTGTAAGCCTGCCAAAATGAAAAGTATATATGATCAACTTCACAAGTAAAGATTGGGATCAACACCTTCACTTTGGTGTCTGTGTTGTTTCTCCACCCCCTCTTTCGCCGACTCCTCACCATCCGTTCGTCTCCTGAGACCCCCTGTTGGAGCTGGTCTCCGACACTTGTACAGTTGTGATATAACTAAGAACAACTCCATTCTTAAGCTGAAAAATAAAACTTAGTAGATGAGGAGTCTGGACGAATAAACCTGCAAACCTCAGTGTTAGGAGTTCCGCCACATTAATTACCAGACCTTCAGAAATGAACCTGAGTGAGGTCAAGGTCAAAGAGGAAGTTGCCAGCATTAAATGTGATTTGTTAAATGCAAATTAAGAGAAACAAAACCTTCCATCTGTCTCAGCATTCCTGAAATTGCATTTTATTAAGAGATTGACATTTTTATAATCAACATAATTCCTTCTAATCCTTTGGAAATAGGTGAGGTGTAAGTAAATTAACAGAAGTATGATTCTTATTTTGGTCTCTTTCTCAACCAAATGCATTACATTGGATCATTTTTTCCAGGAAGCTCATAAGTCTAAATTGTAAATGGCAATTCTTCAAATTATGTCCACTTTGTTTGCGCTCTGCCCGCCTCGCTTTCTCTAAACATCTGTTGCTGTGCTTCTTTCATAGTTTAAATTACAGGTCATCTTGGGGATTCTTTTTAATTTTCCCCCTTGGTAAAGGGATTGAACCCAGGGCCTTGTGCATGCTAGACATGTGCTGTGTCACTGCTTGACATCAAAGTCCACATCTTGGAGATTTTATTCATATTGTCAACAGAAAACAGGGCTACTTTTTTATTTTCCAAATCACTGAATACCCAAACACGGGTAGTGATAGTCCAAGAAGTTAACAGACAGAGAAAGTTAAAAAAAAAAATTCATCTGAAATTCAAAACTTGGGATTATTAAGTGATTTTAAAATATAACCTCTCTCACTGCTTCTTGGGCATAATCTATGCTTGTTCTTCTCTTGCTTGTGTTCTATGGTCACCATAGAGCTGAGGCCACAGCTTTACCCAGGGGAGGGAGCAATGCCACACACACCATCAGACAGCCAAAGACAAGGCTGGTTTTCATAAACAATGTCCATTTCCAGATTTCTGCAGGTGCCAGGGGAGATGCCAACTTCTGTGGCTTCATCAAGCAGGGGCTCCTGCAGTGTCTTGTCACAGCATAGAGAGGTTCCAGACAGCCTGAATCTAGGGTCCATCTAGGTTTTATGCCTACACATCTTCATGGAGCAGCCGGTCAAGTCAATGAATGAGGTGAGTGAGGGATTGCATGCTTACGGCATGGCCACTATGCAGCCATTTGGAAATTCAGACTTAGTGAAACCTCCAATTCTTAAAGAGGAGATGGAAATCCAGGTTTTAATAGGAAATCCTTAAATATTGCAATTTTAAAGGAACAGGTAATGCAAACCAAATTAACATTTGTAGACTGAATATGACTCATGGGCACCCAGTTGGGGATCTTTGCTAAGGGTATTCACCAACTGTCTTCTCACTGAAGATGTTGACAGTCAGGGACAGCTCTGCTACATAATAACCCAATATCCCCAAACTTCTCCAAGACCTTAAAAGACACCAAGTTTAACTGAACTCCAAAGCCATCATGGTGATTTAGAGGCAAAGACCACATTTTTTTCAGAAACAAAGAGATATTTCCCTAACCCTAACCCTAACCCTACCAGTCTCCCTCTCTTTCTTCTTAAAGGACAAGGCACACAGGCCTGAGAAAAAAAGACCCTAGAATTGTGGCCGAAAGAACAGTGGTTATTGTGGAGACCGAGGGGAAAATGGCAGAGCATCTAACATTCTTCGCCAAGAGCTGCCAGATGCCCTGCTTTTGACCAGGAGGAAAGGACTTCAAACTTTTTTTGGTTTCAGTCTACCTTTGCTCCACAAGTAATAGCCACCTCTCAAGCAACATCTACAGAATCTCCTGTCCAGAATTAGGAACTGAAACAAGTGACCATCAGCTCCCAGGAGATGGGTGACAACCGCTGGGCAGGAAGCTGCCAGTGCCCTAGGCCTAGGAAGCAAAAACAGCCAGTCAGCAGGGAGGAAGATCTGTTTTAAATTCTCAGTGGCACCATGCTGTGGTTCAGTAAGGGACAAATTAGGAGAAGGCCATTGCCTGACATATAATTACCAACAGCAGCAGTCTACTAAAGAAGCTAGTGGAGATCCCGGGCTTTTCAAAAGCAGATTCAAAACTATGTCAGGACAATGAAATCCACATTTCCTCCCTCTCCCTAGTGCACGCCCCCACCTCAAGTGGAACGCACAGGACACCGTGCAGAGTTCTCAGTGGACGTGAGCTGGGCAGGCTCACATGGTTTGTTTGGGGAGCCTATTTAATGAAAGCTGGAATCTGGACCAGTACAGCTTTCATTTTGGCACCTATTCTCCAAAATAGTTCTCTGATGACTTAACTGATAAAAAAAAAAAATTTTCTTATCCCAAGGGAGACAGCTACTGGAGTCCATCTGCTATTCGTTATCTCCTGTCTCTTTCCAACTCACTCCTGAGTAAACTAACCTTCACTTACCTGCAAAGTTCTCTGCTGAAACCCTCTCGCTACTTTGCTGCTGCCATCTGCTATACAAGAAACCCAGACCGCTTCCATCTCTAGTACCAACTCTGATGTCAGCCAGTGTGTGCAAAACTGATGAACTCATTCCAATCAGCTGTCGTGCTTCTCATCACTTTAATCACAGGGTCAGGGAGCACCCTCTCTGAAATGCAAAGGGTCACAATTTTCAACTCCCCTTGTTCTAATTATGTAGTTCCTATCAGCATGCAATTCTCCTGTCTTGTGTCACTTTCAGGGTGTGCAACTCCTACATGTGAGTGCAACAGCTGAGGTGCAAGTGGGCAGCAGTCTAGGTTCCTGGTTAATATGTTCCCAGACTGTTTATGTAAACCAGTGTGCACTGGAAGGAAATGCAACTCCTACAAATTCTCGGCATTTACAATAGCTTTTACTGTAGAATACTGTATTCTAATTCATAATTTTGTGATCTCTAGGGAGAATATGAAAAGAAGGAAAGGGGCAAAAAAATGAAGGATTATTTTTGACCTTTGTCATGCTTGCTGTGGATGCATTTGTCATACTCCCCCCCCCAAAAAAAAAGGAAGAAAAATAGAACAACAAACAAAAAAAAATAGATCCTCTACTATCTCTCCTGAATCTAGCCCTCCACGTACCAGTCCTTCTGTTTTTGCTGCCTCCTTCTCTGAGATGGAGAGTGCAAGTTATTTTTTGGAATCCACTATTCTTCTAAGTATTTTATGCAAAAGTTCTTTGCAAGTATTTTAGAACACTGTACAATATTGCATCTCTAATACAAACACCAAAAGGAAACTACTCCATCAGAGATTTCAATAGTCACTAAATCTAAATCCAGCCCTGAGTGTGGTGGAATCCTCCAGCATCTAAGATCGTTAAAGGAGAAATACATTTTCTTCTAAACCAAACGAAAACACAAGGATGGGTCATATTTCAAAATCCTTTTTCTCAAGAGAGAGAAAAAAATATTGAATCTAATTTTCATGGTGAAATATTGGATATCTCTTTGAAACAATGATTCACAGTTTGTTTTTATTAAACTTAGTATCAGAATATATGAACTGTATATTTTCAGTGAGGATGTGGAAGTTCTAATAAACATAAAATTCTTCCTCACTGCTGTGCACTTTGAAATGCACTTATTCCCTATCATCAAATAAGCAAAATTTTAAAAAGGGCCCCACAGAAGAGAAATTAAAATAGCTATTGAAAGCAGTTAAAGGAATGTTATGGGAGATGCATGAGAGCACACCAAGGGTCTCAGAGCAGATTTCAGTGCTTGACATGATTGAATGATGAGGCTACTAGGAAAGGGTAGGGTCTGTTACAAGTTTGGGAAAATACATAAGTTAATGATAGAGGGAGAGATCAGGATCTGGCAAAGAGCATCCACGAAGGCCTAGAGGTCAGAGAGAATTGTGGCTCCAGAAGGCATTTCCATATAATTGCTGCATGAGAAACAAGGGCAGGATGGGGAAGGATGGACAGGAGAACTAGTAGAATCTGATAGTGAGTAGGGCCTTTCCAAGACAAATGGATTTTACCCCCAAAGGTCATTGATGGTTTGGGAGTGGCGTCACCAGTTTCACCTAAAGGAACAGTACGTACTAGCAGTGTGGACAGTGGGTGGATTGGTGGGGGTTAAAACCAAGGGAAGAGCAATCAAGGTGGGAGATGATGGTGACGTGAACGAAGGATGCGACAGATAGGGAAAAGTGAGAACACTCTAGAGCATTAAGTAGGTAAAGCTGGCAGAATTTGTTACAGAGAGAAGTCCCATGTGGATGTAAGGTTAAAACGCACGGGATCTTGTCCTGGGGACAGCCAACTTCGCCAGCCTGGCTCCGCCCCCCCTCGGGGCTCTCAGGCAGGGCCTGGTCCTGCACCACCATGCTCTGTGGGGCTGGGCTTCCAAGGGGAGGGAGGCGGCAGTTCACTCATTCCTCAAAGTCCTGTCAGTGACAAGTGTTTAGTGAATGAGTAAATAAAAGAATGTGGCTTTGCCCTTGCACATCTGCTAATTTGGTAAAATGGAGCCTATTGTGCTCACTTCCCTGCACAGGAACCTACAGAACATTCTTAGTTGTAAGTTCCACACAGCAGGTCCCTGGGCCTGCCATGAAGTCATTCTGTTGAAAGTCAGGAAAGAAGCTACAGAGGGAATAATAGCAGCAGGTGACAAGCCAGAGAGTTCTCAGGATGCCTCCTGAGCAGTGCAGGAGATTTATTAAAGGAAACAAAGTTCTATATGTAAAACTAGGAAGAGATGCTAAGCCCCAACAGTGGATGTGATAGACAAGTGCAGTATTCAAACATGTTAGAAACTCTAATTCATTACGATTTATTGACAGTCACTACCAACCTTAGTGAATATGCTGAAGGACTTAAAATGTCAAAGGTAATGCTATAAAAATGAATTCTTGCACCAAGCCTCAGATTGTCATGGGTGGTTTTATTTATAGGCACATGGTAGTTTCTGAGGCCATACACAGTTAATAAATGTGACAAAAGGATTTTTATGCATAAAATGACCCTTAATTATTAAAATTATCTCCGTGTCAAAATGATTTAGAATTTTCCCCTTAGATTGTAAATTATCAGCCACTAAAATTGTTGTCATTCACTGAATTATGCCAAAGATCCAGGAGGGAATGACGAAGCCAGCTGGAAGTAGAACTCCTTGGGCTAAGAATTGTGCAAATTCATGGTGGCAAAAGCGGCCATACGGAATGTCTGAAAAGCATGTTTATTGTGGGAAATGAGTGTGAATGAGTGTGAGTGTTAAAATACTATTCTTTAATTTGGGGATGCTGTTTTTCAGTAGTGAGATTCAGTGTTGAATAAAGCTTAATTTCATTAATCCAGAAAATACTGACATGAGCTTTAATGGAAAGATCAGCTGGTTTGTGAGATAATCAAAAGTGAATGCAAGATTTTAAAAGGAGTCTTTGTACCATTAAAGTGGCACTGTGCAGCAACAGGACAGGTGCTGGGTTTAAATCCAAGGACCTGGATAGGGTCAAATCCAGCTTTTATGGGGTTTTAGGCCCCACAAAAATTTTGTACTCATTTAAGAAAAATATAAAAAATTCTATGTGTATGAATATAAAAGTAACTATTTTAATATCACGTAAAAGTATATAAAGTGAGTATTTATTTTGAATGAGAAAATAAATTACAACATTTTAAAAGCTGAGAAATACCACAAACATCTAAAACCCACAAAAAAATTTCATGAATTAACTGCCTGATATTCTTCTATAAATTTACTTTCTCATATTTTCATTTATATACTCCCAACTTCTTCCCAAACAGATATATATGATATATTTTTATATATGCAGAATATAAATTTGCTTTCTTCCTTTAAAGTTGATAAAAATTTCCTTTTTGTTATTAACAGTTTAGAAATTTGCAAGCCACTGCTGTATTGGTGACAGTTCTAGTGCCATTTCAAATGGAACTGCCAGGCTTTGCCAGGGCAAGATGCCTCCAGTCTGCCAGAGTACAACCTGAGGGTTAACTATGTAGAAGATACTCGTGAATATGGACCTGCAGTCTGGTGTACTTACTGTTCATAGTGCTGTCATAAGCTTGAGTTCTTTAAAAAACAAAAGTAGTTCTGAAACCTTCTACTTCACATGGTGCCCATAGGAAAAAAGAAGTGTGTCTGGTATTTTTAATAATTATATTCAACTGTATCTGCTGTATTACTAAGTATATTTCTGACATTAGTTTTATTTTGAGCAGACATTAATGAGACCCACATCATTCACTTAAAACTGTCCATGTCTGATGAAGTTACGATAGTTAGTTTTTTGTTTCTGTGCTCATAATACCTGACAAAAATACATTCACGGAGGAAAAGTTTATTTTGGCTCACAGTTTCAGAGGTTCGGTCCATGGTCTGCTGACCCCATGGCTCTGGACCCAGGTTGGGCCCACAGTGCAGCAGAACATCATGGCGGAAAGGCGTGGCAGAGGACAGCCAGCCCCCTCATAGTAGCCAGGAAGCAGAGAGAGGGGTTCAGGGCCTGCAGGGAAGATGACCTGGGCAAGCTCCCCGTGACCCACCTCTTACCCACCTGCCTACAGTTAACACCCAGTTAGTCGGTTTAAACTAGGATGGACTGATTAGATCACAACTCTCATAATCTAATCATTTACCACTGAATATTCCTCCATGAATATAGGAATTTGGTAGAGGACACTTCATAACCAAACCATGATGAAAGTATTTTCCAGAGACAAGGTTCAATTGTTATTTCTTTTCTAGGCCCCACTTACTTCTCATACGGGTCCTTCATCTGTGTGCCAAGTGGACCTTAAGAGTAAAGCACTGCATGTGGAAAGAACTGTGAGTCACATGATCCCACCAACCCCAAATCACACGCATCCTGAGTCAACGTCCCCTGAACCAGATCACAGATATGCCATTGCTGCTCCAGGACCAAGAAGTGTGATGGAAGGGTCTTAGCCAACTGATGATTAAATATTTCCTTTTGCTGATTTTATCAAAACAAATGTGAATATATAGTGATGGGTCCTCAGCAAGGGGACAGAGCTCACCCTTAATTTGCCTCTGGTCCTGGGTTAGGTCTCTACTACTAGTAATTATGTGTGTTTCATGGGATTATTGTGAGTTCACTCATGGAAATTTATCATAATCCTTGGCACACAGGATTCAATAAACATTAGCTGTCATTATTAAGTGAAAGGCATTATAAAATTCAGGGTGTTACGTCATATAGCAAACTGTTCAGAAGAATAATTGCTATGCTAGCAATATATATACACTAAACAGACACAATTAGTATATATTAATTAAAATATATTATCTAAGAGTATCAACAAACAACAAAACTACTTTTAAAAATTATATCTGAGAGATCTAGCTCATACAGAGGACACCCTCCCTCTCTCCGTCTTCCTGCCTCACTACATTTGAGCTGGGCTGGGTGATCTGTTGCACAAGAGGGGAAGGATGCTTCTTTTCTAGTATTAATTATTCTAACTGATGTGTTATATTTCCTTTCCTAGGAAGCATAGACAGAATTCCACTCCCATAAATCAAGCTTTCAAAACATCTTCAGAAGCAAAGCAAACAAGATGGGACACAAATCCGAACAATGATTTCATTCATAGGAAATTTTTTTTTGATTGCTAATAAAGTCAAGGAGCACTAGAAACCTTTTTTTTTTCAGGCTATACACACATCCTTCACTCTACCTTGAAAATCTAAATATTTAATAAGATATAAACAGTAATGCTGCACAACATATCTAAATGGAAAGGTGTGAGATATTTTGGAGCCAATTTTTGGCACAGAGACCTGTACAGAAATGAATATGCAATCTCTGAAGGTCATAAATTAATATGCTGGAAGATTCTCCAGACAGCAAGGATCAGAATAAATTGAGAAGGAAGAAATAGTTTCTGCCAGTAGCAAGCAGTAAGAATGCCAAATGCAGGGGAGCAGGGGAAGCCTTTTGAAAAACAAATCGAATTTATTGTGGAATCATACATCTGCTTAAAGCAAACCAGATTGCAATTATGATTTTTATTAGAGATTAGACTTCGAAACATCTTGAATTTGAAAACGCGCATTTGAACAGCTGGGGTCTTTCCCTCAGTCACTGTCCATGTGCCCCTCCCTTTCAAAATAAATGAATCATTGCTCTCTGCCTTGATATTTGGCTCCTCTGTATCAACACACTTCTTGGTGGCACTATATGAGGAACAGAGAAAATGCCAGGTGACCTAAAGAATCTCAGTCTTGCGGGTCTCCAGTAGCATTTGTGAAGGCTCAGGTATGAGACAGAAAAAGTCCTGGCAGCTATTTTTTTCATGAAGAAGCCAGAGCTGAGCTTTGCCAAGCAGACACTATGAGCTCACTGGTCTGAAATAATTACTCATTGAGACTTTTCCCCAGGACAGGGCTAAGGGATTTAAGCAGGAAACATAACTTGAATATTGATTTAAAGGGGTTTTGTTTTTAAATCAGTAATTGGTACCCTTTGCTTATACGCTTGGGCCTGACAAACTTTTCTGTTATATTAATTGATAAACTAGAAAATGAAGATAGTTTTTCATTCACATTCTGCATTTGGTAATCTGATTCCTGGTTTAGAAGATAACAAAACCAAAGCCTCAAACAATTGAAACTGACAGAAGAATTTTAAGGGGTAAAATACTCTGTAGTTGAGACAGAATACATTCACAAACTCACAGATGCCCATAACAAATTGTTGTGTGTAGCCCAGAGCCAATCTGATAGGACTCCTTAATCAAGAAGACATGTCCTGTCACAGCAACCAAGGGATCAGGGACAGCAAAGGTTGACGTGTGCAGATGATTTCTGGGGAAAGATAAGGAGGATTCAAGACGAAGATCTACATTTTTGCAAATTTTTGCTCCATGCTTAAGGAAAACAAATAAAATTACAGGAGAACAACAAATTATCACCTAAAACCCAGTAATCTCTGCCGTAAGACTAGGAGTCCTTTCAAACACTCCTAACCTGAGATTTAAATGAGAGATAAATTCTGATCTGATGATGCTCAGCACACATCTGTTTTTAGACTCATTGGATGGTTTGAAGAATGTCTCCATGTATTGTTGAAATGGTATGTTTAATTTAATTTTATTTTATTCTCAAATAAAGCACTTTGATTTTTCATGAGCACCGCCCCCTTGATCCTGTTAATAATGGCATTGCCACTGGTGACAGTAGAGCCAAAAAAGTCCTATCAGAATATTCCTCTGTGAAATCAGTATATGTAGAGGATCTTAAAGTAGGGAATTTGCTGACATAGTAAATAAACTTTAATACACAAAGCCTTGAACAGGCAGATGTTAAATTGTAAAGGTAAATGGATTGGTAAGAATTAAAAATATGCAGCTATTGATATTGAAAACTGATCATATTTCTCCCAAGAACAAGCTCAAAGAATGGAATGTCATTCAGAAGGCACATACCATTCAAGAACAAAACAGCCTTAGCCATCTTGCTTCCATGTGAGCCCATTCCCTGACTTTCTCCACCCTTCCCCATCCTGCCACCTACCACCTTGACAAGGCAGCTCCTTCTCTTCATTCAGGCCTCGGCATCAATATCATCTTTTTGAAAAGCCTTTCAGCTGGGGCTGCAATCATCTGAAAGCTCAACTGGACTGGAAGATACACTTCCTAGGGAGCTCATTCACATGGTGACAAGTTGATTCTGGCTGTTGGCTGCCAGCCTTCTTCTCTCCATGAAGGTCACTCCTTGGAGAGCTTGGCTGTCCTGTGGCATGGAGGTCGGCATCCCCCAGAGCAAGCAACCATGAGACCACAGTGGAAACTGTAGTGCCTCCTACTATCTGGCTTCAGAAGTCACATGCCCTCACTGCCACCTTGGCTATTTGGTCACATGACTCAGCATGGGCAGAGACCACAGAAGGAGTCAACTCCAGGATCCGAGGATTAGTGGCCACCATATTGGAGGACGGTTCCCACACTGATGATTACAGCTTGGTATTTTAAAAAGTAGACTTTTGAGGTATGGAAAGAAAATATCCATGCAACCTCATATTTTTACACTTTATTTCAACAAATAAAGGTCTTTTGTAGAGATTATCAAAGCTTTCTACCTTTCTAAGAAGCCTGAAAAAAAATGTATTAATTTCTTCTGGGTGAAAGAACGACTGAAAAGAAACATAAAATGACTATTGTTGTCAATTGTACTTTTTATTTCACAATATGCTCCTGGTATGCCTTACTCTCTACTTCCTTGGAGTTGTGCAGCACTCAGAGCATCTGAAATGTCAAAGTGGGATTAAAGCCAAGTTCAGGCAAAGCTGGGAGGAGTCTGAGCTAGTGTTTGGAAGCGGGTCACTAGACAGAATCTGCAGCCCATTTCTCTTTTGAGACAATGACATATGCAATTCTTCTATCCAAAATGATCTCATTTGTTAACAGTAGATTGTTCAGGGATCTGGAATTGATAGCATATTATTTTACCACCCAGAGTGAAATTAACTACAGACTGTGGCCATCTGTAACCTTTATCTTCCCAAGGATCAAAGGCTAAGGAAGGCAAATACTTTTTTTAAGTTGCCCCAAACAAGAATTACCTGTCTAGAGATTTTAAAGTCCTAATCATTTTCTACAAGATGAAAGGAAGAACAGCTTCTCCTCATCATTTCAGACAAGACAATTGATTTCTACTAAAACTAATTACATGGATAAAGAAATGTATTGATAAATCTGTTAACCAAGGCCAACCCAGAAAAATGCCTCTTTGGAAACTTGAATAAGGAAGAATTGGAAAAGAGAAAACGATGCAAAATCTATCATGTTAGTAAGAGCAGGGAGTGAGATTTAATTAAAATGAGAACTCCAAAAATTCACTAGGAAGAAATTATTTCAGAAGGTAAAAATATGGCTTATGTACTCTCTGTTCCTTTGGCCTCAAATGATGGTGTTCCTTTTGAAGAAATTATGTGCTCTCTAGTTCAAAGCTACAGAATATCAAGTCAATTTATTATATAAAATTTGACAACTGATATATTGAGCAGAGAAGCAACCCTAAATTTCAGGTATTTTGTTACATGGGAGAGAAGAGGGGACTTCAAAATCCATCTTATTTGGGGGCGGAAATGGTTCTAACCTTGGTCCACTGAATCCCATGTACTATGATATCAAGGTACAAATTCATTAGGGCATCTTCTGTGACCATGCCTGAGTCCCAGTATTACCAAGCCAGCCTAGAATAATCTAGCTTCAGTCACTCAAAACAGCTGGCACTGGATTTTTGGGACCTGGTGCAGCCAGCTTACAGCTGGAGACTGTCAGCAGAACAGCCAAGACCAGAGAGGACTGAAGGGGGCAGCCAGAGAACAGTGCTTCCTCAAGATAATCCTCATCCAGCGGAAGGATTTATTTTTTAATTTGTTGGTTATATCTCAGAAAGAGAAGATATGATTTTAGAGACCATGCCCCAGGAATATGTCAGAGTTACCAACAAGCACACTCTTTGTAAAAGAAAAGTTTCACCTTCTTGATTTTATTTTTCTGTAGCATAAAAAAAGAATTGAAATCAGGAGACAAGGGATTTGGGGCCAGCCATAGTTCCATTTCCCTGACGGTCCTTCTGCTCCTACATTCAAGCTTCTGCAGGGAAAGAGATGGCCCTGTCCAGCCTTCACTCCAAGGACCTGACATGGCACTTGTGCTTCTGGCCCCTGAAGGCATTAGCTCCAGACCAATTTTTCAGCATCTCCAGGATAGAATGGCACCCCTGTGAAGTAAAGGCTTTCCCTGGGGAGTAGCTATCACTGCAGTGTGACAATCCATTAGCCTGGTGCGATGTGACTTCTGGTGGCCAGGTTGTCCTAGCCTGCAAATACACAAGCAAACCTTTCCCCCGTGCAGCAGATTGAGCAAGATACGACGGCCACAGGCTGGCCAGTGGCTTTGGCAAACACAGCACATATATTGTTTTTCATCACAATGGCAAAGTGATGAAACTTCTATTTTTTACCTTTTCCTAAAAAAAGGAAGGGGGGAACCTTCTAGGGAAGACTTGTGTTTACCTATTTTATATCCATGAAAATGCATAAAATCTAACCAAACATTTGCAATATGCCCACTCATTCCACAAATATTCTATCTCTGGAGTTGATGGCAGTGACATTCCCAGTTTTTAGATCTCTTTTAACTTAATTCTCTAGGTTCTTGTTCTCATAGCTGCTGTTGTTCACGAAAGTGGCAATTTCATTCCTGTTAAAGAGCCAAAAAATCTTGTTTAGGTTTTTGCAGATATGAATCATCAACCTAATCATCAAGGATGTGGAACACTGATAAGTCAAAACTATGCACCTGTAAGTACCAACAAAGTACCAAGTACCAACAAAGAAAGCAAACTCAAAATGCCATCTTAAATCACATGGAGTAATTTAAGTCATTGTTTCCATGGTATAGATGGTGGAACTGCCAATACAGAGCACACTTGTGGCTAGAGAAGTCTTTAAAGACCCACCATTTAACACTCAGTGAACAGACGAGAAGACCAAGGCAAAGCCAAGAATTCAAGAATTCAGGAAAATCTGATAATTTTACACCGGTGTATGGCAGAGACAATGTGAAAAAGCAACCAGTTAAGAAATCAGGTGTATGGAACATCGATGAACTGAGATGAAAATTAGGCTCCACTGTCTAAATGCACAACTATTGGGCAGCAGGGAGATGAGAACGTAGATCAAGGGTGTGCTTCATGGTTGGGCCAAACTAACTCATTATCAAACTCGCCTCTGTCTATACAGACCACGACAACTCTGGGTAACTGAGAGTTCAATGACTGCCTTTGTTTTGATAGGACACATGGGAAAATGAGGATTTGGTTCACAGAGATGGCATCAGCAGCAAAGTCCCACCAATGGGCCTGGAACTTCCATGCTTCCCAAAGTGACTCTTAAAAATCTGCCTCTCGCAGGGTGGGGGCAGTTCAGCAAGCATTAATGAGTTACTGTCTTTCCCTCTTCAAACACCAGTGTTCCCTTTGGGTTCACCAGTATTTACACAAGAAAAGCTAAAATTCAGAACCAATATCAAAGAGGCTGGGCAGAATTCTTCTTTGAGAGACAGAAAATTGGCCCCCAAGTGGGACTGTAACCTCCAGTCACCTGCTGGCATTGCTGCAATCCAATGCCTAAGCAATGAGGATCCAGGGTGTCTTTGATGCCCTGTCCAAGCTTTGAAGCTGTGTCAAGACCACAGGACAAAGGCAGTACTGTTTATGCAAATCTAGAAACAAAAGAAGCCGAACTCCAAAGCCATTCAAAGTAACATCAGAAATTCAATACCCAGACGTGATCGGAGATCCTCCATCAGTCCGAAATAGAAAACCCAAAAGCAAAACTGGGCAACACACCAAAGCACACACGGCAGGGAGGGCTCCCGAGCTGGCCAGAGCCTGGCTAGGTGCCTTTGAAGCCTGGAGATATGCAACTCCCTCCGCTAGGGGCAGCCGCCTGTGCCAAAGGAAGGAAGCCCGGGGCTGCCGCTGCCCCTACACCTGGTGCCCAGAGCCCTTCCTAAGAAGTTCCAGTAAGTGTGACTGCGAGGCTGGTCCTCACGCTGCTGGGCAGGCCGTCACCTTCCACACCGCCTGCCCCGGAGACACTCATCAGGCACTCTTCACGTGGGTAGTATACAACAAGAAAGGCCATGAGCTTCCGAGAAAAATTAGGTTAACAAACAAAAGAAGATCTAAAGTGGGGCTGAAGGTCCAGGAAGCAGAATCATGATTTTTGAAAGTTCTTCAGGTATGGTACCCCCAGGAAAGGGTAAATGATGTCAGATCAGGAAAGGGACCCCAAAGGCTTTCAAGTCTGGCTACACATTGCAACTCCCTGTAAAATTTTCAAAACATGTCAGTTGCCCTGGATCCACCCCAGAGAATCAGACTATTGACCTGGGGGAGGCCCAGGCATTGGTCTTTTTAAAAGACCTCATCAAATGATTCTAATCAGCAGTACATTTGAAAACCACAATACTAGCTCATCTCCTTATGTTATCGGAGAGGAAACGGAGCCCAGAGAGACCAAGTGACTTGTTCAAAGTGACCCAGCATGAGCAATGCACCCCAGTCCTTTTACAAGTCACACACACACACACACATACACAACTGATGAGCCCTGTGTCTGGGGGAAATGAACAAGGCTGCTTTGGGCAAAAGGCAACTGTCCTGGGGACAACTCTGGCTGCACCAGGCTCCCTTCCTCTCCAATCCCCCAATAATTACTGTCTTCTTGGTGGCGCATGCTAAACTGTAGAATGCAGCTCACATTCTTAAGAAGGAAAAAGGAATAAAAAGAAAATAAACCCATAAGTTTGGGGATCTTTGTTGTGGGATTCTTTTCCCTTCTTTCCTCCTTCCTTCTCCCTCTCTCTCTCCTCCCTTCCCTTCCTCCACCCCGCCCCCTTTTCCTTTTTTCTTCTGGGTATTGAATCCTGGGCCTCATGCCTACTAGGAATTTGCTCAACACTGAGCTACATCCCCAGACTTACTGTGGAACTTTTTTTTTTTTTTTTTTTGATACAAGGGATTGAACTCAGGGGCACTCAACCACTGAGCCTCATCCCCAGCCCTAATTTGTATTTTATTTAGAGACAGGGTCTCACTTAGCACCTCATTTTTTGCTGAGGCTGGCTTTGATCCTCCTGCCTCAGCCTCCCAAGCTGCTGGGATTATGGGCATGCAACACCGCACCCAACCACTGTGGGACTTTTGACAGCTGGAAGAACCCAAGAGGACAGGATGAACAACTGAGCTGTGATCTCCCCACAGGAGGCTGCTGTACTTGCAATTGTAGTAATGCCATTATGCTAACTCCTCAGGACGTATTTTGTGTACCAACAACAAGCTCAGAACCATCCTTTTCATAGCAGAACAGTGTGGATTTCCAAAACAATTATAGATCAGAACCAGTGAAGACACCAGGCTTAGGGATTTAGTAATATTATGTAATCACACCTAAACTGTCAGCTACCAATAAAAGGCTAATTTAATAGACTTCGAATTTGTCACCAATGAGTGGAGGGGTTTTTAGTGGTATGAGAAAAGGTAAGAAAATTAAATTTAAGCAGCCAAGAAATGAAGAATAGGGAAGATGGGAACTGAGGTGGCTCAGGTGAATTCTATTAGGTGAAGGATGTGCACTGATTGGATTTCTGTCCACTGCATAAATAATATTCGTCAACACATTTTTTTTCTTCTATAAAACTAAATGTTTAATCACCTCCATATGCAAGATATACTGAGAAGAGAAAAGGGTTTGAGAGAGTGCCATTTTATACTGAGCCCCAGTGTAAGGAGGTTTATACAAAGGGCAATCAGTTTGGGGCACTGCCTTTAAAAAAAAAAAAAAAGACAAGAAAAAAATTAAATCACCACTCCTGAACAGAGAAAGAATGTAAGGGCTTAACCTAATAAAAACCACGACCGACGATGTATGCCCAGCTGAGCTTCTCCTACAGAATCCAGTGCCTCACTACTTTTCTTAATGAGAAGACCCCTGAGCCTCTTTGATGGCTTGAGCATCTGGAATCTGGAAGGTATGCCAACTTTCCACACTCTGAAAATCCCAAACCCTAGACCCAGACTTCAGATGCTTTCGCAGTGTTTGGCCATTCCATGATGGTCCTCACTGGGGCCTTCTGAGAGCTTCTCTTTTGCAGCACCCAAACCCAGAGAGGCATTCAAATCACTTGGGTCCATGCTAAGGATACAGATTCCCAGGCCCCACCCGTCTGATTGGATGTGGCTAAAACAGACATAAATCTATGTACCTAACCAATGTGCCAGGCCAGGTGCTGCGGTATAAGCTGGCCTCTGAAATGGTATTTGGGGAACACTGCGCAAAGCCTGAAAAGTTCAAACCCGAAAGTCAGCGGAAGAGTGAGGCCCACTCATGGCCATGAACTAGACCAGGGGAGATGAATTACTTTTAGGCCACCTCAACGACTAATTTCAGCAGGATCACCTGGATTTATCCACATAGACCATGTGTGTGGGCAAAGAAAAAGAAGGAGGAGGAGGCCGAGGTGGGAGAGAAAGGATGCATATAACATTTTTTCGTCTCGTGTTTTACATTTGCGTCACCTGATAAATAAAAACATAAAATTGTACATAACAATGAAGCATCATGTTATGTTTTGATATATTTATATATTGTGTATTGTTTAAATCAGGTAAAAATATTTATTATCTTAAACGTTTATTATTTCTTTATGGTGAAAACTTTCTAAATTTTCCTTCCAGCTTTCAAAAGTTTACCGTACATTATTGTTATCTATGGTCACCTCTGCCCATGCCTTACTCCTGTCTAATGTAACTCAGTGCTTACTCATTGATGAACATTTTCCCATACCATCCCCCAGCCCACTACTCTTCCCACCTCTGGTAACCACCATTCTACTCTCAACTTCTAGAAGGTCAGCTTCTTCAGATTCTATACGAGTGAGATTATGCTGTATGTCTTTCTGTGCCTGGCTTATTTCACTCAACAATGATTTCCAGTTCTATTCATCTTATCACAAATGACAGAACTACATTATCTTTATGGCTGAATAGTATATTGCATTGTTCATAATAAGTACCACACTTTCTTCATCCATTCATTAATCAATGGACACATAGGTTGTTTGGGGGGCTATAGTGCTACAATAAAAATGAAAGGGCCGAGGTATCTTTGACACATTAATTTCATTTCCTTTGAATATATAACCAGTGGTGGAATTGCTGGATCACATGTTACTTCTATTTTTAACCTTTGAGAAACCTCCACACTGTTTTCCAGAATGGCTGTACTGATTTACATTCCCATTAACAGTGTACAAGGGTTCCCTTTTCTCCACATCCTCTCCAGTAGTTTAGTCTTTTTTGATAATAGCCATTATTACTGGGGTGAGATGATATTTCATTATGGTTTTGATTTGCATTTCCCTAATGAATAGTGATGTTGAACATTTTTTCATGCACCTATTGGCCATGTGTTTGTGAGTGTGTGTGTGTGTGTGTGTGTGTGTGTGTGTGTAATACAGGGGATTGAACCCAGGGCCTTGTGCACTTTACCAACTGAGCTATATCCTCAGCCCCCTGTATATATTTTTTGAGAAGTGTCTAATTAGATCTATTGCCCAGTTTAAAATCAGATTATTTGGGTTTTTTGTTGTTGTTGTTGTTGTTGTTTGTTTGTTTCTTTTGTTTTTCTTATTATTGAGTTTTTGGCATTCCTTATATATCTGGACATCAACCCCTTGCCAGATGTATAGTTTACAAATATTTTCCCCCTATTTTGCAGGTTATCTCTCTGGTCAGATGATGTTTCCTTCGCTGTGCAGAAGGTTTTCAGTTTGATGTAATCCCATTTGTCTATTTTGCTTTTGTTTCCTATATTTTTAGGATCTTTTCCAAAAACTTCTTTCCCATTCTAACATTCTGAAGGAAGCATTTCCTACTTATTTTTTTCCAGTAGTTTCATAGTTCCAGATTGATCATTTAAGTCTTTAACAGATTTGAGCTGATTTTTGCAGCTGGTGAGAGATAGGATCTCTTTTCTTTGTTCTGCAGTTGATATCCAATTTTCCCAGCACCATTTATTGAAAAGATTGTCCTTTCTTCAATGCAAGCACCTTCATTGAAAATCAGTTGACTATAGATGTGTAGGTTTACTTCTAGCCTCTCTGTTCTGTTATATTGTTCTGTGTGCTGTTTTGATTGCTATGACTTTGTAGTAGGTTTTGAAGTCAAGTAATGTAATGCCTCCTGCTTTTTTTTTTTTTTCTTAAGAGAACTTTGGCTATTTGGGGTTTTTCATGATTTTATATAAATTTCAGAATTGCTTTTTCTACTTCTGTGAAAAATGTCACTGTTATTTTGATAGGGATTGCCTGAAGCTGTGAGTAACTTTGGGTTGTGTGGATCATGAGGGCTCTCAACCTCATCAGTCAATTAATCCATTTAGGAATAATTGACTTGATTACATTAGTGGGAAGTGGTCTCTACCACTTTAGGAGTTAGAGGGAGTAGGTCACTAGAGTCAAGAATTAATTAATGAATTAAGAAGCTTTTTCACAACAAAGGAATCAATGAAGAATGTGAATGGACAGCTTTACCCTAAGTACATGGATGAAGACACGGATGGTGTGACTCTACTTTGTGTACAGAGATATGAAAAATGGTGTTCTATATGTGTAATATGAATTGTAATGCATTCTGCTGTCATATATAACAAAGTAAAATTTAAAATTTTTTTTAAAAAAAGAATGTGCGAGAACCTACAGAATGGGAGAAAATCTTTGCCTTATACTCTTCTGACAGAGGATTAATATCCAGAATATATAAAGAACTCAAAAAACTTAGCACCACAAAAACAACCCAATTAATAAATGGGAAAATGAAATAAATAGACATTTAACAAAAGAAGAAATACAAATGGCCAACAAATATATGAAAAAAAAATCATCCAACATTGTTAGCAATTAGGGAAATGCCAATCAAAACTACCCAGACCAAACTTTCCTGTGTGTAAATATGGATATAACATAATGAATCTCACCTTTATATATGTCTGTAAGTTGCCAATTACAAAAAAACTATAAATAAATAGAAGAAAGAGGAGAATTGATATTAATTCTTCAATTTTCTTTAAGAATTCAATAGTGAAACCATCTTGTCCTGGGCTTTTCTTTGATAGAAGGGTTTTTATTATTATTACTGATTCATTCAATTTTGTTACTCATTATTGATCTGTTCAGGTTTTCTATTCATGATTCAGTGTTGGGAAAGTGTATGTGTCTAGGAATTTGCCCATTTCTTCTAGGCTATCAAATTTGTTGGCATATAGTTTCTCATAATAATAGCTTATGCCCTTTTGTATTTCTAAGTGTCAGTGGTAATCTCTCCCTTTTAATCTCTGATTTCATTTGCTAGAATTTCTTTCTCTTTCTCTTAGTCTAGTTAAGTGTTAATCTATTTTGTTTTCCATTTTGAAGAATGAGCTTTTTTTTTAATGTTGTTTTTAGTCTCGATTTCATTTATTTCTGCTTTGATTTTTTTATTGTTTCCTTCCTTCTACTAATTTTGTATTTGGTTTGCGCTTCTTTTTCTATTTCCTTGATGTTTATTACATTTAAAATATTTTTTAGTTGTAGATGGAAACAATATCTTTTTTTATTTATTCATTTTTATGTGGTGCTGAGGATTGAACACAGGACCTCATTGTTAATGTCACTGAGCTAAAACCCCGGCCCCTACTTTATTACATTTTTAATTCATCTGTTTAGAAGTCTATAGTTGACTTCACTGCATAGAAAATTCTAGAATAAATATAAATACGCCTATTAAATTTTAAAGTCTAATGAGATTGAGGAAGGGCAGAGAGGAGACCTGGAATTTACTAAAATATGCTAGTAAGCTGGCTGCTTCAAGACCTCCATGCAGAGTCCACAAAACCCATCTGCAACACAAGACATGGCCTGACTGACTGAACACTCTCCTTCCCAACCTGCGTCTCGCAGAGGGCAGGAGCTGCAGAGGAGCTAGCGGTTCAATGGTGCGGTGATGACATGAAAAACCCTGACTCCACTTGGCAGCCACTTTCCACTGTCTTGGCAGGTCCAAACCACAATCACTGCGGTGTGTGCAGCTTGGACAGGATTACGAGGCTGGCTGGCCACCAAGAAAACTGAAAAGCTGTCTATGAGTCCAGCAAGGGACTCCCTGTAAGGAATGCCAGGGCCCCAAATGTCCACAAACGCTTCTTTTATTTTTTCACAGATACCCCGGGAATTTAAGTTTCATTGTTAATGTCTAGAAAATTCTTCCTTTCCCAAGACCCTGAAAAGCAGCCATTTCTCACTGAACATTGCTCTCAGGGAGGACATCAACCAATGCACATCCATTTGACTCTCCTTTCTTAGAGTCACATCGGTCACCTGTGAAAATAAGCAGGTCGCTGTCATTCACTGCCCTCCCTCCTGCAAAACACATACAATCACTCTCAGAAAGGAAAGAGGTTAGAAAGAGCCCTTTTACTTTACTGTATACACTCTGAGCTACCCTCATGGCTTTCTGGAGCTGGCAGCCAAAATTGGGAAAGCTGCACTTAAGACACCTCCTCCTTGCAGCCCAGTGCACATCCCTTAATAGACCTTGGAGTGATTCAACCTGAATGGAAATGAACTATTCTAATACTGCCAATATGCCACTAAAACCAGGCACTTATGAAAATGCTCACCAGGAAAAGCCTGTCCCCAGACACAGTCTTCTAGAATATTCTTGGGGTTGTACAGCCCAGTATCATTACTAATGTTTTTATTCAGGTTTGTGAAATGCACCTCTTCTTAAAGATCTTCAAACATCAGTCAGAAAACACTGGAGGGAAGGGGTTTGTGTTAGGCAGTTTTTCATGGCTGTGACTAAAATATCTCATATGAACAATTTAGAGGGGGAAAAAGTTTAGTTTCAGCTCTCCCTTTCAGAGGTTCAGTCCATGGTCTACTGGCTCTGGGCACGAGGGGAGGTGGAGCATCATGGCAGAAGGGTGTGGCAAAAGAAAGATGCTCAGCTCAAGGTGGCCGAGGAGCAGAGAGAGGAGCCTCCGTTCAAGTTATTTATCTGTCAAATACATTAACCCACTGATGAGGTTACAGCTCTCATAATGTACTCATTTCATCTCTGAACATTCCTGCACTCATACGTGAGCTTTTAGGGGGGCACCTAGTGTCTGAACCATAACAGGGTTATTTTGCATTATTTTTGCAGTGGGGGAAAGTCTCAACAAGGCAGGGGCTAGACCTCAGCTTGCTGAATTTGTGAAACAAACTAAAATTATAATAATTATTGCTTCAATTAAATAAAAACTTCTTACAAAACCATAAATTCAGCCTTAATAAGATGTCACGAAGCTATTATTCAAAGTCTTAGTCTGAAAGGATTTCTGCACATATGGTGCTCCTGAGAAGAAAAAGAAATGCCCTCCCACTGAATCTAAAGTTGAACTCCTGCAACAGACTCAGCTGCCAACTTAGTCACCAATCACAAATGGCTGTGTTTTCACACACCTCAGTGGATTATTGATAACCACTCTGTGTACACTCTGCATGGCTTTTCAATTATTACCTATAACAAGCCTTATAACATAGTATCCTTTTTAAACTTTTATGAACATTAGCATGTAGCTTTCCTATCATAGAAATGGAGAGCAAAGGGACAGTGATATAATCCTGATCCTTTTACCCCTTAGGTCACTAGAGGGCAGTTTGCTAAGTCTGCTGGTTTTAAATGCTGTAACTACTTAGGTCCTACGGCTTCTTGAGCCACCCAAGGAAGAAGCAAGGGACACCATCAAAATGCCAACAAGGGTCAGGTAGGCCAAATCAAAGAGACACTGGAGCTAAATGCAAGCACACTCAGTGTAGGCCTGATGGGGACCTGGCTGCCTGGACAAAGTCCAGGGAACAGTGACTACTCAGCCCCAACAACATTGCCATGTATGAAAGCAGGCCTGGCAAGGTAAGGTAGTGGTTTCACAGGCCCATTTTGTTTGTGAAAAGTTATCAAGTTATACATTTTTGATATGTGCACTTTCTGAATGCATCTTATACCTTATCAAAAAGGAACTTCAAAATAGGAGCTATGGTCACGTTTTTCTAAAGGCCAGAGAGATAAGGACAATAGAGCAGCCTGGGTGTCATCATAGAGGCCTTTAGAGTAACTATCTACAGCAAGGGTTATATGACGCTGGCTCTCACTAGCACCTGGGGTGTGAGTGTAGAGGGCTGGCAGCAACCAAAGGTCTGGTACAGAGAGATGGATTTTAAAATATCACTCTATGCAGAAAAGGATCCATCAAACATCATATCTGGGTCAAAATGAAAAGGATACATGTACACACATAGACAGTTTCTAGAATACACAAGTCACTGTTATCACTGGTCACCTCTGGCAGGTGGCATGGAGTTGAAGGAGATTTACTTTTATCATATTCCCATCATGCTGTTTGAGGGTTTTTGTTGTTGTTGTTGTTGTTGTTGTTTGTTTGTGGGCATGTGTTATAATGGGAAGTTGCTTTTCAACTTAAAAAGTGAAGTCAGGAGAGAAAATTATTAAACTACTTTCTAAAAAATCTACATGGGCTTTAAGGGGCTTAATTTTTTAAAAATTCAACAACTTCTGAGATGTTAGCAACATAAGAGTAATTGAATGAACAAGTCACTGTTTTGAGAATGAAAATATCAAGACATATACAATGCACACATTTTTAAACCCCTGATGAATAATAACTACGATTAAACACATACAGTGAAATGTGTTCATAAGGCAGTTACTAGGGAATAGTCTAACAACCATATACAGATTAACAGTTTTCCTTCAGATTTTACTGTGTATTGTTATGTTTTGTTAAGACATATGTAGAAACAAGCCTTATAATTGTCCTACTATAGTTCCTACATAAGCCTTATAATGGCCCTACTATACTGTGCCCCAGACTCGGAGACAGTGCCACACAGTGATACAACCCATGTGCGCATTTAAGTGTTGGAAAAATGACCAAGGCACAAGCAGCAGCATTCCTAGTTACAAAGCTTCCATTGTTCATTCCTACAACCACCAGAGACAGCCCAGCAAGAGTACCACAAGAAGCACGTTTATGAACCTGGAGTCACAAAGAAATTTAATGGTAGAATCACTTGGATTCAGGACCTCAAGTCAAATCTGTAAAACCAAACTCAGCTTAGAATAACTTCCATGGTCTTTAAACCAGGAGGCATATTTATTATAAAAATAGGCAACATTAAAACAGCCGCAAAGGATTTAAAATCCAGAAATCGTTATTTATCCGAACATTATGTAGGGGAAATCCTTTAACTTCCCCATGCTTTGGATTCCCCATCCATGGAACTCCATGAAATAGAACAAGGGCAATTTAAGTGCCCTTTCTAATTCTGAAGGCGATTTATCATAATGGAAGCAATAGGAGCAGTGACATTTATTAGTTGCTTCAGTTTTTACCCAAAGTGAATTTATCATTCTGAATTCCAACTGAAATTAGAGGTTGGAAAAAAAGTGATGGTTTTCTCCAATCATTGTGAAAAAAAAAAAAAAGTTAACTTTAGGCACAAGCAAATCCAAGGCCACTAACTTAAAAAGCTGAAAAACTGACTAATGTGAACCCATAAGGTAGCTGATATAGTTATGAAAAGTGCTTTAATCATTTGCCTCTAACAAGACTTGAGAAATTTCTTTCTGTTGCTTTATAGCAGTGACCACAGCCAGTGACCCAATTTATGTCAACCCCTATACTTATGCGTTCCTATGAAATCTACTAAAATAGAGCAGAGTTCAGTAACTAGAAAGTGCCTGAGCTAAGTGACAAAATGATCAAGACAGCAGAAAGGAACCAGTGAGTCCCTCCCGTCATTCAAGCAGAAGTGACAGTTCTCATTCGAAAGAACACTGCCGCTCTTATCTTTCCAAGTTGGGTCAACGGACAGAAGCAAAAACTAGGACTAATTAATCCTTTCTTGATCTTAAACAGACCATCTGTATTTAGTCTATGGCATTAGCTGCCTGGGTCACAACCTGGCTCCCCCATGCACTCGCCTTGTGACCTTGGGCAAGTTATTTACATTCTTTGTGCCTTAGTTTCCTCTTGTGTAAAGGGAGAGAGAATGGCTTTCCGACCTAGTGTTAGGAGTGAATAATTTACCATAACAAATAGGGCCTCCATAAATGTTACCTTTCATTATGCTGAGAATTATTTGTTGGAAGGAAGAAAATAGATGGACTTCCTTTTCAGTGTTCTTTATATTTTATTTTATCTTTTATTAACATACAAATTGTACATATTAATGCAGTTCAGATAGCTTTTTTAAAAAAACTTCATTTTGAAAGAGAAAGGTAAAGGAGATGAAACAAAACAGAAAAGATAGATAGGAAAGAGCAGCCCTCATTTTATTTAGTAACAATGATATAAAAGACAGGGTACAGGGCTGGGGTTGTAGCTCAGTGGTACAGCACTTGCCTCTCATGTGTGAGGTCCTAGCTTCAATCCTCGGCACCACATAAAAATAAATAAATAAAAATTTTAAAAATGAAAAAAAAGACAGGGTACACTCATAATCTCATTCACTTGTTACCATAACTCTTTGGGGTACTTGTTATTAGGAGCCATGTTTGGGTGACGAAGCTGCTTCTTAGAGGTTCACCACTGTGCTCTGATAGCACATCACATTTGAGCCCTGGTGACTCTAGGTGTACATATCCCCTCCTCCATTCTAAGCTATCAGGTGGGGGAAAAGGAAAGAGTCATTGTACTTTTTCAGCCATAAACTGAAACTTGTCTCCATAGGGATAATACACGACATTTAATGTCAAGATTGTGATGATAAAACATGACATCATTCTTAACCTCTGGTGCTAAAACCCATTATTAATAGTAGTCTGGAGCATTTTATAAACATGCTTGCTTCTATGAGTGTGCCTAGTTCAACATTCACCAGACTGCTATTGTTTGGGCATTCAAAGGTGGAGGTAAATTCAAGATAATCCTTAAACAATGCAGAGAGTGTGTGCAAAATGTCAGGACCGGTGAACCAGAACAAGTAGAAGCTCATCATTGTTTATGTTCATGTCAACAGAATCTCATCACTTGACTTAAAAATCCATAAGATGGTTCCCAATTTAGTACAATGCTTTTCAAAACTTGACCAAGTGAAATGCAAATCATTCTGTGATTACGTGGCAGTTTCTGCTTTGTGACAGCTCTCTCTGTGAATCGACTGTCTCCCCTCCGCAAGAGCTGCCTCTCTGAATGACAAGACTGGTGTCTCCTTTGGGCCAACTTTCTCCTTGTGCTTTGCTCCATTTTGCACCGTTATGATACGTGGCCTTGCTCCCCTAAATCATAGCTTTGGGAAGACGGATGAGGTCAGCCTTTCCTCTAAGGCCACTTCTTCATGGCTCCACTGAATTAAAGAGAAGCCACTGAAGTACACTGCCATATGTCATAGTGACTTGCTGTTCTCTTTATCTCAGCACAGTGGTGAGTCCCCTGAACTCAGTGCATGTTTTAATTAGCGCACAAGGAACACCTTCCTTAGTTTCTCATCACAGGATTGTGATCTTTGAAGTTTCCTTCAGAGTTTGGTGGGTTTTGAGATTGACAGGTCAATGTAAAAAATTATTTTTTGCTGATACAAAGTATCTATAAAAAATATAAACTGTTCTTTATTCAACCTAATCCCCCAAAACACTGCTGAGATAGCTGCATTCACTCTCCAACAGCAGAATCTTTCAGATCCATTTCTAGGTGCTCATCTCACTTGTATGTACAATGCATATGTGGTCTAGTTTAGATAAGGGAAAAAATAATCTCAGGGAAGTCTGAACATGATCCATGAGCCAGGCCCCCCTTGATGACACCTCAAAGAAGTCTTGACTCTCAATGATCTAGGGAAGGAGTCTTATCAGATGTTGCTCTAGCCCCTGGTAGGGGTAAGGAGATGAATGAGAAGAGTGATCTGCACAGAGTGAGTTGCCAGGATAAGATGCAGGGGAAGCGGGCACCCAGTCTCTGTGCTCAGCAGTGTTTTGTTTGTAAAGTTCTCTGTAGCTCACAGCTATTTTTGACATTGGCATGTGCTGGCTTTGCAGAATGGATAGTCAGCTTGGCATCTCAAAACACTGAATAGATCTTGGTTTTAAGAAAGTCAGTTTGGCATCTCAGAATGTTAAATAGATCTTGGGTGTAAGAAACTAGAGGCAGGCATCTGGTAGAAGCTCCTAAAAGCTGTAGCATTTTAAATGGAGGCATTATCTGCCCTTATGTTGGAATACATAGAATTAACCTTGCCAGCCAAATATTCTTCTAGTGAAGTCTAGACATCAGCATTTCAGAGACAGCCTATGGTGGAATACAATGAGTTTGGAGACTCACAGTAATTAGACCTGCCACCAGCTTCAATTCCCCAGTGGAAGCTCTAGTTAATGGCCAGGTGCCGATTTGCATCTTGTTCCCTCTTTCTGGAATGTTCCTTCTTTTCCATGTCTTAGCTGATTCCTATTCATTCTTTAAAAACTTAATTCAAACTAAGCATCAATTCCTCTCAAGGGCCTCCATGACAACACAAGTGCTCTAGTCTGATTTAAAAACCCTTGGTTCTCCCAAAATGCTTAAATATCATTTAGATCACCTTACATTGCCCAGTAGAAGGAGCCATACTTGTTTGTAAGGAGCCACATTTTGTTCAACTTTTTTTTTTCAGACATAGTTGATGAAAGTACTTTAAGGTCTGGGAGGGACTATTTATAAACTGATACTTTTGTTGCCAAATTATAAAGGGTTTCTAAGAACCAAGAGTTTTCAAAGAAGTCTTTGGTGACTAATGCAGGGATTGCATTACCCAGGCCTGGGGCTTCTTCCTCAATTTTGAACACTGGCTACAATGACAGGCACCATTAATGAGGGTAAGGGAAAATAAATCCCCAAAGCTTTTCTACATGGAATAGGAATAACCCCCATGTAAATAGAACCAATGTCATACAGCCTGGACCACTCAAGGAATTTAGGATATACATTCACCCCTAGTTGATTCCAATCACATTATAAAATCTATGGAATGCAAGAGCCAGATAGAATTTTTGAAGTCGTTTGTTCATATTTCCTCATTTCACTGATGTGAAGACCGATGCCTATGGATTCTATACACCCTGCCCCCAAGTACATATGAAGCTAGTGACAAACAACTTAGGCCTCCTCCTTTGTAATTTGTAGGTTTGTGTAAGTTTTGCTTGCATCATCTCCCCTCCACTCCTACTTCTTTAGGGCAGTCTTTAGAGATAAACTCTGAGTCAAATTTCATTTCTGGCATTTATTAATTTATTATTTATTAATTAATTTATTAATTCAATAAAGTGAATTATTGAACTAGTGCAAGTCCTAGTTTCTTCTTTTATACAGTAAAGATCACAGTATTCTTCTTTAAATTTTGCTGTGTGATAAAAGAGGAAACATCTGTAAATTGGGTGGCACACCTGTGTCTGGTACCCGCCTTTCTACTAACTGTAGTAAATACTGTAAGATTTTAAAACCCAAGAGCATACTGTAAAGCATCTCTTTTGCAAAACAAAAACAAAAACCAAACAAACAAACAAACAAAAAAACCAAAAAGCAGTAAAAGAACTAACATTTTAAAATTCTTTTGGTGTGGAGATGGTTAAAAAAAAAATCCTTCTGCTTTAAAGCCTGGCTGGACCAGCGCTCCCACTTTCCACATAATGTACCCTTCTCCGTGGAGGCGGTCACGTATAGCAGGCATATAGTAACGCAGTGTGCAGCACAATGCTGTACTGTGGCACTTGTTTGCTTTCGCACCTCTGCACCTCTCCTACCAGGTACCTACCATCAGGTTGCCAATTTCAGCTGCTGCCTGCCTTTCCCCTACTTTCCTGCCCACTGCTGCTTTAGGCATATGTCTTTTCTGAGGTCAGATCCTTTTAGGGACACAGAATTAAAACCTCACCAGAGTGACCTAGGCTCTGGCAACCTCAGAGACCTGAGTCTTGTCTGCATATCTGACCTCAGGTCTGCTCTTGCCAGGGTCCACTTCCTTCTCCATCGGCCCCTTAGAGCTTGCCTAGCTAACTTCTTGCTGTCTGATAATGGCGTTTATAAAAGGCTCGAAACCCGACTGAGTTCTACAGGTGGATTAGGCAGCTACTCCTACTGATCCCCTGTCGATCTCCCCGCAACAAACGCAAGGACCAGGGGTGTTTCATATGGAGACAACATTTGGTTGTTTCTCTTCCCCGAAGGCGGCTCCGTTGCGTTCCAGGAGGCAGTACCCGGAGGGTACTCTGCGCGGTTTACATCTACTGCGGTGGGTACTGTGCCCCAGGAAGACGCACAAACAGGTACAGCCTGGAGCGCTTGAAGAAGACCGGGACCAAGGCGGTGTGGTTGGGAAGACTTCGCAGGGCACTCCTAATCTTCATCCCTGAGTCAGGTCCCCAACCCACCCCGATCTCAGAGGAGAACCAGAAGTTACTTTCCTAGCCTCTTAAGTAGCAGCAGGAGCCGTGCATCAAGAAGTGAGAGCGGCGCATTGTACGCCATCCCAGCTAGTGCGGAACCCCCTTGTCAGCTGAAGTTATGTTCCATAGCTCCTGTCTGGAGGGACCGCAACGAGCACTCTATCCCCTCATCCAGGGTTAGGGGTATAAAGAAAACTTCTGAGAACTGAAAGGTAGGGAGTTGAAAGTCTTCCTGAGGGGTCTCCCCAAATTCCCCTGTGCCGGAAGGAGTGATGGGGACGAGGCCACCCTGATGGTACATCACCCATATTCTCTCCAGCAAGCCGGTTATCCCTAGATCCCTAGCACCCCCAGAGCACACAGACCTGCGCGCCTTTTCTCAGCGCCACCTCGCGATCCCAAGGACCCGCACAGACAGCGAAGGGTGTGCGCGCCAGGCGTCCCGCGTGCCCTCGCCCGAGCGTGGGGCGCAGTGCTCGACAGCCGCTCCCGCCTCCCGCCGCGACAGCCCGTGGCCCTTGCCGCTCACCATATGGCCATCCTGCTCTTGGGGTAATCCAGCCGCTCCAGGCAGCCTAGGAAGTGAGGCAGCGTGTGCGCAGCGTTGCGGGCGAGGATGGCCACGAGCACCGTGGGTTTCTGCAGGGGCGACTCTGGGAAAACCAGCGGCTCTTCTTCATCATCCGCCGAGTCCGGCTCCGCAGCAAAGCGCGCCCGGCAGCCGCCGCGGAGCAGAGCCAAGGACAGGAGCAGCAGCGACCAAGCGAGGGTGGCGGCGGGGCGCGCAGCCATGTTTCGGACTGGGGCCGGCGGCGGGCAGGTCCTGCCGCGAGCGCGGAGCCCGGCTGCCCCAGGGCGCCAGAGGCCGCCGGGAGGGGCGGCGGCGGCTCTCGCGGAGCGAGGAGGCTGCCAGCGGCTGCCGGGGGATGCGGCTGGCCCTGGACAGCCGGCGCGCGCGCGCTGGCACCGACTGCTGCAGCTCCCAGGACCTCCCGCCGCCGCTGCCGCCACCCAGGCCCTGACGCCGGTGCGCACCGCGTACCTGCCAGCCAGCGGTCGCCTGTGGCTTAGCTCGCAGACAGTCGTGGCCGTGAGTCTGTTTGTCCGGAGTCCTGCGGAAACTTCCTCTAGTCCAGGCTCAGTCGGTACAGATGAGGTCTGTGGCTTTCCCCAAGCTGCGAGGTGTGGCCGTGTCTGCCAATGGGCGCGCGCGCGCGCGTGTGTGTGTGTGTGTGTGTGTGTGTGTGTACACATAACGGTACAACCCCAAGAAAATTTATTCTGCTTCTGCAAACCGCAGTCTGAAGTCCTTCACAGTGATGCAATGTATCCAGTTTTTCATAATGCACCTATTGACAAATGAGTCGAATTCTGAAATGGAAAGTCACCCCAACTTTTCACGACTATGATGAACAATTTTTAAACTACCGCAAAGGCAGAATGTTTGCATTTCCTTAAGACACTCGACTTCTTCTGAAATTTATTCTTGACTGAGTAAACACCCAATAACACCAAACTTGAAGACGTGGAGAATTTTAGAGTCCCGGGAGACCCCTGGAAATAAAAGTAAACTCTTTACAGGTCATTGTTCTGAAGCCCCCACTCCAAGTGAGGATGGGTGTGAAAGATGCGATTAATTTAGTTGTTTTCTTTCTTTCTTTCTTTCTTTCTTTCTTTCTTTCTTTCTTTCTTTCTTTCTTTCTTTCTTCCTTCCTTCCTTCCTTCCTTCCTTCCATCCTTTCTTTCTTTCTTTCTTTCTTTCTTTCTTTCTTTTCTTTCTTTCTTTCTTTCTTTTTTCTTCCTTTCTCTCTCCCCTCCTTCCTTCCCCCCCCCCCCCGTTTCTTTCTTTCTTTTTTCATAATGACCCAAACTAACCCAGAGTAACAGGGAAAATCCAATCAGCACATCCAATGAAATTGCTTGGATACACTCAGGAAGGATATTTACTCTTGAAGGTAGCTCAGGGAAGTGAGTATGGAATGTGAAGTTCCTTCTTTTTGTTTGAACTCCTTTAACCAAATGTGGAGGATCCCACTCGTCCTTGGCTCTGTCCCTTGGCCTATGTATTTTGTGTCAACATTCTCAGCTCTTAAGCCTTGGTCACTCTCCTTTGACCTGCTCAGTTCCTTGGAAGACCATGGCTTCCTCCACCCAACTCCCTTCACTCTCCCTTAACCAGCATTCTTGGTGCACTCCTTACTTGCAGGTTCCTATTCTCTCCAGAGTCATCTATAACCTCTGTTCCCTTTTTACCATGATTTTTCACCTTCATTTATCTCCGCTGTCCACTGAATCCTCAACTGGTGCCTTTCCACCAATTCTTTTCTCTCAACCTAAAACCCTGAGTCAGTGTTCTCTCTTATTTAAAAAAACAAAACCCAAAAAAACCCTTTGGCCATCTCCTTGAAAGAGAGGTTTGCCATCCTTTCCAACTTCCTCTTCTCTCAGCTCTCTTGCCACAGGCAATGTGGCTCCAGCTCTCTCTACTGAGACTGTTCTGGCAGAGCCCACAGATGACTTCAGTGTTGGCAAATTCAGTGACTTCTCTTTGATTTTCACTTTCTCTGACCTCTCTTACATAATCTCTTCTTCTGATGATTTCTTCTGATCCTAGTTGTCCGCAAGCCCCTTCCCTGTGTACCGTTTTCCCATGTGCTGATCCTCTGATCCTTGGGTTCTCCTGCGGTGATTTCATTTTCCAAATCTATGCCTCCTGCCCTTCCCTCATGTCTAATATTCCTACTCTTACATCTAACAGCCTAAAGACATCGCCATCCTGCGGGAACTGTGCTGTTCTTAAGGGACTCACAGTCTTGTAGAGAAACTTGAGTTAAACATTTCTTGGAATTGTCACAACAGAACTTTGTACCAGCTACATCAGAGGGAGAGAGGAAGGCCTGGTCACTTCTACAGTGAAGGGGGTAATGGTGGACTAGAAGAAGTGTTTCACAGAGATAATTTCCATTTTGTAGTATCTTCTTTCTTTTCTCTTTTTAGCATATGTCATGAGATGTTCAAGACTAGGATTCCCATGCCTTAGAGACACTTGGTTTAATATTCATCATCTGTTCACTGTACTGCTAACAGAGGGAGATTAAAGCCAGGAGACCACATTTCTCTCTTATTTTCCTTCAGCTACCTGAAGTCCACAGCTTATCTGAGCTCATTGTTTCAATGGATGAAACACCTAAAGTCCTACTTGTGCTGGGCCCTATGGCCATTTCTGATATTTTAATGAAATCAACTCCACAGAGTTCTCCTGGAGGAATCATAATCTGGTCTGTAGATGAAATCAAACTTTTCCTAGTTATATAAATTGCAAAACAACTATTTAAAACTTTTAGCTAACTTAGTGTGCTAATGTAGTCACTGAGAATATTAAGGGAACAGCAGGGTGTGTTAACAGTAGAAGATCATTTTAAATATAGGAGTGGGGTGGGGTGGGAAAGGAGGAGGAAAAGCTTAGGAAAAGTTGGGTCCCCAATTTACTCACAGAGTTGTTCCATAAATTCTTTAGAAACCAGTCATGTGGATCTTGGATTTTTTGCTCTCATAGAACCAATGCTCTAAGATATTTAATTTGTAAAACCTAATTAAAATGAAAGCCAATTGTATTTTTTAAATATCCATTGCTTATGGTGTTCTCTCCAGGGAAACTGATGGGATGGGAAGTCAGGGTTCTGCACACCTGTCTTTGTCCCCACTGCCCCTGGACTGCCCCAACAGTCCCCACGTGAAGCTGGAAGTACATGCTTTCTCTCATAACCCCTTGTCACACTCTTCCAGCACAGTGGGCTTCCTTTGGGGACAATAAAGCCTCATTGACTGTCACCCTTAGCCTAGTAGTGGCAGGAGCAAAGCCTCTGAGGTGGGCAGAGGGATTCTTGCAGGAAAACTTTTCAAGGTTTCAGTGGCTCCAGCAGGCAAGCTGCCTTTGTGGCAGCTGTGACATGCTAGAAAGAGCGATAGATGCTTGAATTGAATTTCCATCTCATTTGTGTCACTTATTTTCTTTGTGACCTTGGGGAGTTAAAGACCTCTCTGAAAATCAATTTCTCCCTATGTAAAAAACAAAAAAAAGTGAAGACTTGCCTCATTTTTTCATTCAACAGACATTTTTTAAAATTACTTAGTGTCTCTCACTTGGGTGTTGTGCATTTGAATTCCCTCCTGGAAAAAAAAAAGGAGACAAGGTCCCTGGCCTCCATATGGTCCTGCTGGGCGGCACTTGGCAGAGAGAATCTTGAGGCAGAATCATCCAGGTTTGTTTCTTCTGTTTGTTTCTTGCTTCTTTTCACTACCTGACTAGTTTTTATTCCCCATCTTATCCAGCCTAAAATCCTACAATGTAAAATCCATTTGAACTGACAAATATGCCAATTTTAACATAAAACACTTGAGAAATAGGCACTATCTTAGGCAATATCTTCTATCATTCCTACGTTTGCAAAATGATCACATCAGACTTCATAATCTTAACACCTAAACTGAAAGGTACTATAAGAAGCTTTGATGGCAGAGATTGGACGAATGGGATCACTACTTGGAGCATGGAACATTTTGATGACAAAGCAAGCTCTATAGATATCTGGTGTGTGGGTTTGAGGACTCTGGGTCCTAGAAAGGGAAAGGCAATGAGGGAGGAAGAGCAGGTACTGAGTTGCAAAGAGCTCAAGTTAAACTGTCTCAAAGTTTTGTCCATGAAAAATGAGAGTATCTTAAGGAAAGGACAATGGGCAGAAAGGGCGACAGAGGTTGAATTCCAAGTAAGTAGAACTGCACAATCAAGGAATGAAACAGCACAGCATGTTTGAGAAACTGCACTGAAGTTATGGAGCATGGCTAGAGGGTAGCATGGGAAGTAGAATGAAAGCTGGAAGATCATATGGTTTTATATAATTTAATATGTAATCATTTCTTAAAATGGGCAAAGAGTTGGAATACATCTTTCGACAAAGAAGATATATAAAAGACTGTCAGCACATAAAGTTTCTCAACATCAGTAATCTTTAGGGAAATGCAAACTGAAACTCACATTAACACCCATTAGGATAGCTACTACCAAAAAATAGGAAATAACAAGCATTGGATAGGATGTAGAAAAACCGGAACCCTTGTGCACTGGTGGTAGGAATAAGCTACAGCTGCTGTGGAAAATAGCATGACAGTTTCTCAAGAAATTAAAAATAGAATTAACCATATGATCCAACAACTACAATTTCCCTTCCAAGCATATAACCAAAAGAATTGAAATCAGAGTCTCAAAGAAATATTTGTACACCTGTGTTCATGGCAGCATTATTCAAAATAGTTAAAAGGTAGAAGCCACTCAAGTACCCAATGACTAATGAATGAATAAGCAAATTGTCTATATGCATACAATGAAATATTATATATAGAAGGAAATTGGGATGTAAGCTACAACATGTCAATCTGGGCATTAGACTAAGTGAAATAAGCCTGTCACAAAAAGACAAATACTGTAAGATTCCACTTACATGTGGAATGAAGAATAGGACAAATCATAGAGAAATTAGACTGGTGGTTGATAGGGGCCGGGGTAGGGGACACAAGGAGTCACTATTTAGGAAATACGAAGTTTCAGTTTTACAAAATGAAAAGCATTTTAGAGATAGATATTGGTGATAGCTGCACAATATATGAATGTATTAACACTATTGAGCTGTACGTTTAAAATTGGTCGAGAAATAAATTTCATTATATTATTTAATCACAATAAAATAATTGGAAAAAATCAATCAACACAATTTACCATATTGATAAACTTGAAATGAAAAACAGTATGATTATCTCAAGAGAAGCATAAAAAGCATTTTACAAACCCAACACTCAATCCTCACTGAAATCCTCATATTCACAGGATTACAAGGGACCATTTTTAACCTGAAAAAGACATCTGCAAGAAGCCTACGGCTAACATCAGACTTAATGGTGAAAGACAGAAAGGGTTGCCCTTAAGATCAGGAACAACAGGAATGTCAGGTCTCATCACTTCTGCTCTATCTTGTACTGGAGGATTTGGACAAGGAGGGAAGAAAGGAAAGGTGGAGGGAAGAAATGAAGGAAGGAAGGGGGAGGAAGAGATGGAAAGAGGACTTGAAAGGAGCAGGAAGGGGCATTTAAAACAAGGTTAAATGTCAGATATATTTTTTTAAAAATATTTTTATTAGTTGTTGATGAGCCTTTATTTAATTTACTTATTTATATGTGGTGCTGAGAATCAAACCCAGTGCCTCACACATGCTAGGCAAGCGCTCTACCACTGAGCCGCAACCCCAGCCCAGAGATAATTTAACATGAATATGGAGGGCTGGATTTGTCTTTCTAGGCCAAAGTCTTTAAAATTCAATAATTTGTTTAAAAAATCTACTTTACTAAATAATTTTTTTTAATGTTGGAAATAGAAAAAAAAGAAAGATGGGGGAGGGCAGAGAGAGAGAGAGAGAGAGAGAGAGAGAGAGAAAGGATTGGAAAGAAAGAAGGAAGGAAAATCTCCCATAATCCACTACCCCACCAGAACCACTATTAAGATTTTGGAGTAATTTTAATATGGTATTTTCAATTTGCTAATTTTCAGTGTGGGTTTCTGTTCTGTCTGCAGTAAGGTAGGTTGATAGCATTTATTGAATAAACAGCTAGAGACAGAGTTGGGATTTTTTTGAACAACGAATTGCTTTTAATGCTTTTTCACATCTGCAAAGCAAATATGAAATACAACTTCTAAGTTTTTGTAGTTGCTTTGTTCAAAGTGTAAGCAGCTCTTTAAAAAATTAAATGATTAGCTGGGTGCGATGCACATGCCTGTAATCCCAGTGGTTTAGAAGGCTGAGATAGGAGGATGGAGAGTTCAGAGCCAGCCTCAGCAACAGTGAGGCACTAAGCAACTCAGTGAGACCCTATCTCTTAAAAAAATACAGAATAGGACTGGGGATGTGGCTGAGTGGTTAAGTGCCCCTGAGTCCAATCCCCAGAACAAATAAATAAATAAGTAAATAAATATACTATATCTTGATTTTGTAAAATGGGGAATAGATCTCACTCTTAAATTTATGGAGAATGAAGAATAGCATCTGGATTATTCTAAATTTTTTTCTGCATGATGGAGACTCCTCACATATGTTCATGCATATGAATAGCAAAATATTATAGCTTTCTAAATATTTAATTAGAAGAATTAATATCTCAGCCATTCTTGAAACAGAGTGGGAAATTGCATGGTTTGTGTTAGAAACAGGAAGATATATATGAACAGCTAATGAATGAAAAGCTCTTCTAGAATGCTAGCCTACATTTTTCAGCTTGAGATCATTGTCTTATACTATATTGTGAAAAAACTTTTTCTTCTTGTTCCTTTTTAAAAAACACATTAAAGGTCTGCATCATAATTCAATGTTTTCTTTTCCTCTTGAGACTCTAACTGAATTAATATGTCTCTGCCTAGACACTATAGATTTTTTTGTAGGAATAAAATGGTCTGACTCAGGATATCAAATTGGGAAATCAGTATAGCAAGTGCCAGATTACACAGAATTTGATTAAATGCAGTATACTCTGGAGGGAACTTTATTTGTTGTTACTTACCTAGCTTTTTTTCTAACCACTTTGCTTCTCTAATATAGTGAACTATTGAAGCATTTACAAAAGAATTCCCTCCTTCTATCAGAAGCTGAAATTTTACCCTGTTCATTCAAATGCAACATATTCTAGGACAGATTTCACTCTAGGGTGAAACAATAGCCATCTTGATTCTGTACTTAAAACACTTGGTTGTCTAAGTGTCTCCAAATCCTTTGTGTCCATTTATAGCCATTTCCAACCAGCAAGACCTATTTAAATTCTTTCATTGCTTAATATGGAAGCCAAGGGACATTCCAATTTCATTCTTCAACTCTTTAAATAGACAATGATATTAGAAGTCAGAAGTATTTGATATTTTTGAATACTTGAATATATTGTGTTTTTTCCTAAGCAATAGTACTTAGCCTATTTGCCAAAGGATGGCACTTATTTGTTGCTTTTTCAGTTTATGGTTCTTTCTTTATCCTTCTGCCTCTCCCCAAACCCCAGCCCCTTTTCATTTTAAACTTAAGCTGGAAATCTTTTCCTGAAGAAGTCTTAGCCTTATTCACACAGGATCTGATTCCATTAGATCTCATTACTGATTTATAAAATTTCCCCTGTACTCAGATTAGCAACAAAATGCTCTTAATGCTTCTATAAATACCATCATGTCAACTGATTTAGATCTTTAGGGACCAGAGAGATTTATTCACTTCCAATTACTTGAATTAGTGTCAGTGTTGAGTGCTTCAATAAGCCTACCAATGTCAGTGCTGTTTGCTTCTTTGGGATTTAGTAGCTGCTTTATGTGGCAAAGGTTAATGATTTCATTCAAATGCAACATATTCTAGGGCAATTTATGAATCTCATCTGTGGCCTCTCCTTGTAGGTAATGTGGTATGATTCTTTTGATAGATTCAATGTTTTCTTCTTTTCTTTGACTTTCAACAGTTTGGAACAGTATTTATTTTAATTGGTATTCATTTAGCATTTGTACTGGCAAATTTTTGTCTTATCAAATTTGGGAAAATCTTGGCCATTATTTCTTCAATTTTTCTTCTGCCTCATTTTTTTTTCTCTTGCTGAGAAAATGTATACTGAATTGTCATGTTAGCAAGGCTCTGAGTCTTTGTTCATTTTTAAAAACCAAGGTTCTGTTTGGGTTTATTTATTTATTTATTGCCTCGGATGATTTCTTATTGCTCTACTCTCAAGTGTGCTTACTTCTTCCTCTGTAATTTCCTTTCCTTTTGAACCCAAGGGCACTTACCACTGAGCCACATCCTCAGTCCTTTTTTTAAATATTGGACTTAGAAACAGGATCTGGCTGAATTGCTTAGGCCTCGCTAAATTACTGAGGCTGGCTTTGAAATCACGATCCTCCTGCCTCAGTCTTCTGAGCCGCTGGAATATCACAGGCCTAAGCCACCGGGCCAGGCAACTTTTAAAATTTCTGAAACTATCTTCTTTATTTATAGAAAGTCCATTTGATTTTTAAAAGTCCTTCCCCCGCCCCTCCGCTGAGATTTTGTTCCTCGTGTGATTTTCATCTGCTGAAAACATGTTTTGTTTTACTTCATTGAGGATAGTTACAAGAGTCACATTAAAATCCTTCTGTGTCAGTTTCAGCAGCAGCTTCTTAGTCTCTCATGTTTGGAAGTAGAAGTTCTATCCTGCCGGGGACTTTTTGTTAATCCTTTCTTGTCCTGGTTAATGTGATGACCTCCTAACGACTCCCTGCTTCTGTTCTTGCCTGCTACAGTCCATTCTCAACACATTAGAGTGATACTGCCTCCAAAGGTCCCCCTATTTCATTCGGTAAATCCATAAAGATGTTTATAATGTCCTCAATGCTGGTCGAAACTGACAGCTCGTCCATGGCCTCCAGGTCTCCTGCTTATGCTGACTTCTGACCATCCATAAACAACTGTGCTACTTACCTTGAAAGGTATGTCTGCCCTAAACTTACGGCTCTGCTTACATTTCTATGACAAGGACACTGAATGAGCACCCCACCCCCCCGCCAAAGGAGAACTCAAAGAGGATTTAAGTGTCCCCCACTTTTCTCAGAGAGCTACAAAGTGCACAGGCTGAAGGAGGGTGAAGAGCTTCTGGGCTCAGGGTACTCTCGAAACTCCTTCACGCCACGGTAGCCCAGATTCGAATAGACTAGAACCAAACTAAAGTGCGATCGCGCAGGTGCTGCTACCTGGTCAGAGAGAGTGACCGACCCAACTTTCCAGTGCTCCCTCTGAGCAGGCGCCGGGGGAGGTGGGTGGGAGGCGGAACCCTGACGCGCGCCCCCCTGCTTCTGGTCGGGCCCGGGTCGTGGTGCACCACGGGAGCGCCGCGCGGGCGGGCATGGAGGAGAGTGGCGATTCTGAGCCGACCCCGGGCTGTAGTGGTCTGGACTCGGGCGGCGTTCGCGATGGCGGCGGCGCTCACAAGTGGACTCCGGCGGACGCCTGGATGAGCACCCACCCGAAGGTTAGGAGGCGCTAGAGGAGCAGGGCGCCAGTTCCGGTCCCTGAGGCAGGCGGAACTCTCGGGCAGCGCTCGAGTTCTAGTAGGCCGGCTGGCCTAGGGAGCGGGACCAAAGCGCACCGGCCGCGCGAAGGATCGTTTGTTGTTTAAATGAGTAGAACCCTGGCTGACGTCTCTCCCAGCAACCCCACCCCCGCACCAAGCCATTCTTAAACTGGACCCTATATGGGACCCCTCCCTTCCCAGTCTGGAGACCCTCCTAAGCACTCCACTCTTGTCCGTTTTGCTATCCAGAAAGAGCGTCTTTTGTGGCTTAGCTGGTTCCCAGGGACCGTGCAAGTCGGTGTGTGGGCCGTGGATGAGATCTAGGACCCCCAGTGGTAACGTTTAGGCAGTCACGTTTACACTTAGCCTCGGACCCCGGGTGTGCACCTTGATTCCGCACAGCTGCCAATAACCAATTTTTTAGATTTCTTGGAAAACTTTGAGGAAGTTCTTGCTCAATGTGGAGCTACACACTCTTGATTAGCAGCAATGAAGATACAGATAGCACCTATCTTGCTTCTGCTTGGGGAATTGCTGCCTTATACCAATATTGTCCCAATTCCCGAATAGACAGTGAATGGATATGTGAATTTTGTAGGAATCTTAGGGACTGAACTGGTACAGTAGACTGGCTCTCTTCTGTTTGAAAGCTGTAATTCACAGATAATTGTCTGGAAACAGTCAAGAAAAGGAAAATTTTGAAGATAGAAGTCTGAAAAGAGTGATTTTTTTTTTTTTTATCTTGCCCGAATTTGTCTTCTGTCTCTATCTCTTTTCAGCCTCCCAGGAAAGAAACAATAACATGGAAATGTTGCTCAGTGCCATAAAAAGAAAAACAATAGCAAGGAGAGCAGCATAGTGGTTAGGAGCATGAACTCAAATGCAGACCCCGTCAGTGGGAATCTTAGTTCTGTCCCCACCTTGGTCTGAGTTGCTTGATCTTATTATGTCAAAGTTTCTTTGCTTAATTTCATTATGCCTCAGTTTCTTTTCCTAAAAAGCTGGCATATTGGTACTTACCTCGTAGTGTTAGTAATTTTTTATAAAGCATTGACATGTAGAAAGCACTATATAAGTATTTAATGTAACAGAGTTTTTTTTTTTTAATCTGGATTTGATGTTGCTTTCAGACAATTTTCATATTTGCGGATTTTTTTCTCTTTGAAGCTAATAACTATATAGACCCTGATCATCAAATCTTTCTTTTGATTTTTCTTCTTGAAGGAGTAAACTGATTTTTAAAAAAAGGAATAATAATGAGTGTCTTTACAGTTCTGCCTTTTAAAAAATTCAGTTTGAAAATTACTTAATAAAATGACTTCAGTGAATCCAGTAAAATGTTATCAGGTTCATCATCCTTGGGCATACACTCCTTTTATTATATTATTCTCCTTCTTAGAAATCCTCAGTGTTTGTTTATGGATAAAATTCACACTTTTGGCTTGGCCACAAAGATCTTGCAACCTCTCCCCAAATCACATTTTCAGTGTCACTTTCAAACACATTTGATGTTTGGGGCAGACAGCTCAACACCCTTCTTTTCCTATACCTGTATATTTATCATGAAGCAGACGGGAGAAGGTAACCTCACATATGCCTGCATGTGGAGTCTGCTTTTGTCTTACCTTACATTAGTCTGCTTACATACCTGGTCCCTAATGTGTATTGATAATTTCCAGCTTCTCCTGCAGGGTTAAGTCCCTAAAAAATGTTCTTTTGCCCACTAGCAATTCTGAAAGAAACAGAATTTTGCTTCTTTAAAATTCAGTAATTAGATAATTCCCTACTCTTGGAGAGAGAAAGGGTGGAGAGGCTAGGAGTGGTGTTCTAGCAGATTCTTTCCACATGCAAATAAGAAGCCAGGGAAACAGAGTCTCCACTAACATGTCCCAACAAAAATCCTATTGAAGTTTTCTCTACTCAGGCAGATTTCTTTCTTGAATATGTGTGGTGATCTCCCATACTATCTCTGCTTCTCTGTTTATTAAAATTATACATGTCCCCTAGGACTTAACTTGTGTCCCATTTATATCATGAAATATTCACCAACCAATCCTGGAGTAGAGCTCCTCTACCATGTTTTTTTTTTTTTTTTTTTTTTTTTAAATTCTACTCACATGGTTTTAATCACTCACATATTGTTATTTGCCTAAGAGTTTTAAGTAGAGTCAACCTTCCATATTTTTGTCTGCATCCTCAGATTCAACCAACCTCAGAGTGGAAGTATTTGGAAAAAAAAAATGCATCTCTAGTGAACATGTACAGACTTTTTATCTTATCATTATTACCTAAACAATAAAGTTTAACAATTACTTACATGGTATTTACATTGTATTATATATTATAAGTAATCTAATTTAAAGTATACAGGAGGATGTGCATCAGTTATATACATTTTATATAAAGGACTTGAGCATCTTGAATTTTAGAATCTGTGGGGTTAGGTCGTAGGGGAAGGTCCTGAAACCAATCTCTTGTGAATACTGGAGAGAACACTGTATGTATATGTTTAATCTAACAATTACAGATTCTTTAGATAGATCAGATCTTATATTGCCTTTTAATGTCCACTAAATCTAGAAGACAGTTATATAAGAGTGTGTGTGTGTGTATTGTGAATATGTTTTGATTGAAAGAAAAGATTGAGAGATTCTTCCTTCTCTATTTGACAATTATATTTTGATTTTCAGTATTTAGAAATGATGGAATTAAATATTGGAGATGCCTCTCAAGTTTATATAGCATTCTTGGTTTACCTGGACCTCATGGAGAGTAAGTTGTTTGTTTATATTTCTTGGTTATTGGAGTTGTGGTGGGGGCTTGGGGAGTTGGTTTGGGATATAGCATTGTTGACATATAATAATATATCATTTATGATTGCTATTAACTTTTTAAAATTTTATTTTAGTTATTTTAGTTGTTGATGGACCTTTATTTTATATATATATGTGGTACTGAGAATCGAACCCAGTGCCTCGCACACTTGAGGCAAGTGCTCTACCACTGAGCCACAACCCCAGCCCCATGATTGCTATGAATTTTGCCAATTAACTTTGTAATGGTTTATTCATTTACACTGGGAATAACTAGGTAACAGAAAAGAGTGGAAAAATAGAGAGAGAGGTAGTATTATGAGTATTGTATACTCAGCTGAGGATTAGGTAGAAGTTTGGAATTTTCATCTTTTGTTTTTGACAAACATTGTTGTGCATTCAATGATATTCTTTCAGGTAAAAGTTGGTATGAAGTCAATTGTGTGGGATTACCTGAACTTCAGCTCATCTGCCTGGTTGGTACTGAGATAGAAGGGGAAGGGTTACAGACTGTGTTGCCTACACCCATCTCTGCTTCCCTCAGCCATCAAAGGTGAGCAGGTGGTTTTGATCTTATTTTAACAGAAATAAAAGGAAGTGGGAAATATTTATATTCTTGGTAAGGAGGCAAGACCTTTGCAGAAAACAAGAGATATGTAGGATACATCATATGATACAAATCATATTTACCGTAGGAGTTGGTGAAGAGTGTGATCAACATGCAAGTTCAAATCAAAGAAAGCTGGTGGGACCTTTATAAAAAAATCTTAGCTGCACAGAACTGTATTACATATATATTTATTTCATGATATACTCTCATTATTAGTTCTTGATTGTTTTTTATTTATTTACTTAATTAGTTACTGATACTGTAACAAGAATCTCCAAACTAGTCACCCCAAAAAAGCTGTATTCTTACCAATGACTGACATTAGATCTTATGGATCTCTTCTTTCCTACTTCTACTGACCTAAGATAAGTTATCCTGAATCCTATGTTCAATAAGGAGGTGTTTTTTTTTTTAGATTTTTTTTTAATGTTTATTTTTTAGTTATAGGTGGACACAATATCTTTATTTTATTTGTATGGTGCTGAGCATCAAACCCAGTGCCTCACGCATACTAGGCAAGTGCTGTGGCTCTGAGCCACAACCCCAGCCCTAGATGTTTTTAATTTTATAAAAAAGTATGTAATTTTTTGAGGCTCATCTTACACACTTAATACTGTGTTTCTAAAATTAATCCATTGTGCATTTTGTTGGCCTACTAGATAACTTTCCATTGTGTTACTGTACTACAGTTTTTACATCTGCTCTTCTGATGATAGAGTGCTACTGCTGTTCATCTTTAGGAGATAATTGCTAACTACTTCCAAAGTGGTTGCCTCATTACTTTTTACCATGTAAACAAAATCCTTTGGAATCTTACTGTCTTCAGCATTTGGTATTGTCACATAAGTTTTTGCCAGTTGAATGGGTTATCTGAATGTCTTAATTTGCATTTTTCTATTTACTAGTAATATTGTTTACTAGTAATAACTTAATACTGTTTACTAGTAATAACTTGATATAGTTATTTCCTCTCTTAAATGTCTGTGCATATTCTTTGCCTATTGGATTTTTTGTAGTTTTCTCATTAATTTGTATGAGTTCTTTAAACATTCTTGACATTATCTTTTGTTGGCTGTGTTTTCCAGTTTTTAACTACATCCTTCATTGTTTTGGGGGTGTATATTAATGAAAAACTTCTTAATTTGAATATAGTCATATTTCATCCAAGGTATACAAGCCATTTGTTTTATCATAATTTTACATATAAAAAGCTGTTTCTTAGCTATTAGAGTTCTTCCTACTTTACTGGCATTTAAAAAATATTTTATTGTAAAATAAAACCAGATTCAGAAAACCACACAATACAAATATATGGATTAAAGAGTCATCATAAAGCAGATACTCTAACCGTTGTAACTATGATCAAGTGAGGAGCAAGGACTTTTCCAGCCATCCCAGAGCCCCTTCTATGTACCTGGCATAGCTCTTTCCTTCATTATAAAAGTAATCTCATCTCTTATGATAAAGTGGGATTTGGCTAGTATATATTGTTCTCAGGACCCTTTAATGCTACCTTCCCCTTTTGACTCTCAATCAAGAAAGCCTGTTAAAATTTGAATGGATTACATTGATTGTCAGGAATATTAATTTTATATTAAGAAGTAACTTGCTGCTGGGTGCAGTGGTGTAATCCCAGCAGCTTGGGAGGCTGAGACAGAAGGATTGTGAGTTCAAAGCCAGCCTCAGCAACTCAGTGAGACCCTGTCTTAAATAAAATACAAAATAGGGCTGGGGATGTGGCCCTAAGTTCAATCTCTGGTACAACCCCTCCAAAAAAATAAAATAAATAAAGAAGTAATTTGCCAACTTTGATATTTATTATTAGAAACAAATTACTTGCCATATACTACACAATACCCAGTTATAAAATACTATTTAGGCTTTGCTGCTTAACCGCTTGAACATGGGATGTTTTGGGTTTTTTTTAATGCTCTGCATTCTTGAGAAACTTTAATCATATTTTTATTAATAGAGAAGCTGGGGGAGCTGGGGCTGTAGCTCAGTGACAGAGCACTTGCCTAGTATGTGATCCTCAGCACCACGTAAAAATAAATAAATAAAATAAAGGTATTGTGTCCAAAAAAAAGTGTTGGGGATGTGGTTCAGTAGTAATGTGTTCCTGGGTTCAATCCCTAGTCCCCCAAAAACACCATAAAAAATGGGGAAACTGGAAAAATATAAAACCAGAGAGCCAGAGGAATTGGCAGTTTGCTGGAGATAGTTTCATATTATTTACAAAGAGCATATAATGCTTGATCGTCGTCTCCTTTATTGGTGTTCCCAAGCTTTAGAATCTATTGTTTGTAAAAACCTGACCAAACTCTGTCATTTGTGTAGTTAACTACAACTTAATTATAAAATATTTTCCTAGTGAGGACAAACAATCCTACAGTATGTTCTTTCTTGGCATCTCTTTCAAGTCTGAATGTTACTCTAGAAATTATGAAAACACTTCAAATTCCAAGCACTAAATTGCTCAGCTGCTAGTTCAGCTGTCATAAAGTAAAGGTCTAAGAAATTTTGCCATTTACTCTTTTGGACAAAATTTTTGTTCAGTTAAAGTTATTCCTAAGGAGAAATGAAAACAATTCAATAAACATAAGAAATGAGTCCTGCAGTCAAAGTTAGAATTCCTAGCCTCTGATTTTCTTAATCTGATGCTTGATTTTTGGATCATACCTACTTGCCACAGTGTTGTTTTCAAAGGAATGCACTCCTTTTTCTTCCTACATTGAGTTAAGTGAACTGTCCCTTCTGTTTTGACAGAATTAATTTCTCCTAATATAGTTTTTAAAGACCTGTCAATAGTAATTTTTCTTTCAAGGACATGATTACTTTTGAAAATATTTTATTAGCCGTTTACATTATCCCAGTAATATATCATGTAGTCACCTAGATAATATAAATTGACCAATTATTTTTTTAAATCTATTGCATTAGTATTTTATGGGAAGAAGGAAAAGAATCAATATTATAAACCCTGAACTATGTGGGAAAAATTAAAATTTTATTTATTGTTCTTACTCTAAAATGATATACCCTTAGTAAAAATGGTCTAAATGTCTATGCTTACACCTTTAATTTAAGCCTTAACATATATTCATAAATGAATATGAATATAATTGTAGACTAATGGCAAAAAAGAAGCATGTTTTGGTTTGGGGAGGGGATAAACGGTAAATGTAGATTGTCCTATTATTTTTCTAAGTTACTCATTTATTTATTAGATACCTGGGTTCAAGAGTACAAAATATCCCAGATGTTGCCCATGAGATTATGACAGTCTAGAGCCAAGATGGATAGACATTTATGTCCAGGGGAAAAATGTAATGAGAGATACGTCCAAGGCACTGAGGAGGGCTGCAGAGGTAGAAGACAGAACCTCTACTAGTGGTATGGGATTTGGGTAAGTCTGGGAAGACTTGCTAGAGGAGAAGTTATTTAATTATGCACAGACTTATAATACAGAAGAGGGATGGATATTCCTGGCAGAAGTAATACCTTCTGGGCAAAGTTCTGAGGGCTGAGAAAGCCTGCAAATTGCAAATAGTTCATTATGACTGGGCATGAGTAGTGGCAGATGGAGGAATTGCCAGCAGCTGGCGAGAAAGCCCTGGATTGTGCATATATGTTTGCAAAGCAGCGTGATGTCTGTGAGAGAGAAAGTATGTGAAGTGAGAGATGGGAATGATAGGGGAGGGGAGGAGAAGAGGGAAAGAGAGAGAAAGAATATTTTTAAAATAACCCTACTTCTGAGAAGCCATATTTGGAGAAGCAACCTAGTAAGAATTAAGGAATTGGAAGACCTATTCATTCAAAAGTAAGAGAAAATTAGATGCAGAGTTTTGCTACTACAAGGAAACACTCCTGAAACAAAGAAGGGAAAAATTTGAGTAAGATATTAGGAATTGTAATGCTTGTTTCTATTTTCTGTTATGGATATCAATTATACATCTGTTAGGATATAGGAAATAACCAACTGTTAGTGCATGAGTATCACTCGGGGACTTGAGGTTAAATAACTCCGTCACTTGCCATTTCTTCACTTCTCCAGAATGTTTTTGTTTTCTGGTTAAGTGCTATATGGCTCAGTCTTCCAAGCCATAAAGAATTATACTCACTCCCTAAGTAGCCTCATTTGTTTTCACAGTTTTGGGTTTTCTTTGTATTTTATCAGTATTTCAAAATACTGATGACTCCCAAATTTTAATCTCCACTTCAGCCTCCCCTATGAACTTCAGACTCCTCTATTTAAAGCCTACTTGCTGTCTCCACTGTAGTATAAGCAGCATCTCAAATCAGCATGTCCAAAAAGAAGTCTTGATTTGCCCTTACATTTGCTCCTTTTGCAGTTTTCCCCAGGTCTTTAAATGGCAACTCTGTTTATTCTGAAGCTCAAGCCAAAGTCTTGGAGTGTGTGCATGCATGTGTGTGTAATTTATTTTTCTCGAACAATTCCAGATTTACACAAAATGTGATTAAGTATGAGGATTTCCCTATAAGCCCTGGTCCAGATAGTGTTTCCTCTGTTGATATCTTGCATTAATATGGTACATTTGTTATAATTAATCACATTAATTGACACATTAACTAAAGTGCATAGTTTGTAGTTCATCTTTTTTTTTGGTATGATTGTAGGTGGACACAATACCTTTATTTTATTTGTTTATTTTTATGTGGTGCTGGAGATTGAACCCAGTTCCTCACCCATGCTAGGCAAGTGCTCTACTACTGAGTCACAACCCCATCCCCCTGGAGTTCTTTCTTTTTATTATGCAATCCTATGGCTTTTGAAAAACACCTAATGTCATGTGTGTACCATTGCATACACAATAACTTCAGTGCCCTAAAAAATCCCCTGTGCTTCGGCTGTTCATCTCCTCTGCCCATTCCCAGCCTCCTCTCCAACAGCTGTTGAACTTTTTACTTTCTCTATAGTTTCTCCTTTTTCAGAAAGTTAAACAGGTGTAATCATATAAAATGTAGCCCTTTTGGGTTGGCTTATTTCACCAAGCAGTATGCAGGGACTTTGTTCTGAACATTACTGTATCCTCAGTGCCTAGCCTGGTATCTGATACCAGGGGCTAAGTAAGTATTTGTTGAATGACTAAATATCTGCAGCAGAGACTTACTAAAATGCCCAAAGAACAAACTGTATATTATAAGCATCCTTCCAAGAGTTTCCAAAATTTAGACTGTCTGGAAAATCCATTTACTTGCAGGATTTATCACCATTTCCCACACTTTACACTGTAATTATAATGTGCATCGGAGGACAGAGAACAATCACAAATCTGAAGAGGCAGTCTGCCAATGCTGTCCTTTCCTTTCAGTGAAGAATTTAGTTAAATTCTTCCTCATCTATATTCACCCCACCCTTTTGTACCTAATTTTTCCCTGGTTTTGGGGAAAGAACTGTGTTAATGGTGGAATAAAGGGTTATAAGCACTGAGTTACTTCTTTGGAACATAACCAGAGATATTTTTAGTTATGCAATTTAATCCTAAAATGCCACACATTTTACTGAAGGATGCTCCATTATTATTTCCCTGTAACTGAAAAATATTCCCCTTTGAAAGCATAGTCCTTATTATAACTTATTTAATGACCGCTGTTTTATCTGATGCCTCAGATCTAATAACTAGTGAAGTTCCTGCTGTCGTTTGGCTTTCTTCACATCAGGATGTTTGTGTCCTCACCCTACGTCTGTTGGAATTCTGTTGCTTGCTGGTGAAACCTCCGAGTCTGGCAGCTTCTTTCAACTGACACAGCATCTTTTTCTCCTCCCTTCAAAAAAAGGGGGGTGTGGGGGATCTTCTAATTTATTTTAGCAGAATAACTTCCCATTGAGGGAATAGCCACACAGGCACTTGATTGTTCAGTAAATCCTCTTGAGATTTCAACTGCTTTGATTTTTTTTTTTTTTCTAGGAATGGATTGGCATGATTCCTGAGGAGGTGTTCTTTATCTGTGGAACTTTCCTTTAGGACTGGCTAGTGGATGAATATGGCTTCTTGGTGCCTCTGGCATCAAGTTAATTTTGCATTGTATTTTAGAGTTGCATTATATGTATCATCTCATTACATCCTGAGGCATATCAAGGAGTTAGTACCTTTTATTGATAAGACTGCAGCACACACCAGTTTGGCCACATTGAGGACAGAAGGAAACACTACGTTCTGTGCATTGCAATGAATACTAATTTTAACCCATACTGCATTGTATTTCAACAAGATTTATAGTTAAAAGTAATGTTTTCTTCAACTTCTTGTCCTCACTCTAAATCTCCAGAGATAACTTAGTCTCTATTTTAGGATCATTACCAAAAAAAAAAAAAAAAAAAAAAGCCTAAAAACAATGTTAAGATTCATGGAAAATATTTAAATAACTTGGGCTAAGGACATTAGCTAAATAGCATTAACTGTGTGTTTACTTCAGGTTTCTTGTCAAGTTAGTTATAATAAGCTTTAGAATCACCTTATTTTCTTCAATTTGTAGAGCTTGTCAGTGAACAGTTATGAGAGGGGAAAAATCTGTGAACAACAAATTTTGTTGCTGTTAATCAACAGCCATGATTTTATAGATCTTTTTCTTTAGATGGGACTTTTCCCATGAGTTTTTTTGAAATTAAGTGAGTTTTAGTATTCTGGTGATGCTTCACCATTTTCAGGATCTTTACAAGTATGTGTGAGTTTTTAAGTAGAACTTTAAAACTCTTTGTTGTTATTGTTAATAAATCGAGAAAACACCGTCTGCTGACTTAAAGACAAAGTAAATACTTTTATGGATTTATGCAGTATCTCATAATAGAAACAAACAAGAAAAATCTTCAGTGGGTATGTATAATAAAAATAGATTATCTAAAATCCTGAACAAGGAACTTGGTAAGACTTCCCAAGTGTGCTTTAGGTAACAGAGTTAGAAAAACTATTTTATTCTGATATTACTGTGAAGATTCATTGGTAGTTTTCCCAATATACAGACTACCACGTAGGATAATAAGAGCTCAGAGATGGGAACTTCCATTTCATTTTTGACAGTGATTTCCCTCAACTCTGAAAACAAAACCCCCTTTACAACTCTGAGCTAATTTTCAAGCCTTCAACTTTCCCACATGGGTGTTTTGAATATTTCTGAAAATGTTTTGCTGTTTATATTCAAAGAACTCTGAAAACAAGTATCAATTGAGAATGAAAGAAGAACAGTGAATGTGATGGAAATTTCTATCCTAAATTTCAGTTCAAGGGCTAGAATTTTCACACAGTTGACCTTAAACACACACTCCCTTTGCTTTAAACTGTATTATATTTTGAAGAAGAGAAAATGTGTAAAAATTATTTCGGTAGGTTTCTTTTCATTCTTGTGTCATCTTATTCTCATTTGCCAGTTAGGGATGTTTAGAGAAACGAATTTTTAACTTATGGCACTGCAGTGGTTTTATGTATTTTGCATATTGAGAAATAACTGGGATATATACAACAGAAAATTAAGATAAATTAAAATTATAGTCAATTTGTAGTGTTCTTACCATTTTAGAAAAAAATTAATTCAAGGTGGACACTATATAAAAATTAATCTTTTCCTGTGACTATTAATTTAGATATTGGTTTGCCACTTTTGAAGAAGCAAAGTATTTAATTACACTGAGATTTGCATTGATGATATAAGGAATGCTATTTTATCAAGTGTTACTTCCCATTAGTGCCGAGTAATGAAGTATCTGATTAATGTCTGTGGTTTCTTTGTATGAATCTCTCTGAAGTAAACTGCTTGTAGGAATCTCACTCTCTGTCATGTAGTTCAACATGGTGGGCTATTATATTTTAAGGACTAAGTCAGTTTCTGGGATCAGCTATCTGTAACAGAACATTTTCTATATTTCCACTAAGGGCACAGTGTACCTTAGTATATTTGAGTTAGTATTTGTTTTTAGCAGTAACCATGGAGAGGGTGGTGTATACAAACATTTTGTCTCAGTTTGTAAGGTAATAAAACTGGTATTGTTACTGTATAATAATATTTTGTATTCAATGACTACTCGATGGCTTGTAAAACCTTTTTATATATGCCACTTCATTGTGTTATGTAGACTTAGAGGTAGACCATCTTCATTTTATAGCACCACTTGTTGAAAAGATATTCCCTATTAAATTGCCTTTGCACTTTATCAGCTGACAAGGTTTATAGCTTATTAACAAGTAATATATATGACAATTTTAACAGAAAGCTTGAGGGAGGAAATGGAGCTATATGGAACAAGGAAATGACATCAGAGAGTAAAGAAATGAAGAATGCCAGAAATGTCAAATATGTTAATATAAAAGACCTTAATATATTTTCTTATTTTTCCTATTAACTTTTTAAAAACTTAAGATTAGGGATGGGGGGGGGATATAGCTTAGTGGTGTAGCACTTGCCTAGCATGAGCGAGGCCCTGTGTTCAATCCCCAGCACTGAAAAAAAAGACTGAAGGTTTTATGTAAATAATTATAACATATTTATGAGTTTATATCATACAGATAATGTACAACAATAATTGCACAAAGATATAAAAGGAATAAAGGTATAGTGGAGCAGTTTCTGTATTTTAGTAGGTTAGTATTAATCTGAGGTAAATTGTGATAAGATTCCATGGTAACCTCTAGGGACACCACTAAGAGACTTAGAAACTATAATAAAAACAAATAAGAAAATGGTGCTCTAGAAAGTATCAATTTAATACAAAAGAACATGGTAAAAGATCAAAGGAACAAAACAGATTGATACAAGAATCTAAATGACAGACATAAATCCAACCATATCAATAGAAAAACAAATCATCAGAGACCTTCAGTATAATATCAAGTATATTTAACATGTGTGTAATTGGAATCAGAATATATATTCAGTTGTAGAATAGTAATATACTAGCAAATCTTTTTCCAATTTCTAGAAAATTGGTTGGCTTAATTAAAAAAACATCTGACCATTTTTTATTTGCCTGTTTAAGAAAGCTCCTTGGGAAGTTAGTTACATTTTACTGAATTTTTGAACATAATCTTTATGAGTAGGTAATAAGGATTTTTAATATGTGGTCAAAGGCTAATAATCCTTTGAGGACCTTTATATTAGATTTTGTTTATTTATTTTCCACAGCAAGCACACAAAAATACTAACATTACCAAAAAAATTTTTTTTTAAGTTTTATTTCTTTGTATATTTTTCTCTTAATTTTCTTTAAGTGTCAGAATACATACAGAGAACCACAGGAGTATCTCTACTCAGTTCTAATAATTCTTTTTTTTTTTTAAAGACAGAGTGAGAGACAGAGAGAGAGAGAGAGAGAAAGAGAATTTTTTAATCTTTATTTTTTAGTTTTCGGCGGGCACAACATCTTTGTTTGTATGTGGTGCTGAGGATCGAACCCGGGCCGCACGCATGCCAGGCGAGCACGCTACCACTTGAGCCACATCCCCAGCCCTAATAATTCTGATACTTGGGAAAACTAGAAATATTAAAAAAGAAACAGTCGTATGTACAAAGAGGACCATGATGGTTTATCTTTATTAGGATCACTATTCTCTGCCTCCCAAATTAAACCAAAATAACTTTATAACAATAGGGAAATGACTAGGTGAAGTAGGAATCAGTAGATTTTTATATAACCATTGAAAGATAGTAATCATAAACACCATATAAAAACATGGGGGTAAAGTGTATTACAGTCTATTTTTTAGAATCATACCTGAATACCAATTGTTCCACTATATAACACCATGTTGGATAATTGAAAAAAATAACACCTGTGGCCATTAGTCAATTTATATACACAGGACAGTGTTAGCCCCCTTAGTAGGTTGATAAGGACAGAATACAGTTGATAAGGACAGAAAGGGGAATGCTTTTGAAAAGGACTGAGAGTCATCAGGTAGCACTTACATGCAGGATTTCCTGTGTGAGAGGCGCTGAGATACTTATTTTCAGCCTTCAGACGTTTCCTCAGCATTGTAAATATAATCACCTGCCTCTTCCCAAGATTTCACAGTATTCAGTCTTATCCACAGCTGAGTGATTGTAACTCCTAAGTATGTCATGTCTTTATTTTCAGGATAAGGGACATCTTGAAGGCATCTCAGAAACTACGAGGGAATCCGGATTTACCCATGTCTTTCACTCTGGCCATCGTGGAGTCTGATTCTACAATAGTCTATTATAAACTCACTGACGGGTTTATGCTGCCAGACCCTCAGGTCAGTTTTCAGATAACTGACAATAAACTGAAGAAGGAAAATCATGACAAAATTTTAAAATGTGAATTAAGTCATTCATGGAACGATTGCTTCTTTTGCCGTAGAAATATTCAAGAAAAAAAGTTACATTTTCATATTTCAGAAAACTGTTTTGTACAGAGTAATATCTTCCTTATTATTTTTGCAAAAATTGTTTGACTCCCCACCTCTGTGGAGAATTTCATAGTTTCCCAGAGTATTTCATGGAGGTATGCATTTAATTATTCAGTGAGTAACTGAGATGTGATGTTAAAGGAAGTTGGGAAATTAGTTACATTTTATTGAATTTTTTAACATAATCTTTGTGAGTAGGTAATAAGGATTATTACTACTATTAGTAGTTCTAACTAAAAGAACACTTCTTTAGGAGATATTAAATTCATTGACATTTTGACAGGGACATTTTAATAAAATGAATGTTTTGTATATTATTTCTTTCATATTTTGTTGGCATAATGGGATAATTACATTAAATAGCTTTCTAATTTTGCATTTAATTACATGACTCAGAAAAAGTTGCATTTTGAACTTTTTTTGTTTATATTGCAGAATATTACCCTTAGAAGATGACATCTGTACTTCTCAACACTTTATTCATAAAAGATTGAATTTGAGACTCATTTAACTGCTTTATCTTTTATCTCGGAGATAGTCAGAGTCGATTTAGCTCTTCTCATTCCATAAGTTTTCTTTCTGAAGAATAAAACTTTTTCAGATAAAAGGTTTTGTATTGCTTAAAACCATAGAGTTGTTGTTCTAGAACTCTTATTAGAGACAGTTTAGTTACAGTTGTACTCATATTTATGCTGAGGATGTGTTCAGAGGGGTGGAACTGCTGTACCTCTTCGTCACCCACACTCAGCTGCTGCTGCTGGCTCGTCATTGAAACCACCACCTCTTCCCTTACTCTGCTCTCCCAGGGCCTTCTGACCTCTGTAGCTAGCTTGAGCTGGCACTTCATGTACATTGTGAAATGTGGAGAGTTTATTTCTGCCTGCTTTTCCATCTTTTGTATAAAGTAAAAGATTTATTTGAGTGGGTTTGTTTTTCTGTTGCACTTACTGTTATTTCCGTCTTGAGTTGACTTTAAATCAGAATTGAAAATATGCTTGTCAAGAGTGTAAATCCACATGTCGGCATTAATAGGGACCAGAGAAGTGCTTACTTATGAGAGTGCCAGGCCTTCCTTTCTGTCCTGTCACCACCATCCTTATTATATCATAGCTTGAGTATTATAAGAGAGTGAGGGACAGTTTCAGCATTAAAAATATCCTTGTTAATTAGACCCAGTTATTCCTCTTGTTAATATCCAAGTATGAAAATAATATGCACAAAAACTTTCCAAACAGTTTTGTTTTGTAACTCAAATTATGAATCACTTGAAGTTTAGAGCAGGAGTCAGATGTTGGGCTGTACTTTGTCATCCCCTGGTCAAGGTAAATAGTCAATAAACAGATCTATGAAAGGTATATTATGTACTCATTAAAATTATGTAATCCTGGCTGCAAGTAACTCACCAAGTACATGTTAGAATGTGACAAAGTGGATGAAATTACTAACTGGTTATAGTAGGATGGCAGAGCAATGAATGGAAAACTTTATCTTTCCTCAATATTTTAGCTTTACTTACGTTACTTTTATAATGAAATATTTTAAAATAAAAATACCTCAAAATCTGTATTATCTATCATTGCGTGATACTATTAGCAGTTTAAAACTGCACATTTATGATCTCATAGCTTTTATGGGCAGGTGGTGTGGGCATGGGTTAATTGGTGCAGTGGAGGTGTTACTTGGGCTACAGTCTCATCTGAGGCTTGCCTGGGGAAGGATCTGCTTCCTCGATCCTGTGGTGGTCAGCAGTCTTCCTTGTGAGGGCCTCGGTTGTCAATGGGATGGTGGGAGGCTATTCTCAGCTCTTTGCCACATAGGCCTTCCCAAGACGAGGGGTACTTTCTCTCAGCAGGGTAGACCTTGTAATCTCAGGTAATGGAGTTATGTACATCCTTCCTCTTCCCCATGTTCTATTGGTTAGAAGCAAATTTTAGATCCCCCCTACACCAGGGTCTTAGGTCTGATTAGGAAACAACAGTAACAAGAATGGGGGGAAAAAATGGCAAATTTGCATTACAAAATGGTATAAAGCATTATTCCTGATCCATTGACTTTCCTGGCTCCTTTATTTCATCAGTATTAGAATTTCACTTTTATTCTTGGTGGAAAGTGCCCACAACTTAAGATTTCCTTTGCTCTCCCAGAAGTCCTGGAGATGTACCTGCTCACAACAGGGTGTGCTTCTATGACGCCAGACAATCTGCAGATCCAAGAATCCTAAAATAGTATATGATAAATTTCTAGGGTCTCTTGATACCTTTAGGGTCTCATCTGATTTCATTTGAGAACTTTCATCACATTGGTAGAAGAACAATCTATCCTTCTAGATAGAAGTGAAAAGTGTAACATGTCGTATTTATGTTTTGGATCTGGTGACTAGGTAACCACCAGGCTTGACTGTGGAAGGCACTTTCTCAAATCTTTTTTTTTGTTTGTTTCAGGTATCTTTTTTTTTTTTCCTTTTAAAGAGAGAGAGAGAATTTATTTATTTATTTAGTTAGTTAGTTAGTTTTTGGCGGACACAACATCTTTGTTTGTATGTGGTGCTGAGGATCGAACCCGGGCCGCACGCATGCCAGGCGAGCGCGCTACCGCTTGAGCCACATCCTCAGCCCCTTCTCAAATCTTTAGAGCCAGGACAATCCCACTATTAGGTCCTGAAATGTTTACTCCATTTCAGATGATGTTCCCTATTTCCTTGGCCAAAGTTGTTCTGTCTAAAGCCAGCCAGATGCCTGCTAATGTGCAAACTGTCCAACACAGTTTAGGAAAGGAGACAGCCCAGTTGTATTTGCCTCATTTTAATGAAAAACTAGGTCAAGTTGTTTGGATAAATAATTTTGCAATTCAGTATACATTTGTCTCCCTTGTTAATGACCATGAGCTCCTCAAGGACAGAACAAGAAGCTGTGACTTTTTCATATATTGTTGTCTCCCACCACTCTCCACAATAACTGGCACATAATAGGCACATTATAGACGTTCAGCAAATGCTTGATGAACAAATGAGTGCTACTGAAGGTGCCTTTTCACCTCAAGGCAAACTAAAAGGACCCAGTTCAACACCAGAGGGCACTGCTAGATAAGCATATTGTCAGACTAGGACTAGATTGGCTTGAGAAATGCTCTTGAAAATTTATTTTCAATCTGTGGGAAGTAGCATAAATAAAAATATAAATAAGTTTTATGTGCTCACACCCCCTCTCTTTCTGGCAGGCCTCTAAAATTACACTTTGCTGGCATTAAATATGTGACTTGATTCATGCTTTGCTCAAAATGTAGATCTATATTTAAAAACAAAAGCCTTTTTGGAGTGGGATGGTGAGGTGGGTTTTTTTTTTCTCTTTTCCCTAAATTATGGTTTTGTTCAGACCCATATGAAATTATGGCTTTCATTTTTCCTTGCAAAAGCCTGATTTATTCAATGAATTTCAGCATCAGTCACATAACAACAGACCCTACTCTGAAACATTCCCTCAAACTGGCTAAATACCAGTAGTAAAAGATGTAAATTGCTGCTCTAATAAATCTAAACTTCTTTTTTCTTTCTTTCTTTTTTTTTTGTGGTAGAGGTGCCCTCTCTCGTTGGGGCAGGAGAGAGGGAAAGGCCTTGTTAGGATTTCTTTCTAGTGCAGCCTTTGCTGTTCTTTTCTGGAGTTCCTGATCTGAGTACCCTCTGCTGGGAAGCCTCCAGGAAATGTGGAGTCCTCAAGGTCCAGTGCCTCTAGAATAACTTACCTTGCTTCTCCTACCTGGGCCTCTGTAGAAGAATGTGTTTGTAGTGTCACGGATCCGTTGTGAAGAGCGAGAGGGCAGAGAAACTTTGGAACTCTAAGCTACAATTAGAACGACGAGTAATCTCCCATAAAGTCCGTGTCATCGGTATTTTTTGGCTGAAGCAGCTTTACAGTTTTATAAGCTTGGAACCAAATAACTTAATCAAAACTCCATGGTGTTTCATCTTTTTCAGGGCTTTTCTGTGTTGAATTCCTCTCTGAGGTCACTTTTTCCATTGCAGCTCCCAGCAGGAGGCCTCTTCATCAGCGCTGTTCAGCAGTTCCTGCCAAAGTTTTTAGTTCTACTATCCAGAAGCTCTTATTCATCAGCCGTGTTTTACCTTGACTGTTTACAGAATAATATGCTGTCCTCTGAGCAATAGCCTAGTTTTCCCTCCTTTCTAGCCAATGACTATTCTCTTTCTTACCACCTCCATTCCAGCAGTCTAATTCTCCTAATGATCTTTAAGTAAGAACTGTTTATGCTCACTAGGAAGGAGAATGGAAAAATCACATGTCTATGGGGCTGTTATAATGCCCAGCTATATTGTGCTATTATAATGTTTATATGATTCTGGAAATTTCCCCAAAAACCAGTGTAAGCAAAATCAAAGATTAAGTTTTGGGTTTTAGGCTTACTGAGTGGAGAGAACATTAAAAAGTATTTTGTTAAAGTTCACATCATTGATTTATTAATTTATCTTAAGGCATTACTAGTATTTTAATTAGGCAGCCATAAAAATATTTCTATAGGTTGAATGGCTTAAAGAACAGAAGTTTATTTTCTCACAGTTCTGGAAGTTCTAGGTCAAGGTGCCAGCTGACTGAGTTCCCAGCTCTTTGCTGCCCTGTGCATGTTCAACTCCTGGCTGTGCTCTCACACGGCCTTTTCTCTGTGTTGCGTGTCCTGGAGTTTCTCCCTCTTCTTATAAGGACACCAGCCCTATAAACTTAGGGCCCCACCCTTATGACCTTATTTAACCCTAATTACCTCCCTACAGGCCCCATCTCCAAATTCAGTCACATTTGGATGTTAGGGCATCAACTTATGAATTTGGGACCATGGGACATACTGTAGTCCATAACAACTGGACGCCCTCTGTGTGCTTAGATACTATAGTAAGTGCTGGGAATACAAGGATTAATGAGACATGACCCCTGCCCTAAAGGAACACATAGCCAACTACAGCTCTCCTTACCTAAACTCTAGAAGCATGTTATCAATGTGAATGCAGGGACACTTGTCACGCTGTGAAGGAGGCATATATAGTTTGTGCAGTTTACTTAAGAATGAAGACGATTCAACAACTTGGATAAATACTTTTTAAACAATGATTGTATGTGTATTATTTGTCTGAAAGGACTCAATGTTGGGACAGATACCAAGAAAAATTGCACAGTGCACCTCATGGAGATGATTGACTAGAAAGGGAGAAAACCTGTGTATGAAATGATTTGGGAGCATTACAAGACAGTATAAGGTATAACCCCTAAATTATAGTTCTGCTGCACTCTATTCACTAAGTGTGCTCAACTCTTTATTGTGATTCTCATGATGTTACTTGCTAGTTATCATTAACATATTCTCAGATGATGGAGAAATTAAGGCACTGAGTGGTGAAGTTTTAATAGCAAGTGAACAGGGTAAGCGATGAGGAGGAGAACCAGATCTCCTGACACTTTGCCCACCATCTTTTCATAGTACATGTTGTCTCTTCCTAGTATGTATGGTGCAGAGAAATATATTAACATGTGCCCAAGAGCCTTTAGGAGGAAAGAAAAAATAGTCCTAGGGCCTGGAATTGTGGCTCAGTGGCAGAGTGCTTGCCTCGCAAGTATGAGGCACTGGTCAGGACTTGTTAGAAAAGACTTCATACAGGCTGATCTTGAAGCCAATCTTGATAATGCTAGTGGGCAAAGCGTAAGTTTAGCTCTTATCTCACTTCTCTTCTCCTGTCCTCAGGTAGACGTGCAGCGGTGAGAGTGTGGACAGATTAGATATCTGTTGTAGGGTCACAAATTATCCCCAAATTCAGCTGCTTAAACATTTATTCCCTGCTGTTTCTGCAATTGAGAGATTTGGGAGCATCTTAGCCAGGTACTAAGATGCTTATGAGGCTAAGATGAGGACATTGGCTGGGGCTGTCATTGTCTGCAAGCTTGAATGGGACTGGAAGATCCACTTCCAAGGAAGCTCACTCCTGTGGCAGGAGGCCTTGATTCCTCACCATGTGGGCCCCTGTATAGGGTCCCCACAGTGTGACAGCCAACTTCACTCTGAATGATGAGAGAGAAAGAGAGAGAGCGTGTGTGTGTGTTTGACATCAATCTGAATGTTTTATGTCAGTATACATGTCATGTTTAATTGTTTCCTAAATTAATTAGGTCTCATGATGAAAAAAAAATTGTTCTCACCAGTCTCAAAACACATCTATTTATCTCTTGCTACATGGTACAGAGTAAAGAGGGCTTATGTGAGCTACTGCTTATTAGGCAGGACTCAGGGTAAATTATTAATCCTCTGAGCCCCAATACATACATGTACAGGACAGTATTGTATATTATTTATAATCATCAAGGCTCTGAGATTGATATACATGTTTATATTTTTTCATTTTTCATTTTTTGTTGTTGTACATAGGAGATGATTAAGGTACACAATTTGCGAAGCAAAGATGCATAATGTATCCTAGTTTGTGATTTTTGTTAGACTTTAGTGACAGAAATAGCTATCAACCTTTCCTTGCATTTAAGTATGAACATGTGACATGGAGACAATAGAACATGAGTGTGGTGGTTTTCTTCTCGGGTAAGGATTTTATATTTATTTATTTATGTGGGACACCAGGGATTGAATCCAGAGGCACTTTGCCACTGAGGTACATGCCTGGTCCTTTGTATTTTTTTATTTTAAGGCAGGGTCTCACTAAGTTGGTTAGGATCTCGTTAAATTGCTGAGGCTTGCTCTGAACTGGCGATTCTCTTGGCCTCAGCCTCCCCAGTGCCTGCAATTACAGGCATGAGCCACTGTGCCTGGCAGAGAGGTAGGATTTTAGAAGAGAACATGTCTTCTCCATTCTATCTTTTCCCTTTTGTTAGCTGGATGTAGAAGACAAAAAAGTCCTTGGAGATAGTGGAACCACAAGAGATATGGATCCTGGGGTTCCTAACTCACCACTGGGAAGACAGCTGCCTATCACCCAGGAACACCTGCATTGGCCTACTTCATAAGGAAGAAATAAACATTTCATATTAGGTTCATTTATTATAGCAGGTAGTGTTAATCACCCTGGTAAATTTATAAATTGGGATTTAGATGTCGGGGTTAATGTAATAAAAAACTAAATATATTGCACTGGCTTAGCAGTTGGATGGTGGGTGGCAGACATCCTGATATCAAAGGCTGGGAAGATGGAGACCTGTGGAAAGATGACAAAGCATTTGGTAAAATCTGTCGCTGGTGATAATTTACAAGGCAAGGCCAAGTGCCAGACAAGCCTCTATCTCCCGGGAAGAGGTTGGTCATTATGGACTGTATTTGAAGGTGTAGTAAGACATGTGCACTCAGGCAAGGATCTGTTTGAGTGAGTGTGGAGATTAAAGAGACTAGATAGAATTCAGAGAGCTGATGCTTCAAAGGATTGGAAAAGTAAACTACTTTTTTTTTTTTTAATCTCAACCTGCAGACTGTATGACTGCAAAAGTCTTTGAATAGCTTAGGTTCATTTAAACATTTCAATCTACTAGAAATTATTCCAGCTACTAGAGAAGGACTGATCTCTGCCCTCAAGGACTTTATGCTTTAAGAGGAGATAATACATGTGTTCAAATAACTGTATAGGAAGATGATTCACAATCAAGACACATATTACTATGAACAGCACAGGAATTACCATGTTCTGAGAGAACCCAGAATACAGGTTCTTGAGAGGACCGGGGAACACGGACTTGGTTGCTCATCTATCCCTCAAACCTACGAATGAATGGACTTCAGTCGTCTCTCACTCTCATCTTCATCTTGTTGAAGCACCAAGGTTCACATCTGATCTGTGGTTCAGATTTGATACATTGGGCATTGAGATGATGCCTCAGGTCAGCCCATGCCTTCCTTATCTGTGTTCTTCCCTGACTTCACAAGTCATCCACACTGAGATTCGTATAGGTTCCACCCTTAAGAAGCTATGTTAATCAGTTTTCTGTTACTGTGACAAAATACTTGAGATAAACAACTTAAAGGAGGGAAGATTTCATTTGGCTCATAATTTCAGAGATTTCAATTGATGGCTTCTTGGGTCTGTCATTTCTGGGGTCTGTGTTGAGACAGAACATCATGGTGGAGATGGCATGGTGGAACTAACCTGCTCACCTCATGATGACTCAGAAGTAGATAAAGAAATAAGAGGCTTAGGACAGGATAAATCCTTTCAGGACATGCACCCAGTGTGCTACTTCTTTCTATTTCCCGAAGTTTCCACTACCTCCCAATAGTGGGGACCAGGACTTCAACACTTGAACCTTTGAGGGACACTCCAGATCCAAATTATAGCACAGTCACATTTCCATGAAGAGAGAAGACAGGGCCTGGGGAGTGGTAGCTCAGTGATAGAACACTTACTTAGCATGCAGGAAGCCCACAGTTCAATCCCCAGGAGAGAAAGAGAGAGAGAGAGAGAGAGAGAGAGAGAGAGAGAGAGAGAGAAGAGGGCCCTCTTATCCCCATCCTTCTTCAATTTCCACCCAATCCTGAATTGCCCCACTCCTGAAAGCTCCATTTGCTTGCTGAGACGGCCTGTTCCCATTGTCTCTTGCTTTTTAAAGTCATTCTCTGGGAAAGAACGAGAACTCGCAGCTCTTTATGGTTTCTTGGCATGCGCCTAGTACCTTCTTAGCTTGCTTTATTGCCTCTTTAGCTGTGCAGAGCGTTTATCTAAATATAGAACAGTAGGACACTATGGACAGGACTGGAGTAAGATAACATTTTCTTTCTGATCAATTCTGTTTCATCTTCCCTTGAACAGGAGATACTGTTCTTTTCTCAGAGTGGCAAGAGTGGGCAGCAAAAAGAAACGATATTGAACTTGCAGAGCTGTCCAAAAGTGGAAGTTAATCGTTGCAAAGCCTTCTAAGGTCACAAGGCCCAGGCACTTGGTGCTCTAGACACTGGCTCCACTGTGACCTTAGGCAAGTCACACAATGATGGTCAGCAGCTCATAGTGCCCTTTGGAGGCCGGGCAACGTGGAAGGGGCACCGTGTTCCGCAGACCTGAATTGGATCCTCTGCCTTGCCTCTCTCTTATGGGTGACCTTGGGTAAAGTACTTGTCTTCATCTATGCAAAGGGGGGATACTAACAAAACCTATCTCATAGGGCTCTTATGGGGATCAGTGAGATGAACATATCTAAATTATTCCTCACATTCTCAAGAAATAAGTGAATATTTTGTGACAATTTGTGATCTCATTTTTAATTTTGTTTCTGGAAGGAGTGATCTGTGTATGAACAAGAAGCAGCTCTCACTTACTCTATGGATCAGGTTCAAGTCCTTCAGGGACATCACTCATCCAGGTGAGAGGGATGGTCTGCTGGAGGTAGTGGTTAGAACGGGGGTTCTAGCCAGCATCCAGGGTTCAAATCCCTGTGTGTGATCTTGAGCAATTGCTCAACTTCTCTGAGCCATAGTCCTTTACCTGCAACTCCAAATTGAAACTTTCTGCAGCCTTCACCTATATAGTGATATATATGTATATATGTATATATATATATACATACATACACATACATACATACATACGTATACATACATACATACATACATATACATACACATTATTTTTTTGGTAAAGAAAATTTATGTTTGAATTTAGGGGATTGCCCGAGACCTTGAAGGGAGTTCTGTAATATATATTATATGCACTCTGCTGCCTTCACTAAACCCAGATGCTGAACTCCAAGACTCATCTGGTTTCTAGAGATTTGAACCCAGGCCTTGGGATAGATCCCCACAGGGCTGCTGAGCTCCATCGACTATATGTGATCCTCTGAGAATCTTGTTAGTTATTATTATCACTTTTGCAACTGTATTTTATAGCAGCTAATATTACCCCCTTTTACATATGAGGACAATAAGGCCCAGAGAAATAAAGTAGTCACTTAGCTCAAAAAAGTCCAGATGGGGCATTGCTGACCTCAAATCCCGTACAGCCTGTGGAAACAGGTGAGTTCCCAGGGACCCTGTGCCCTAGAAGACTCCAGGAAAGATTCCACCCAGAGAGGTTAGAGTCATGGTCAGCTGGGGCTGTGCGTTCCTGATGTCCCCACTGGTTGACCAGCTCTGGGTGGGCTCCCCGCTCTCAGAGCCCTGGCGGAGGAGGGAAGGGTGGTGCTGGTGAGGCTGCCCACAGGGAGCTGCCCACCAGGCACGGCTGATGAGAAAGCCTGGCTGGTCCCCATGCAGCTGCCCTGCTCCGTCCACTTTTCTAACTGTCCCCGTGTGTTCGTTTGAATACTCTAGAAGATGACCTAGAGAAAAGGATCTGGGTGCAAGTAGCTGATTTGTAAAGTACAGGAAGCACTATTTGGCAGTGAGAGAGTGACAGAGGGGAAGGGAGACAGCCGATCCCGGTGTGTCGTGATGCCAGCCTCCGTTGGGAGTGACTGAGACGGGGAAAACTTGGAACAGCCTGTGCAAGGGACGAGGGAGCAGAGGATTGACGCCCCACTTCTGCAGAGAGACTGGTTGACGGCTGCTGCTAGAGGAGCGGGTGGCCAGAAGCGCAGGGTCTTTCACATTTTGGAAGGTCCAGTCTAAGGGCCGGGACACACCCTTTGGCTCAGCTCTGGGTCCAAGCAGGAACAGCCTTATCTGTGAAAAGCCCAGGATTGGTGCCGTCTCACTCACCGTGAAGTTCCCACCACTTTGCCTCCTGTGGCACCTAAAATTTGTGCCACACGTCACCAGTCTCCTGAGACCACTAATGAAATATCAATACATTACCCGGGAGAAGCAACTGGTGAAACTTTGCTTTCCTAGCTGAGAGATTTGCCTCAAGGGAATAGGACTTGGAACCAAGATACTCTGATGGAAGCAGATCCAGGACAATTCTGGAGAGTGGGATGGGGGACAAGGAAAGAAGGGTCACCTTGATGAAGACCCTGGGTGTGCTGTCACTGTTAGATTGGAGGTGACCTCTGAGGACAGAGACATCAAACAGGGACCCAAACGTGTCTCCCAGAGAAGGAAGGGAACCCAGGGGATATTTTCCTCTTTGGCAGTTTTCTCTCTCTGGAAAGGAAGCCGTCCTTCCCTGAGGCTGAGATGGCTAGCTCCTTCAAGAAGGCCCACATCTTCTCGACTTCTTCTCCCGGAACCCAGCGTCCTGGGACACACCTGTCACACGATTTTGTGACATGTTTAACCGAACTGAACAGCCGAGGGCTCGGTGCCCCACTCTAGTTTCCACCTGCAGGTTCCCTTCTGACCTCCCTGGGAGCAGCCCCACATTTATTTAAAAGAATCCTCCATCTCTCCTTTTCTCTTCTATGGAAAGAAGCAACACCCACAGCTTACCTACTGGTAGTGAGACTTCCAGCAAAATACTCGGCTCTGTGTATCCACAGATAAAATATAGAGGATGCCCTTGACTCACCCAGCTGGTCATCAAGTCTCCATGAGGATATCATGGGCTGAAGGTATCCCCTTACGCTGATGCTCTATCCTGCTGTGTGACTGTATTTGGAGTTAGGATCTAGAGGGAGAAGGGGAAGCCTTCACTCAACAGGACTGGTATCCTTGGAAGAAAGCAGACATGACACTCATCCTCCCTGCCCCCATGATGTGCATGGGAGAAAGGCCACGTGAGGACCCAGCAAGAAATTAGGTCTCTGTCAGCCAGGAAGAGGCCTCACCAGAAACTGAATTTGCCAACACCTTGATCTGGGACTTCCAGTGTCCAAAACTGTAAGAAAACACACTTTGATTGTTTAAGCCACCATTCTGAGGTATTTTGTTATAGCAGCTCCGGCAAACTAATACCCAGGTGACTCGTGGAAAAGGCTTTGGTACATCTCCTGGCACAAGGTAAGAGATTCATTAAGGGTAGCAATTTGTATTCCTTCTTAAAAAAACACTGTCTTTCTAGGACAGAATTCTGGAAACTCCAAGGCCAGATAGCTGCAAATCCACTTGAAGCCTCTGACGAGAAATTGAGGGCATCAGAGAGAAAGCCAAGCACAGCCACTCAACTTTTTCTATCCGGTTTCTGTGTTTAAGTCATGATGATTTGTGTCAAAAAAATATGACTGCATCCTTCCTCTGAGGGACTTAATGCGTTTGTGCCAACTGCTTGTCCATTGGTCAAATGTCTGCCTCCAAGGGTGAGTTAATGGGCTGTCTTAGAGGGCCAGGTGCCTGAGGCTAGGACTGTGCACAGAGAGCCACTAATAAAATAAAATAATTGGATTCGTTCCACCCTGTCTAGTTTAGACGGTACAGTCAGGAAGCAGGCCAGGCTGAGTGGTTTTAGGAATTGCAGGGTTGAACTTTCACTACAAGGCAGATTTTACTTCAATCCGTGTCAGCCTTGATTAACGGTTGATCTGTCACTTTTAGAGGTCCAGCTACTCCTGACTCGTGGGCACATCAGGGAGAGGCTGTGCACAAGACACTCTTTTTCACCTTAACTCTGAGGTTCTGGTTTCACAGTGTCTACATTCCTCAGGACACCCCATAAGCAAGGTCTCCAAGTGGATTTTTTTTTTCTACAGATCTCCTGAGACAGGATGAGGGAGGCCGTAGCTGAAGCTTCTCAAGTAATCGTGATTCTCTTTGCCTTCATGTTCAATCCTAACGAATGCATTAAAGATGGCACTAAAATCCATGTGAGAGACTAGAACCATCTGGGATCACTGGTCAGAGGTATAAATGGTGCAAAAAGAGGGAAAAATGGGCTAACTTCTGCTACGTGGGAAGGGGTTACATTGGCTTCATTGAAACCAGTTGCTTTATTTTCCCCAAGTTTTTCTTTAAATTAGGGCTGTCCAATGGTCTTTAGAGACTCCATAGGTTCCATTGGAATTTCTTTTGTCCTTTCCTCTTACTGAATCTCTGAGACCCTGACTTCACACGGTCGGATGTTGCAGCCCAGAGGAGCACTTGCCATATGTACCTCCATCACAGGTGGATGAAAGGCCCAAAGCTGATTCAATGAACCTGCTTCTTTTTGTACCTCCCTGACACTGTTTGCTCATACACCCAACGTTGTTTCGATGTGTTCATTAAATTCAAACACCTACTCAGCATCCACCTTCGAAGGCCCTGGGAGTGCTGCAGCAAATGAGATGCAGATCCTGCCTTCAAAGAGCTCCAGTTTAGTGGGAGGGCAGAGGGATAGTAACTAACATATGGCCACCAAGGAGGACGAGGCATGGAGAAAGGCTTTGAAGAGAATAGCAGTGGCCTTGGAGGTTACCTCCCAGGAGGGAAGAAAGAGAGAGGAGCGTTTGTGGGAGGAACAATTTAATTGGGAATAAAGAAGCAGCCAGCAGGTTGTTCTGACAGAATCAATCTTTTTGATGCATGGCTGAAGGCAGCTGGTGAGGCTGGTATAGATGAAACAATTATTTGGCACACAAGGAGCAAGGAAAATAAGGGGCGGACAAAGCAAAGACAAGAAGTGAGGGAGATAGGGAGGGAAGGAGGTAGGAGGGAGTCGCTTATTTGGCTTGAGAAAATATCATCAGCCAATCCACCCATAACCCCATTCCATAATCTCAGCTCCTTCTTCATCGAGGAGTTGAGAGACTGGTCAAACAGCTTCGTTCTGGTGTCCATAAGATCTGGCTAACAACACCATAGCCATTATTTCCCTTGTTTCTTAGAAAACTGGGGAATGGAGTCAACTTGTAGGAAACCCATGAGAAATTTATTGACTTAGGAAAAACAATGACAATAAAGATGGTTTTTGTTACGGGGGTGAAATTAAGATGAATAAAATTAAATATGTTATTATCTGATTTGAACATCATAATTATTAGCGCCTTCCTTTGAATTTGTTGTGCTGGTGACCCAAATCTGTGACCAACAGGTTGGAAGGTTATTTCAATGGCATCATTAAAAAAAAGAGTTTCCAGAGACATGTCTCAGCCTGTATCTACACTAATGTAGGATAAGGAAAGAGAAACGAGGAGCAAGAGAAGGATATACTAGCTACTAAATTCAAACTCAAACTTAAGGATTTGTTTCTACGTGAATTGGAGCCAGTGGTAAGTCCTGCCTGGCGGCCATCTGGGGAGAAAGAAGGGGCACCAGGGAGGAAGTCTTCCTGAGAGGACCCACACCCTTCTGGGTCTGCATCCCCCCTCATTGTTTTCTTTTTCTGCCAGTAAATCACTGGTATTAATTAATAGGATTTGGTTTTGATTTTTTCCACACAACTGTTTGTACATATCTGGAGGCTCGACTGCTAATGCAAAAGAAATTTCCTCCAACATTTTCAGACCAGAGACCAGATGACAGAGATCATGACTTATTCATCTCTGCCTTCGGAGTACCCAGAGCAGATTCTCCATATGCTCATCATATAGATTAATGAGTTTCCTTGCTCCACCTCGTTTTACCACCAGAAAACCTATTTCTTTAACAAATATTTATTAATTATCTCTACTTGCCAGGTGCTGAGTCAGGCAGTAAGAGTGAGCAAGAGAGACGCGACCCTGTTTTTGCGGAGTTTGCTGCAATAATTAAAGCAGGCGTTATGATCTCATCACAGTAGGGTAAGTGAGAGGCTAAGGGGTCCAGCATCAGGGGACCACATCTGTTGGGGGAGTGGATCAAGGGATGCTTCCAGATGTGAACGAGTCCAGTGAAGTTAGCTGGAGTTCTGAGTTCTAAGGGAGCTTACAATCCTTTTAGAGAACAAGACTGTCGTCCATGTAAAAGTAAGAAACTGCCTCAGAAGACACTCTGTGTTCGGAGTTAGACTATGGATCCTAAAGGGTAGAAATCGGTGAAATCAGTGAGGGCCTATGTAGGCTTGGAAGTTTTCCAAGAGAAAGTGACAGGTGGATGGCCCTCAGAGACGGATAGAGCAATGGAATAGAATAAGAAGAGAGTCTGTTGGCTTGCCACCCTGAACTTGCCTGATCTCATCGGGTCTCCAAAGCTAAGCAGGGCCAGGTCGGATGAGTATTTGAATGCTAGACCAAGAGAAGAAAAGGTAGAAATAAGAGTCACACACAGTTGGGAAACTGAGCCCTAGATGGATGCTGTCAGGAGACAGGCAGGCTAGATTTGCAAGATCTGGGAAGTCAAGCAGAAATGAAAATGTAAACAGAATCCTTTTCTCATGACAATTCTCAATAATGTGCTAAAATCTATACATGTTAACTCTTAGTCTGGGTTAAGTTTGGAGGAGGAAATGTTTAGCAACAGGTCTATTGAAAGGAAAGTGAGAAAGTGAGAGACCAGTGAGCTAGAAATGAAGGATGGAGACCAGACAGAGATCAAAGCTGACAAATAAAGGCCATCCCTCTATAGAGTGGAGAGAGGCCCCGAGATGTTCAGGGGTTCAGCTTTTGTGGGGCAGGGGTTTGGAGGTGTAGCTGTGTTGCTATGGGATAGGCTTGGAAGTGCATGCATCAGAGCGAGGATGGTGTGGAATAGCATGGGATTGGCTTAGGTGATGGTGCCATGGGGCTTTCCAGAGCAAAGGGGTCATGTCCTTCTGGGATTGGCTTAGGGTTATGGTACCATGGGGTAGGTCACTAATAGGGCTGGGGGAAATTCAGGTAAGAGGAAGTACAGGAAAGTGAAACTTATCTCATAAGATGGTGGCTAACATTTAAGATGACTGCTCAAATGTTAAGTCAATACCCTATATCTATAATAAATTTTCTCTCCCTATCAAGGGAGAATCCATGAGAAAGAACACAAACCAGTCTTCATGTGACCATGCAGACTTCCAGGTAAACACACTAATGATATTTGTTAGCACAGGGTTCTTACCTATGGAATTCTCTTAGAAAGAAGTACCTGGTTGGCCTAGCTTGCTCATTTATAACAAATCTAGAATCTATTGGTATACTGAGATGGGTTCTATGATTAAGTTCTCTATCTGAGCATGATGTGAAGATATTTCATGATGGCTCTTTTCTGTGAGGTAAGGTGACCACATACGTGGCTTGAAGACCTGTGTTCATCTGGGCAAGAGGATATCTTGGTGAGGCTTGATAGGACTTTGGGAGCTATATTACTCCTGCTTCACCCCAGCCTTGAGATTGCTCATTTTGTTGAAATTATTAGTGAAGTTTGAAACTGGATTAAGATCCCTATTCTTGTTTACTGTCTTTCACATAATCCTTTTATTATCTTATGTACAGAATATAGGATCTCTTGGATGCTCCAGTGGCGCAATCTGTTAGCATTCGGTACTTTTACAGAACATAGGATCTCACATCAACCCTGTAAATTAAGTCCCCAGAAAAAATGATTTGTCTAATATCACAAGGAAGTAAGGAAGTAGCAGGTTACGAATTCAAACCCAGATCTGAATTCACATTCTTTCCCTGATTTACATGATTGACTCCCTTTTAACAACTTGAATAAACAGAACAGGTCATTGGGGCCTCAGGAAAGTCCTAGAAAACCATCAGGGTCCTCATCAGGTCTTTGAGATTCACTTCCCCAAAGTAAAATTTTAACCAGAAAATTCTGATGTACAATCTGATTCAGTTGAGACCCAAGAAGTAGTGTTTGTGTCACATTTTCCATGGAAATTCATTTTCACCAGAGGCGAAACACAACTCCATTGGGACTCCACAAATCATGGAGTATTTGTGTGCTATCTGGGGAATAATATCACATTCTTTGAAGGCTGAGAGAATATCCTCTGCCCTTGATCAACATCAGATGATATAACTGGAGTTGCAAATTCCATGTTTAGCCTTAATGTGGAAGTTGAGCCTTATGGGAAGGCTTGGGATCAGCCACATTTCACATGGGCTTCAGATTTATGACTATATTTGTATGCATTCATTCATGACTCAAATTTTTCCTAGGAGCGTTTGCAAAGCCATTAGGATCAGCTTCCTGCCAGGGAACTTGAGGTTCCTTTTTGAAAAGAACCAGCATGTGTACAAGAGGAAACAGGTAGGCCATAGTAAGGAACCCATCTCCCTTTTATTTATTTATTTTTTCTGTAGAAGTGTCTAAATCTAGCTGCCTCAAGTCAAGGAACTCCCTTCCTATGGGACAGGTGTATCCTATGGTAACTTGGGTCCTGTGCTACAGGTGAGTCATTGAATAAATCAGGTGAGAAATTGTAAAATTCTTAGAATCAAACGAAAATAGAAATACAACCTACTAGAACCTCTGGATACTACAAAGACAGTTCTAAGAGGAAAGTTCATAGCTTTGAATGCTAACTTAAAAATTCAGAAAGATTTCCAAATAAATAACTTAATGGTCATCTCAAGGCCTTAGAAAAACAACAAACCAATTCTAAAACCAACAGAAAGAATCAAACAATGATGATCAGAACAAAAATTAGTAAAATAGTGAATAAAAAATACAAAGGATCAATGAAATAAAGAGTTGGTTCTTTGAAAAGATAAATATGATTGGTAAATTCTTAGCCAAACTAATCAAAAGAAAGAGAGAAGACCCAAATTAATAAAATTAGAGGTAAAAAAGATGTCCCAACAAACATTGCTGAAATCAAGATTTCATTAGGGATTGTTTTTAAAACTTATATTCCAATAAATGGGAAATCTAGAAAAAATTGACAGATTTCTAGGCACATACAACCTACCAAAATTGAACCAAGAGGATATAGAAAACCTAAGAAGACCAATAACAAGCAATGGGATTGAGGCAGAAATAAAAAAACTGTCCAACAAAGAAAACTCTAGGATCTGTGGCTGAATTCTACCAGACCTTTAAAAAGAACTAATACCAATGCTTCTCAAATTATTTCCTGAAACAGAAAGGGAGGAAATACCTCCAAACTCATTCTATGAAGCCAGTATCACCCTGATACCCAAAACAGATAAAGACACATTAAGGAAAGAAAATTACAGACCAATATCACTGATGAACATAGATGCAAAAATCCTTAATAAAATATTAGAACACAGAATTCAGAAACACATTACAAACCTGAACACAGTGATCAAGTTGGTCTCCTTTTCAGGATTCAATGGTAACTCCACATATTCAACTCAATCACATAAAAAGAGCCAACGATAAAAAAAAATCACATTATCATTTCAATAGATTCAGAAAGTGTTCAACAAAATTCAGCACCCATTCATTATAAAAATCCTGAAAAAAAACTCACCATCATAAAGTTTATATATGACAAACTCAAAGCCAATATCATACTGAACAGGGAAAACCGAGAATATTTTCTCTGAAATCAGGAACAAGACAGAGGTATCTGCTTTTACCACTCCTATTCAATATAGTACTTGAAGTTTTAGCCAGAGCAATTAGATAAAAGAAGAAAATAAAAAGGATACAAATAGGGGGATATATACTTAGAAAATCCAAAAAGCTCCACCAGAAGACTTCTAGAGCTGAGAAACAAATTCAGCAAAGTTATCAAGATACAAAATTAACATATAAAAATCAGTAGCTTTCTATGCACCAGTTGAATTGTTTGAGAAAAAAAAAAACCAGGACAACAATTCCACTTAGCCTCAAAAAAGAACAATAAAACAAAATATTTAAAAACCCTAGGGATAAATCTAACCAGAGGTAAAAGAGCTGTACAATGAAAACAGCAAAGCACTGAAGAAAAAAAAATAGAAGACACCAGAAGATGGGGATCCCTCCCATGTTCTTGGATAGGCAGAATCAATATTGTTAAAATGGCCATATTACCAAAAGTGATCTACAGATTTAATGCAATCTCCATGGAAATACCAACATTCTTCACAGAAGTATAAAAGCAGTCCTAAAATTCATGTGGAAGAATAAGAGACCCTGAGAAGCCAAAGCAATTCTGAGCTAAAAGAGCAATCAATGCTGGAGGTATCACTTTACCTCATTTCCATCACACCACAAATCCATAGTAACAAAAACTGCATGGTACTGGCCTAAAAACAGACACATAGACCAGTGATACAGAATAGAAGACACAGAGACAAACCCACACAGATACAGTCATCTGGTTCTTGACAAAGGTGCCAAAAACATACATTGGAGAAAAGACAGCCCTTCTAACAAATGTTGCTGGGAAATGTGGATGTACGTGTGTAGAAGAATGAAACTAAGTCCCTGTCTCTCCCTCTACATACAAGTCAATCCAAATTGGATCACAGACCTAGGAGTTAGACTAGAACTGCAACTGTTAGAAGAAAACACGGGGCAGCCGTGCATCGTGCAGGTGTAGGCAAAGACTTCCTCCGAAGGACCCTAAAACTCAGGAACAGTACCAAAAATTAATGAGTAGGATGGCATCAAATTTAAAAGTTTCTACACAGTAAAGGAAACAATAGCGTGAAGGAAGAGCCCATAGAATGGGCGAAAATCTTTACCTACACTCTTCTGATAGAAGGTTAATATGCAGAATATATAATGAACTAAAAACATGCAAGAACTGCAATAAATAACATCTTCAGCAATCAGGGATATACCAATCAAAATTATATCAAGATCTGTCTCACTCCAGTTAGAATGGCGATTATCAATACCAATAAATTCTGGTGATGCAGGGGGGAAAATACCCTTTTACAGTGTTGATAGAACAGCAAATTAGTAAAAGCACTATGGAAATCATCACAGAGGTTCCTCAAAAGACTAGGAATGGAGCCACCATGTAACTCAGGTTTCTCACTCCTTGATATTTACCCCAAAGAACTAAATAATATAGTGATACATGCAGACATTGGTTAACAGCAATGCAATTGGCAATAACCAAGTTATGGAAGCAACCTAGGTGTCCATGCACAGATGAATAGATTAAGAAAATATACACAATGGAGTTTTACTCAGTCACAGAGAAGAATGAAATAAAGTCACTTTCAGTAAAATGAATAAAACTGGAGAGCATTACATCAAGTGAAATAAGGTTGACTCAAAAAGTCAAGGGTCAAATATTTTCTCTCATATGTGGAAACTGGAGAGAAAAAAACCCCAAGAAATAAAATCTCATTAAAATAGAAGGGAGTGGTATATTAAGAATTTTAATGCAAAAATAAATAAATAAAATAGAAGGGAGAACAATAAAGTAGAGAAAGGGGATCAAGAGGGAAGGAAGAGAAGAAAGCATGGGGAAATCCTGAGGAATGAAATCAACCAAATTATGCTATGTCCAGAATGAAAATGCCAGAATGGATTCCATTATTAAGTACAAATATAATGCACTATGAAATAAAGAGTGATTAATTAATAATAATAATAGAAGGGACTCCAGTGGAGTAGAGGAAGAGGATCAGAAGGATGGGGAGGAGAGTGAACAAGGAGGTATTGGAGAATAAGACTGATGAAAGTATGTTATGTGCATATACAGATATGGCACAATGAATTCCACTATTATGTATAATTATAACGCAGCAATTAGAAAATACAAGAAACAATTAATGCTGGTAAGGTATGGGGGAAATAGAACTCATATATAATGTTGATAGGAATGAAAATGAATATAACCATTATGGAAGTCAGTCAGGACGTTCTTCAAAAGACTAGGAATGGTGATCCGGTTCCCTGGTATTTACCGCCCCCCTCAAATTAAAGTCAGCATATGATAGAGATGCTTGCATACCCATGTTTACAGCAGTGAAACTCACAATAGCCAAGTTATGGAGCCAGTCCAGACGTCCACTAACAGATGAGTGGATAAAGAAAACGTGGTCTATAAACGTGGCTAGTTTTACTCAGCCATAAAGAAGAACAAAATTATGTCATTTGCAGGAAAATAGATGAAACTAGAGAGCATTATATTAGATGAAATAAGTTACACTCAGGAAGTCAAGGTCAAATGTTTTATCTCATATGTGGAAGCCAGAGAGAAAAAAAGTAAAAAAGACACCTCATGAAAATAGAAGGGAGAACGATGAAGTAGAGGAAAGGATCAGGGTTATGGAAAAAGGGAGGGAAAGGGGAGGTACTTGGGAAGTTAATTGATCAAATTATTTTATCTGAAAGTATGAATATGTCACAAAGAATCATGCATAATTAGTATGCACCAATAATTTTTTTAAAGTGCCATAGAACATGCATAGCTGGGATGTGACAGATTGGCCCATGCCTGGACCTCTCTCTCAGGGCTGCCAGCATCTTCAATGGACAGATGGAGCTTCCTTGTTTGTGCCTCTTTAATCACCTTTACAGGCCGCTAGCATATAACTAGCTGATAAAAGTGCTTAGTAAACATCTGAATTGTAATAGCCCTAGAAAGATGTCTAACCTAATAATTTTTCTATCTTCTGATACAAGAACACCAGAATCTTTTTTTTTTCATGATTTGGGGAAAAAAACACATTTATAGTTTCAGCCATTGAAAGAGTTGTGAAGGATACAACAGATTTGTCCCAACTGCATTTCTCTATGAAGAACACCAGAATCTTTAATTCAAGAATCAAAGCAGATCCACACAGACCATAAGAATCTATACCAGTATGTCCAGGGGAACTTTAACATAGGTCTTTATAAGAAAAGTAAAAAGCATGGCTGAGAAAATCTATGAAGCTGAGTTGAGAAAAGACAGTGGTCTGGTGTAGATGTTGGGTTTTTCTTTTTCTGGAGCCTCCTGATTCTCTTCTTAGCTTGTATTGTTAGCCTCCCTTTGGTGTTCACTGGACTATTGCTTTTGCTTGCTTTTGAACCTTATCATCTTCAGAGTCCTTAGTCTTTGTCCCAAGTGCTTTTATTCAGCATTCCTTTATATATGACTTTTCACAGTTTTAAGGACTTTGATTCTTTCCAAGACAAGGCAAAACACCAAAACACTGGCTATTCACTCTGTTCACCACCCACTTGCCTCCTGATGGTTCGACATCTTTCCAAACCCAGTGCTTGATGTTCTTTTTGTCCTGGTGCCATATTCTATGTATTCTTTCACTTGCCTGCCATGAAATGAAGGGAAAAAAATCAATAAACATGGTTGTTTTTTGGAGGAAAGAGTGAACTCCAGCTGAATATGGAGTCACCACAATGTGCCACAGGGCTACTTGGTAATGTCATAATCTATCGGTAGGATCTACAAGCAGACAGAATGCAAAAATAAAAGTGGTTTAAACAATAAAGGGTCTAATCTTTGATGGTAGTTAAATACAGTAATGAGATTATTAAGACTCCCTATTGACTGTCTGTAATTCTTTAGCTCTTGCCTGTGGATGCAAAATGGCACCCCAGCCATCTTTAGCTGGACATTATGTCATTCCACAGCAATATCCAAAGGAAGGCAAGGAGAGGGTGCACCTTAGTGGAATTATCTCTCTTTCTCTGTTAAATAGGAGGAAAAGTTTTTGAAGAATATGCTCCCTAGGAGATTTACCCTTAAATACCATGGGCCAGAATAGGTCACATGTCTATTCTTTACCTTCAAGAAACTGAGAACCTAACTGGCTTCTACAGTGAAAGTGGATTTTATGTGTTACGAAGGAGGAGAGTTGTTGGGGAGCTAACCACAGCCTCTAAATACCCTCCTGATGTGCAGCACCCCAGGAGTGGATTATATTTAATCATTTCACATCTGCTGTCACATGGGTTGTACATGTAGTTAATATGAAGTCATAGAAGAAAAAGATCAAAAGCATTCAGTATGAATCCATCCTGTCTCTTCTAGGGACAGATGGTTGTCTCCCCTAAGCTTTTTTTCTTTTAAATATTCATGAGCTTCATCACTTTAACCATTGTTCTGAGTGCATTTCAATGGTCTTAAGTACCTTCACATTGTTTTGCAACCATTACCATCACCCATCTCTGGAATGATTTTATATTCTCAAACTGAAATTGAAGAATATCTCCCCCTTCCTCCCTCCCCTCAACCCCTGGAAGCCACCATTCGATTCTCTGGGTCTAGGTACCTGATACAAGTAGAATCACATAGCATTTGTCTTCAAACTCAATTTTAAAATGTATAGTAGCCCTTCTTGAAGTGCCCCCGCTTTCTCTCCCTCCTCCTTCTCTACTTCCCTCTCTTCCCTTCTTCCCCTCTTCCTCTTTCTCATTCTCCCCTCATCCCAAACCCTTTCCATACCTCAAGGCTCAACATGGAGAGACCATGGGGCTCTTCCCTCCTCTTTGAGTGTTTGACTTTCCGGCTCACTCAGCCCTTGTGGACACTGTCTCATGCTATATTAACCATGATTTTGTGAGTGAATTATCTCCCCACCTAGACTGTGGCCTCTTGCAGAGCATAGACTGTGTGTGGATCTTACTTTCTTTTCTCTCCTCCACAAATTGTCCCTCAGACAATACTTGTCAGATTCCCTGTTGTTTTTAGGAAAGCCACACAGACCAGCTTAATAATCAAGTAGTTCTCGCTTAAGTGTGGTTACGTTTCATGGGTTGAAACTTAACTTGATTTTATTTTTAAAAAGTCTTCCCTAAGATGGACAAAAGATGTCCAGTGTCCTCATTAAGCCTGCATGTAGACTTGAGGCTGGATAACATGCCACCTTAGCTAAGATCAAGATCATGGAAACACCAGATTCTCACAACACTGTTTCCTCGAAAACCTACTTGCCTCATATTAAGATCACTTCTTTTTTAGTAGTTAAGAGTCAGCAACCGTTTCTCAGTCTGAAGAAGATTCCCTCATTTCTAGAAAAGTCAGAGCTGGGTAGTCCAGGGCCTCTGACAAGCCTTTAGTTTTCACAGACACACCTGCTCTGTGGTGGTTTAATATCTACTGAGAACCAGAAGCTTTAACACACACACACACACACACACACACACACACACAGACTTAACAAGAGGTAGATTTGGCTTAGCATCTTAATCACTGAATAAGTGACTAGTAAAAGATTTTAGCAACTAGTGTGTCATGATGATGGCATATTGTCCTTGCGTGATTGACACTAGCAACGTTAACATTAGTCATCCTAGGGAGTGGTGATTCTAGGTATGTTCTAACCCTCTTTGTCCCCCCAACCTCTAGTGACAGGCTCAGAGCTTCAAGTTCAAGGGAGAGCAATAAGAAGCTGGAATTGTCTACTTTTGGTAAACATTCCCAGGTCCCTTCTCTGAAGTTGTACCTCAGAGTCACCTGGAAGAACAGGGGAGGGAGTTAATTAATCTGCTTATTTAAACATACCCTGAAAGATCAGGATAACCTATTTGAATCTCAGAAAGCACACAAACTAGTTGAATGTGTTAGTCAACGTTTGGCTTCCTGACCTGGCTTGTTAAGGGATGCCAGGGACTTCCCCTTTCTTTCCTCTGCAGAACTATAAAACAACAATCTGAGTGGGTGAATGGAAGGGCACCTCTAGGGACCTTGGAGAGAACCTCTGTCTAACAATGTCACAGTTTCCTCTTTAGTTTGCTTGTTTTTTACAAGTCTGGGGAAAATTAAGAAACGTTAAGATGGCTTCCAATTGGTACCATTTAATGAAAACGTTGTGTACTTTTTATAAAACAGTTTTGATTCAGATTCTCATGTAAAAGTTAGAAGGGGCTGGTGAGCATTTCGATATCAGAGAGTCACTTCCCCAATCAGAAGCAAGAGCACCTTAGGTCTCTGTATTCAGAAATGAAGTGAATGATCTCTCTAGAGTTGTGGCCAGCCACAAAGGAAAGTTTGTGGGTGCATCTAAAAGGTGTGTTCTCTGTGAAAATAGGGTGAGGGGAACATTGACGGTAGGAAATAAAAATGTTAAGATGGAAACCAAGATTTTCTCTTTGATAAGAGAAACAGACAATGACGGTCTTTTTCCTCAGTGTTGAGTCTGGCACCAAGGCAGACTCCCTGGGGAGATGCAGATGGCTCGGACACTTTTACATCTATACATTTATTCACTCACTTTATCCATCTCTTCATGGTTCATTCATCATTTGTCCAAAATCATTGATTAGGGACCTATTACATCTCTTGCACTGGGGATCAAATGATGGATACAGAGTTCCCTGGAGGAAATCTGGTCTGCTGGAGGGGACTCATTAGAGTAAACACAGCAATGTACTGGGCTTAGTACAGATACCCACAGACACATAGAGAGAAAGAGCCCCTGATGTCTCTAGATGGCTGGGAAGGATTCATAGAGAGTGAAATTTGAAGTGAGCATTCATAGGTTAAGCAATTGAGAAAGAAAATCTCACTGAGGGCTGGGCCTGTGCAAAAGCATGAGGTATGACTGTAGGCAGAGAACAGGGAAGAGCATAAAGTGAGAGGATGGGGTACCAGTGCAGAATCTGCCAGAAAGGGATGGGGCTGAGCGCCCTGAGACCCAACTCAAGGGCCAAAAGGCACAAGTGCAACTGACCACACAGTCTGCATCCCCACACTTCACCACACACACACACACACACACACACACATCCCACTCCCACACAGTGCACCCCACACATATGCCCCACCCTGCACTGCATGCCTACCACCCTCATTTCAGCTAAATCCCTCCAGACACAGCAAAGTGGGCTCTGCTGAATCCCCCAAGAACAGCCAGGGATCTGGGACACTGAGGGACTTTGGGGAAGAGGATCCAACTTGCTCTTCAGCACAGGGATGGCATGCACACATCATCACTGGCCTGTAAATTCATTGCATCAGGACCAGATCTGACTCAGGCCCCAGCTGGTCCTCTGTGCCTAACACGGTAGCTGGCATAAATAAGTGAAGAAAGCCAAGTGGAAAAAGAACTTGTGTGAAACAAACCACTGTCAGGCTCATGAAGAGGGTATTGTAAGAATCCAGGTGAGCAATTACGGTGGGATGGAGAAGAAGGGTCAGAAGGTAGACCAGCACTCTCCAATAGAACTCTCTGCAGGGATGGAAACGTTCTGTTTTTCACTCTATGTTAGGCAAGCCAGGAGCCACGTATGGCTCTTGCGTACTTGAAACGTGGTAGAGAGGCTGAGGTCCTGGATTTTTATTTTTAATTAATTTAAATTTAAGTAGTCATATGTAACCATTGACTACCATATGGAACCACAGAGTTCCAGAATTTTCTGTGGTAGAATCCAAAGTACTTGCAAACAGTTGGATTTTTTTCACCAATTCAATCAATAAATGTTTATTGATTATTGACTTTGTTCCTCGGGGGAAAGTGGGGGCCAATTTGTGGGAATAATGCCAGGTATTTAGGCTTTGTAAGGAGCATGATAAAAGAGCTCCCACACGGGTGATCAGGTGTGAATGGCACAGAAAACATCCCGGGCTCATACAGCTGGCAATCTTTTGGAAGCAATAGAGTGAAAAAAGAAAGAAAAAAGTTCCATGAAGAAAATCAAGTCAATTTTTAATGGGAGATCTTGCTGTTTCATTGTTAGAGGTTTTGAGTTCTTTATGTATTTTGGATATTAATCCCTTGTCAGATGAATAGTTGGTAAATATTTTCTCCCATTCTGTAGGTTGCCTTTTCACTGTTGATAGTTTCCCTTGCTGTGTGGAAGCTTCTTTGTTCGGTATAATACCATTTGCTTATTCTGGCTTTTGTCTCCTATGTTTTTGGGGACATGTGTTAAAAAGCATTAGTCAATTAAAAAGTAGTATGGCTTACATGTAGGTCCTTGATGCTGAGAGCCATAGCCGAGTCCGAATGACGCATGGCATTTTTGCCAGAACGGAGTGGTTGAGAGGTGATGCCAGCAAGCCACTGAGATGATAATGGTTATGTTAAGCTGTGTATATTAGACCCCTGCTGTCCGCCTTGGCCTGCTACTTTGGAGTTGCGGGGATTCCCAGAGAGTTCCCATTGGTTGGGGAAGTGCCAGAGGAGGGATTTCCGGTTGGTGGTTCCTGGAGGAGCCACGTGGGTGGCGTTTAGGAGAATTCCCGGGGAGCGTGTGTGGAGCGTGCTGGTGGAGTTCAGAAATAAAGTTTGTTCCTGCTCCAGACTGCGGCACTTTGACCCATTTTGGTTGACTTTTGTACAGTGTGGGAGAAATGGGTCAAGTTTCAGTCTTCTACATGTGGATGTCAGTTTTCCTGGTACCATTTGTTGAAGAGGCTGTCCTTTCTCCAGTGTAGGTTTATGGTGCCTTTGTCAAGAATCTGTTGGCTGTAGATGTGTGGCTTATTTTGGGGCTCTCTATGCTGTCCCATTGGTGCATGTGTATGGTTTTACACCAACACTGTGCTGTTTCGGTTACTATGACTCTGTAGTATGTCCTGAAATCAGGTATTGTGATGTCTCCTGCTTTGTTATTTTCTTTCTCATATGTAAGAGCTAAAAAAAGTTGACCTGGATGTAGAGTAGTGCTTACTAGGCACTACTACTAAGTAGTATGGCTTACATGTAGGTCCTTGATGTAGGGCGGGAGGAATAAAGAGAGGTTGGATGACACAGTTAGATAGAAAGACTATGTTGTGGTGTAACGCAGCACAGTGGAGTGGCTACAGTTAACAATGACCTATGGTCCATTTTATGAGGACCTAGGAAAGAGGAGCTTGAAGGTTCCAAATGTGAAGAAAAGATGTGAATGACCCTGATTTGATCAGTGCATGCTGTAGGAACGTGTTGGGATGGCGGATGGTTCTCCGTCAATACGTATAATTAATACGTATTAATTACAAAAGTTTAGAAAGGAAAAGGAAAAGAAACATAAGCTAAGAAGAAAAGGAAATCATCAGCTATGACCACAAGTGGAGGACAGCAGGCAGGCGTTTACACAGGACTAGCCTGGCCAGGGAAAGGCTCTCTGAAAGGTGACAACTTGAGAATTGGATGAGGAGAAAGTTAAGGGAAGTAAGAAACAAAAAACCCAAACAAGAACGAGGATAATCATTGACGAAGAAAAGCAGTGAAACTCAACACGAGAACCCTTAGAGCAAGAGAAGATCTATTCCATCTTCAAGTCTAACTTGCTCTTTTCCTATCTCCAGAAATGAAACTAAATCCCACAGAAATAAAGAGACTCACTTAAGGCCACACAGCCAACCAATAACCTCAGTGCCAAGAGACACTTAATTCCCAACTTCCAACTCCCTGCCCTGCTGGGTAAGTGTCTCTTGAAACTCATTTTCCTTATTAGGAAAATAGATTATTGAGAAATGAAAAATGTAACATAGACAAAGCTTAAAAAGAGTAGCTATTTTCATTATTGGATTTGTTTTAATCTTCTTATACTGTGTCCCTCAAGTAACTGTTATTATTTTAGCACTGTGAAAGTATAATATAAAAAATTAGTAATTTAATAATGCAAAGATCATGAGAGGCCATCGAGCATTCAGCTCCTGGTTTATCGGGTTGTCGTTGTCCGGTGAATCTCAGCATTGGGCCTGGAGGCAGATGCTGGACTTTCAGAAGCTGTCAGGACGGAGGTAACCAGCCCCTGCACTGCTGGCCTTGCAAACCCCACCTCATTAAGGGTGGTGAGTGTCACAGTCCAAAGATGATTCTGGGGAGGAAAGGGAGGTTGTGGTTTTCCCAGCAGACTCAGCTGTCATCAAGCTCTTTATAGAAAGCTGCTGCAGACAGGAGCTGAAAAGAAGATGAAGGCTTTAACAGGACGTGAAAGTCGAATGATGAAAAGGTGCGCTAGGCGCACAGGGCCCTGGGAGGAGTTCTCTGCATCCAAGCTGAGACTCAGGCCTTCACTTGGTTACGGGTGGTTTTATGTCATCCTTCCTCCCCATCACAGCTCTGCTCTTTGAGCTTGTGTCTTTTGTGAATGTTCAAATAGGATAAAGAATAGGGTAACAAGGTCATGACTTTGCCAGAGTGACAGACAGTGTGAGAATACACCTACTGGCTCTCCTGGACCTTTCTCTGTCCTTTGACTTCTCCAACCACACCTTTGGGGCTCAACCCATGCGCTTCCCATTCCATTGTCCTACATCTAGATTGGGTGTTTATGAAGCCACCTGTGAGTCATAATTAAGAGATTAATATGACTCCTACAAGAGCACCAAAATTTCACTGAAAATGTGGCCATGACAACTATGGATTGCATGTGAAAGAGGGACCTGAGAGCCATGTCTAAGGCTCATTGCCCACTGCTCATGACCTCATCATTCCAATCTCACTGGGCCAGGCCAGGACCATTCCCCAGACCAGACCACTGTCACCTCCTACCATTCCTGAACTGCAGAGAGACCCGTCAGGATAATGTGTCTGTGCCTTCCAGCCCTCCATGCTCTCCAACACCCTGCAGTGGACACAGTGTCCTACAGAAGCAGAAGATCCGAATCCTTGGTATGAATTTATCAGGTCTCAATTTCAGCCTTTGCCATTTGTCTCACAATAGGAGCACTGGCAAATCTGTTAATTTCTCTGAACTTCCATTTCCTCAAATATGAAGTTGGAATGATGTCTACCGTCAAAGGGATCTAAGAATAATAATAATAAAACACTGCTGTATATGAAAATGCTTTGAAAAATACTACTCAAGTGAACACATATATTCAATAGTCTGCATATGCCACATAGTGTTTTGTGGAAAAATTAAAATTTAATGAATATTAAATTATATCCACATCATTTTATTCATCTGTCTGCCCTTGCACACACATATACATTCATATAATCATTCAGTGAAGTTTTATGAAACAACCAACTTGGGCCAGCACTGCACTGATGCTAGGTAAGGTGTGTTATTGTGAACAGCCCAGATATTACTTATATTAGTCGGAGTTCTCTAGAGAAACAGAACCAAAAGAATGTATATATTAATAGAAAGAGCTATATTTTAAGTGTTTCATGCAATTGTAAACATGGGTGAGTCCCAAGGTCTGCTGGGTGAGTCAGCTGTGGACACCCCAGGAGAGCCAGTGGTGTGGTCACTGAAGGCCAGCAGGCTCAAGACCCAGAAAGAGCCATTATTTCAGTTTGAGTCCAAAGGCAGGAGAAAAGCCACTATGCCAGTTTGAAGGCAATCAGGCAAGAATTCTCTCTTATCTGTAGGATGGTCAGCCTTTTTGTTCTATTTAAGCCTTCCATTGCTTGGATGAGGACTGGCATGTTAGGGAGGCATCTGCTTTCCTTAGTTTAACAATTTAAATGTTCATCTCAAAAGAAGAAAAAAAAAAGTTCACCTTATTCAAACCACCTTCATAGAAGCATGCCAAATAATGTTGGACCAAGTATCTGGGCACCCCATAGCCCAATCAAACTAACTCATGAAACTTACCATCACATTCCTCCTGGAACTCACCATCTATGCAGGGGAAAGAGGCACAGTGGAACCATAATCATGCAAATACATAGATAATTAAAGAGTGTGTGAAGTGCTATGAAGGGGAAATGCAGGTCCCCAAGAGTGAGGATAATAGTGGAAGTGTGTAAATATGACACTTAAGTTTTCACCGTCTTGATGCAAGGCTTTCCCTGCGGCAGAAAATGCACAGAAGAACTTAAGACCTCAAGACTATGGCAAATTCAAAGATCCAAAAGACCTTATGGAAGACAGGTATGGTGCTGCCAGATGTGAGCAGGCAGAGGGAGAGTCCCAGACAGCTCCTGGGATTCTGTTATGAGGGAACTTAGAAGTTTGGAGAGTGGAGGAAGCATGAAATAGAGGTTACCAGACTGAGAAAATGACCTTGCTAAAGAAATCTAGCAACAGGGTCCAGAGGTTCATTTAAAGTGAGACAGGCTATGGGAGGGGGAGTATGGGAAGATTAGACGAACTCTAGATAGGGCAAAGGGGTGGGAGGGGAATGGAGGGGGCTTGGGGGTAAAAAAGATGGTGGAATGAGATGGACATCATTACCCTAAGTACATGTATGAAGACAGGAATGGTGTGAATATGCTTTATATACAACCAGAGATACGAAAAATTGTGCTGTATATGTGTAATATGAATTGTAATGCACTCTGCTATCAAATATAACAAATTAGAATAAAAAACAAAGAAATAAAAAAGTGATACAGGCTAGAATCCACAAAGATTACAACCTTTCAGGTTGTGACATATTCTTATAGCATTTTGTTCAACATTTCAGTGTAAACACATAAATTAATTCCATTGTGTCTCTCCATTTTACATTGTTTTATGTGAACATCTCCACAGGTTTGCAACTCATAAACTTGTTAGTTTAAAGAACTGTATATTATTTCATCATAGTTCCCATCATGATATTTCTGGCCCTTCCATACTTTCATGTGGTTTTTAGTTCTATATACTTTCCCCACCTTAAATATAGTGCCACTGAGACTATCGTTTGAGATAGCTTTGCTTTCTTGTCTTTCTTTCTTTCTTTCTTTTTCTTTTCTTTTTTTTTTTTTTTTTTTTTTTTGGTACCGGGGATTGAACCCTGGGAAGCTTAACTACTGAACCACACCCCCAGCTCTTTTTAATATTTTATTTAGAGACAGGGTCTCTCTGAGTTTTTTAGGGCCTTGCTAAGTTGCTGAGACTGGCTTTGAACTTGCGATCCTCCTGCCTCAGCCTCCTCAGCCACTGGTGTCACAGGTGCGCACCACCATACCCAGCCATAGTTTTGCTTTCTCACAAGTTCTTTTTTGAAGTTCCATTCCCCTCAGGTCACTTCTCTGCATTATGGCCACTCTGATTCTATAACTGTTGTGTCACACTTCATTGGTCCTCCCTGGACTCAGGAATTCCCATGCTACCAGGTGCGTCCGGGGCATTGGATGGGGCAGGTAGTGGCAGGCAGGAAGAGGTTCATGCTCATTAGGACAGAGAGTGCTTTCTGTGTTAATGCTAAGCTTTATCATTGGGATACTGCCTCTGCTAGAAGTTGGTTCTGAACCTAGAATCTCCACGGTCCCTCTCTCCTTCACTTTGCAATCTCCCCTAAGGGCCTATTAAGTTCCCAGTAAGTGTTGCACCTGGAACAAAATACATCGTAGGTAGTGGCAGTGAAGTGAATTGTTGTTCATAAAATCTCCATGACTGTAATTAACTGAAAGTTAGAGTTACATCATCTAAGGCAAATAGTTCCCTGGGCACCAATATTTTTATTTGTTTCTTTACTTAGTGTATTCATTCTGAATTTCTTGATGTTGTTGAGAAATTAGTCAGGGACCAATTCAGCAAGCCAAGCATGTATCAGGGAGATTCGTCCAACTCACTTCCCCTTGGCTGATCAGAGCTCACCCACTCCTCTGACCTGGTGTTATCTCTTGTGCACTTATTTTCCATACTGGCCAAGAAGCTAATTGAACAAAACAAAGTAACTGGATTCATTTGATTTGGAGCAAGGGTGAATTTTAAGTTTGTTTCTCTGGGAGGAAAAAAAAAATCTATTCCTGATGTCAAGTATACTATCATAGAGTGATAATTTAGATTGAAGTTCTTGACCATTGAAGAATAAGTTCCAAAGGGTTTCTCTATTTTATTTAAGAAAAAAAATTGTGGGGGCAGGACTGGGGGTGTAGCTCAGTGGTAGAACACTTGACTAGCTCGCACAGGGCCCTGAGTTCAACCCATCAGTTTTGCCAAGAAAAAAAAAAAAGAGAGAGACAAAAATGGAAATGAATAACTATTTTTTATCTTATTCTTTTTATCTAAAAATAAGAGATAGACTCCTACTGGAAACTTAGCCATATTGGTCAGAACGACCATCACTGTCAGTCTGTAGCTAATGATAATAGCAATGATGATGACATGTAACGACTACCAAGTGTGAAGTATGGGCCACACAGTCATTTGCATTCGACATCCTGAGGTCAGGTGGGTTTTTCTCAAGGCCACAAAGATGGTGGGTGTTGGAGTCAAGGTATAAGGTGTGGTCCAAGACCAGCGTCCCTAATCTCTTCTCCACACCAATGTTCTGACAGCTGGAGGCAGTGTGGACTAACAGCACAAGCCCCTGCCCAGAGATCAGAGCATCAAGAATAATGTGTCATGTTCCACCAGGTGCAGTGGCGCATGCCTGAATACCCAGCAGCTGGGGAGGCTGAGACAGGAGAATCATGAGTTCAAAGCCAGCCTCAGCAAAAACAAGGTGCTATGCAACTCAGTGAGACCCTGTCTCTAAGTAAAATACAAAATCGGGCTGGGGATGTGGCTCAGTGGGCAAGTGCCCCTGAGTTCAATCCCCGGTACTCCCCTCTCCTCCCCAAAAAGAAGAATCATGTGTCATGTTAGCCTAGAATCTGATGGGTAAATGTAGGTAATCTCATAAACTCCTTGAGGTTCTGTTTTCTATAAAGCAAAGAGACACCTGATTTTTCTAACTCCCACTGTAAAAGAATGCTGGATGGTAGGTGGGAAAGTACCTTGACAACCATCCTTGCAGTCCTATGGGACTTTTTGTTTTGTACTGTGATGGCTATGATGATGTAGCAAGATTTTCATACTTTAAATATGAGACATGCATTAGCTACTCTGGGAAGGGGTTGCTTAAAGGGGTTAAATTTGAATGGGCCACCCAGGAGTGTTGGAGTCCAAATTAAATCATCTGGTAAGCTGATGTGCCAGGGCAGCAGATAATTCATAGTCAGGAGCTGTCTGAAATTATGCAGGTTGTGTATGTAACTTGATTGAGGCAGTGACAGATGCATTCAAAGCATGTTCCAGGCTCTCTAGACATTTAGACTTCCTTCTAGGAAAGCTGGCTGTTGTGGCAGGCTTTCTCCAGCAACTGCAGGCTGGGATTTGATCATGATAGATCATGAGGTAGGGTTCCAGAACAGGACAGGGGTGCAACAGGGATCAGGTGGTCTGCAGAGTGGTATAGCTCCACCGTGTCTTGAACAGGACATTGCAGCTCTATTGCATGTCTTGGGGTTCTAGATGTCGGAACCTATTTCAAACTAGTTCAGGTAGAATGCTTTATATTAATCCAAATTTCATCCATGCTTCATATAAATCCAGTAACCAGTGGACTCAAACTCCAAGGAGATGAAATATCTCTTATAAAAGTTGATCAAATGCAACATTCTCGACCCCATTCCAAGAGATCACTATTCCATGGTTCTAGGGTAGGAACCAAGAATCTACATGCAAAAAGTTCTTTAGTGATTTTGATGCAGATCATGTACAATTTCCAGTCTCAGGGGGAAAGTGGAGTAGATAAGGGAAAGCGTCTGAACAAGAACTACCATGACAAAGAGTTGAAAATCAACGTTAATTGAGAGTTGACCATGAACCAGGTGCTCTTCTAAATACTGGCCATCTCATTTAATCCTCATGGCCATCCTCTGAAATTCACGCTAGTATTCCCTCCATTTTCCAAACAGGGCAACAGAGGCACATACTAGTTAATAAGATACAGACACCTATGATAACACCTCCTGCTCCTGCTTTCATAGTAAAATGTGTATGTTTGAATAACTCAGAACTTGGTTGAAAAGGAATAGATTGCTCAAACCCAACCCAGAGACATAGCTATTGCTCCAATCATTCCAGCAATATAGCCCCATTCTAATACTAAAAACCCATGGCAACCTAGCCATTTACAGTAGGGATGGAGCTTGGGGGGGATTGCCCATTCAAGAATCTTTTTCAGAGTAGGCACACTTTGAGACTGGGAACCAGAAGTTCTAGTAATTCCTCAGCCTCTACTGCTGAAGTTGCTCTTCTCCCAATCAACTTTCTCTTATTTGGAATCTGTTGAAATGAGGCAGGCCTCACATTTGCCTATCAGGTTTATGGAATTAAGAACATTAGGCTAGGAACATAGCTCAGTTGGTAGAGTGCTTGCCTCGTATGCATAAGGTCTTGGGTTCAATCCCTAGTACCACACACACGATAAAAAATGTGTAAGCTTCTACTAATTAAAAATAAAATGTTCATAATTTATGGCCTGTTCTGGTTTAATTGAGAGTAGGAGTACACTCACTGAATTCTGTATTTACCCTATTGAATTCTATATTTACCCTATGTCATAGAATAATTCATTTGACTCTTGCCCTTTTTCTTAGCTAGAAGAACAAAAAGGGAGAAGACTTAGGGAACCTCTTAACTAGAAATAGTTTCTGGGAATAATCAGCCAGCCCCAAGAGAGTTAATTCTTGAATGATTCGTTACACATGTTCTTTATGGATTTAACTATTCATGGACCATGATTTTAAAAATCTTGAAGTTGGCTGAACATGATTCACAAATTTTGGAGCTCCAGAATTCTAGTCTTATGTTTGTAAGTTCCTGACTACTACAATGTTCCAGTTGATTATTCTGCTAGCACCCCTACCACCAAACAAATTCCAAACCAAATCAAGGTCCCCATGGATTACTTTTTCTCTCCTAATGGCCCTATTTCTGTTCAGTAACATGGTTCTCTCTGTTCAGCCTCAGATAACTTCCACGCTCCCTAGAATCAGGTGTGAGAGATGTCCACAGTTTCACCCAGGCCTGCTTTACTCTTCCAAAAACCTCATCACCATCACCACCACAATTCAGATGCCTTTCCACTTGGAACTGTCTGGGCCATATTCTGGAACCTTCTCCCAACATCTTCCTTCTCTGTTCTTTCTTCAGTTCTTCCTACAATGGCTCTGGCATATTGAAACCTTCTTATACTCAAAAATCTTCCCATAACTTTTATTGCTGGACAAATAGAGTTCAAATTTACTAAACTCAAAGTCTTATGTACCAGACCTTCTGTAATTATCTTCTGTAGTATCTGTCTAGCCATGCATCCTACAAATTCTTTATGAGCTTTTTGCTATTCACAAGGCTGACTTAGCCGTCAGATATGAGAGGCACATTGCCTAGTCCCATAATATTTTTTAGAGTTCCATGATGTTTTAATTTCTTTTAAAATCAAAAGAAAAAAATGAATCTAATCCAAGTTGGATTATGTTAACATTTATACTAGTTTGGTTATAAAACTTAATTTTGAGTATTTTTTAATAAAAAAAGGAACCCATGAAAGAATTTATGTTTCAGTCTCATAAAAGTCATAATGCAAATTCCATTTATTCATTCACTATTCATTCATTCAATCAACAAAATATTCATTGGACTTCTGCTATTTTTCAGGCACTCAGGGAAACAGTCTCGATTATCAGAGGCTTTAGATGCTACTCTTAGAGACAGAGAAGTAAACAAAGATAGCAACAAAGTGATTATAAATTATGGCACATGTTGAGATCTAAACGTGGGCTGAGAGAGAAAGAAAATTGGCAGGAAGAGGTCCTACAATAGATGTGATGGTCAGAAAAGGTCTTTTTGGAGAAGATGATATATAACCTCCGAGTTAAATGTATAGGGAAAAAGCTGACCTTACAAAGAGAAGTAGAAAGAACATTCCAACTGAATTTCTGGGTGAGACTTGTGATCTGGGCTGTCGCTCTGTTTCCTGGATGCTCCCAATGAAGAGACTCTGGCCTTGATGAGGTTCTCAAACACAATTTATACTCTTCTGTTTCCATGGTTTTGCTCAAACTACTCCCTTTCCCTAGAGTTCCTTCTCCTCTACCTCCCTTTCTCTATTTTTCAAAGCCTCATCCATCCTCTAAGGCCCAGTTCAAATGCCACCACTAAGCCACTGCCTTAGGGATTCCTCCTCCGAACAGACTTGCTGAAAGTGAGCTTGCTTGCCCTTGAACCTGCCACTCACTCAAGTGCTTACCACTTATAATACGCTGCCCTTTCTTTCATATCTCTCCTATATCCATGACTTGCCACAATTTCCTTGAAGGTAAAGTCTATCTTTTATATCTTGGCATTTCTTAAACTACCTCCACAGTGACCCTCACATATTAGAAATACAGAAAAGTTCTTCTGGATACATGAAATATGAATGAGGGCATGATTCCAAGGCTGGCTGTGTCTCCGTGTTGTATTTCCACAACCTTTCCTTTATTTCTTTTATTTCCTCTTCCAGGTTAGGGCAGCTCTGACTGCTGCAGGAACTGTGACACTGGTGGTGAGACTCTGCATATTAAAACAGTGTGGAGAGAGAAGAGGAATGGTCAATGAGCTCAGGAGGGCGTGGTGTCTTCTGCAAAGACACGAATAAATCACTAAGAAACGGAAACAGAATTCAGCCCCAGTACATAGAACTGAAAACTAAAAAAACTAAACACAAACAAATAAGCAAGGAAATGAGTGTGTGTGTGTGTGTGTGTGTGTGTGTGTGTGTGTGTGTAGGTACAGAAAGAATATGTACATGGTACATATTCTTTCTGTAAGAACTATGTAATGTATTGAACAACCAATAATAAAATAAAAAAAGAATATGTACAATAAATAAAAGATTAAAAGCTAGATGCCTGCTGGTGGGACTGAAACGTAGTAATTTTACATTAAGATTGTTCTACTTTTCTCTGGGGAAATCAGTCTTCAAAGATTTTTTTTACACCTTGAGTTAGACAAAGAGATTGGCATTGTAGGTGGTTCTCCAGCAAGCCACGGGTGTAAAACAGAGCCCCGATGAGGGTGGGTACAGCTATGCATCCTCGGGAACTGTGGGGAGCAGCACATTGGGCTAGCAAAGCAAGAGGAGAGGGGAAACCATACTCCCACCAGAGCTTGGGTGTTTAAATAGCATGCCACGGTTGCGTGGTTGTCAGATTTGGGTTGCTGGTTCTTAGCAGACGGTGACCAGTCAGAGGCATTCCATTCTACCAGTCAGAAATGCAGAAGAGCATTGCACAATTCAAACGGCAAAGTGAAAAATATGGCAATCAGAAGAGCATTGGCCGACGGAGTGGTGTGAGTCCTGGGAGCTGTTTTGGATCAACTCTCTAAGAAGGTCAGGTGGTGAAGAACCAGGTGAAAACATCACTGAGCATTGACCTGAGATGGGGCAAAGTATTGTGGATGGGATGAGTAAGTGGGGTGGGCTTGGTGGTGAGGGAACAGTACTTCCTGAGCCCCACAAGTGATGCAGGTTTAAAGGCCTCTGGGGCCACACCCTGAGTGCCCTGGAGAAGCCAGTTGGCTCAAGCTCCACCCACGGGTGCTTGTTTGTCCTCCAGTTGTTGGCTGTTTGCTCATTCCACAAATAGTTATTCCACCTACTGAATGAGGCACTGTCACGGATTCTGGGAGAAGAGGTGAGAAAAAAGCAGGCCAAAATCCTGCCTTCATGGAGCTTATATTCCAAAGAGTCAAGAACATAAGGATGTATTTTATTGTAAAGAGAATGCATGCTTAGATTCTAAAGACTCTAAAGACAATCCTTAGATGAATTGTCTACCTAAAATAGACAGTAAATACAACAGAAAATACAAAATGTGCCAGATGGTGGTAAGTAGCTCGGAGCACCCAAAGCAGGGCCAGCTGACTGGGAGGTACGGCGATCAGACAAGATCCCTCAGAAATGGAGACTGTTGAGGAAACACCTGAAGTTCAGTGAGAGGGTTAGCGTGTGGGTATTTGGGGAAAGCATTCCAAGCAGGGCAAATAGCCAGGCAAACCCCCTGAGGTAGGGCATGTCTGGTGAGCTGGGGGACCCCGAGGGGAAGGATGTGGCTAGAGGAGAGGGAGACTGGGGAAGGCATTAAGAGAAAAGTTCAGAGAAGTCACTGGGGACAATCATGTGGCACTCCTGCAAGGACTTTGCTGTGGGTGTAACTTTGGACAGATGAGTTACCTAGAATGACCTCTAAGAAGTGATGTGCTTCTCCTCACTCCCATTTCCATCACGGGGGAAATAGCCAGGGAGAAAGGACTGCATTTCAAGGGACAGCTTGGAGCGCAGGCTCTCCTCAGCAGTAGAGTTGGGTGTCTGTAAGCCAAGGGGCCTCAGGAGATATGAATGCAAATATTCTATCACATCTTCTCAGGATTTCCTACAGAAGAGAGGTCTGCAGTAATAGTCCATGGTGGAAAATGAACCAAGTGTTGTCTTCATGGATTTATTGATCTATGAGGTGTCCTGAATCAAGACCCCAATCTCCCACATCTGTGAGTGGAATGAATGTCCTCACTACCTGCCATCCCTTGTTATCACCTCTCTTCTGAGACCTAAGGTCCAAGTCATATCACCTCCTTAAAAAAAAAAAAATAAGCTCAGTGAGGGATAATTTGCACATTATAAAACTCACCTCACCTATTCTTAGTCTTCCATTCAATGATTTTTAGTAAATGTACAGAATCATATAATCATCATCATGATCCCATTTTAGAATAACTTTATCACCCCAAAATGTTTCTTTGTGCCTACTTATGGTCAATTCTGCTTGCCCTTTCAACCCCAGACAACTACTGCCTGATTGGTTTTCTGTGTCTCCAGATTTGCCATTTCTGGAAATTTCATATAAATGGAATGATACAATATGTAGCATATTGTGTGTGGCTTCTCTCACATAATGTTTTGCATAATGTGTTAATGTTGTAGTCTGTATCACTAGTTAGCTCCTTTTCTTTTTTAAATAGCTGTCTATTGCATGGCTAGACCACAGTTTGCTTTTCCTTTCTTCAGTGGATGGACATTTGGATTATTTCTGGATTTGAGCTATTTTGATTAATTCTGCTGTGAATGTGTAAGTCTCTGTGTGGACACATGTTTAGATTCTCTTGTGTAGATATCTGGATATGGAATTGCTGATTGTATGGTAAAATACATGGTTAACTTTATCAGACGTTGCTACATTGTTTCCACAATGGCTCAATCATATTTCATTTCCACGGGGACCAGGCTTCTATGCCTCCATAGAAGAGTTATTGTTCTTTTTTTAAAATCTAGTCATTTTAATGAGGGTGCAGTGTAACTCAATTTGGTTTTAAGTTGCATCTCTTTGGTAACTAAGGATGTAAGCATCTTTTTTCATGTACTTATTAGCTTTTCCTAATTTTCTTTGGTGAAGGGTCTTTGCATCTTTTGGCTATTTTTAAGTTGGATTGTCTTCCTATTATTGGGTTATTCAAGTTTCTTATATATCTGAAAGCAAGTCCTTCATCAGGTCTATGTTTTACAGCCTTTTTCTCTTAGTGACTGCCTTGTCCTATTCCTTTCCTCACTGGTTTTTAGAAGAATGAATTTTTAATTTTGATAAAATCCCATTTATCCAACTTTTCTTTAATGGATTATGCTTCTGTCATATCTAAGAATTGTGTACCCAATCCAATATAACTAAAGTTTTTTCCTGGGCTGGGGATGTGGCTCAAGCGGTAGCGCGCTCGCCTGGCATGCGTGCTGCCCGGGTTCGATCCTCAGCACCACATACCAACAAAGATGTTGTGTCCGCCGAGAACTAAAAAATAAATATTAAAAATTCTCTCTCTCCTCTCTCATTCTCTCTTTAAAAAAAAAATAAAAAAATAAAAAATAAAGTTTTTTCCTTATGTTTTCTCCTCTAAGTTTTAATATTTTATATCTACATTAAGTCTATAATTCATTTTGAGTTGATTTTTGTTCACAGTATGATGTATCATCAACATTTTTTTCTTTTTCTGCATATAAATATCTAATTGTCACAATGCCATTTGTTGGAAAGACTATCCTGCCTCCATTGACCTGACTTAGCACATTTGTTAAAAATCAATTGACTGTAAACATAAGGCTTTATTTCTGGACTCTCAGTTCGGTTCCATTGATCTCTTTGCCCATCTTCTGCCAATCAATGTTTTGATTACTGTAGCTTTATGGTAAGCTTGAAGATGAGTAGTGTACATCCTTTGACTTATTCCTCTTTTTCCAGATGGTTTCAGCTCTTCCATTTTCTTTGCATTTTCATATGCATTTCAGAATTAGCTTGTCAATTGCTACAAAAACAATTCCCTCCTGAGAACATTACAGGTATTATGTTGAATTATAGATCATTCTGGGGAGACTTGTTATTTTAATAATAATGAATCTATAATTCATGAATGTAAAATGTATTTCTATTTATTTAGCAATATTTTGTGGTGTTTGTTGTACAATTTCTGTCTTGCATTTGTTCTGTTAGATTGATTCCTAAGTATTTTATTCTTGATATTATTCTAAATAGAATTCTTAATTTCATTTTGGGATTGTTCTTTGCTAATATATAGAAACACAATTGATTTTATACATTCCTGTATTCTGTACCTTGCTAATTTTTTTATTAATACTAACAGATTTTTTTATGTGTAGATTTCTTAGGATTTTCTACATACAAGATTATAATGTTTGTAAATAAAGGCAGTTTTTTTTCCATTCCAACTGATATGCCTTTGATTTTTTTTCTTGCCTTATTAAACTAACTGACATTGATACAAAGTTGAATAAAAGAAATAACAATGCTTGTCTTTACTTTATTCCCAATCAGCAGGAGAATGTTCAATATTTCATCATTAAGAACGATATGAGCAATAGGTTGCGTGTAGATGTATCTTTTTCAGGTTAAAGAAATTCCTTTGCATAACTAGTTTGATAATAGTTCTTATCATGAATGTTGAATTTTATTAAAGACTTTTTCTGCATCTCCTGAGAAACTTACATGAATTTTGGCTATTATTCTATTAATTTAGTATATTATATTAGTTGATATTTAAACACTAAATCTTATGTTCCCTGGTTAAATTCCACTTAGTGATAACACATAATTCTTTTAATTTGTTTCTGAGTTAATCTTGCTAAAAATTTAAGGATTTTTTTCACATATATTGATGAGGGATATCAGTCAGATTTTCTGTTCACGAGATGTCTACCTGATTTTTGTATCAGGGGAGTACTAGGTTCATAGAATGTGTTTGGAAGACTTTCCTGCTACTCTTTTCTGAAAGTGTTTGTGAAGAATTAGAACTTTTTTTTTTTAACATTTTTTAGAATTCACCATTGAAGCCATTTGGGCCTGATATTTTCTTTGAGCAAGATTTTAAATTACTAATTTAATTTCTCTGGTTTAGGCTTATTTGCATTTTATAGTCTTGAGTCAGTTTAGGTAAATTATGTCTATGTAGAAATTTGTCCATACACTTAAGTTGTCCAACTTGTTGGTATAAAGCTGTTCACAATATATAACAATCCTTTAATTTTGAGGTTGGTAGTGATTACCCTAATTTTTTTCCCTAACTTTAGTAATTTGTGTCTTTGTTTTATTTTGTTTAGTCTAGCTAAAGATTCTCAATTTTGTTGATCTTTTTTAAGAAACGGTTTGGATTTCTTAATTTTTTTTTTACTGTTTGCCCTTATTGTTTTCTACCTAATCTTTTCTATTTTCTTTCACCTGCTTGATTTAGGTTTATTTAGCTCCTCTACTTCTAGTTTCTTATGGTAGAAGTTTAGATGCTGATTTAATATCATTCTTCTGGTCTAAAGTAGGTGTTTACAGCTAAATTTTTCCCTCTATTCTCTGCTGTAGCTGCATTTCACAAATTTGAATAGGCCAAGTTTTCATTTTTGTTCAGTTCAAAATATTTAAACATTTTTCCTTCTGATGTTTCATTTGACAAATGGGTTATTTAGAAGTGTTTGGTTTAATTTCCAAGAACTTGGTGATTTCCAAACTTCCTTATGTTGTTGATTTCTAATTTAAGTGCATTGTGTTTGGAGAACATACTTTTTATTATTTTGAACCTTTCATATTTATTGAAACTTGTTTTATGGCCTAGCATATGGTCTGTTCTGCAGAATGTTCCATGTGTGCTTGAAAAGAATGTCTGTTCTGTTGTCACTGGATGGAATGTTCACAAACATCACTGAGATCCATTATTGTCTAGGTCTTCAGTATCCTTGTTGATTTTCTATCTTGTTGTTCAATTAGATATTGAGAATGTGACATTAACTTTTCAAACTGTCATTTTTGGGCACTGGCATGTCTTGCTTAGGTTATTGTAATAGCTTGGAATTCCCCATCCACCATCTCAGCTTAATTTTTCTCCTTAGGACTTATCATCATCTGACTTAGTATTTATTTTATTGTATACTAAATAAAAAGGCCCCTAATGGCAGGGACTTTTCATCACTGATATATACCTATCACCTCGAATAGTCCCTGACATGTATTTGTCACTCAAAATATTTGGTGGATGAATAAAAGCATCACCAAACAGATGGGGAAGTGTAAGACTTTCCATCCTCCCCATCTGGAGGATATCAGAAACAGATTAATATCCATGGAATGCTGAGATGAACTGGGGCAAAGGGTGGGAGATATAAAGGATACCCACTGCTTTGAGCCATAGGAAGAAATTCTCCCTTTCCCTTAATGCTTGTCCTTGGGTTTTATCTTTCTTGAATTTTCTAGTCATCATAGTGGTAGGCAGTTGAAGACCATAACTAGGTGCAGGTCTTAAGGAAATAGGCCACAGTGCTTGATTTTGATCCAAGCTATTTGGCTTTATTCTCCAGGCAAAGGAATCCCTGTGGCCCTGTGCAGCTCAATAGGGGTTGATTCCCAGCAGAGAGGGCAAAGAGGGGCTAACCCTTCAGAGCAGTGAACACAGAGGTTTCCCCTGCATGGGTACTTTCCCCTCCTGAGCCTTAGAGAGGCTGTCAGAGGAAGCAGGTCCAAGACTGAGTGATCATTTTCCAGCCAAATATCATTCCATCCTAGCATGATTGACACATCTACTCAGATATACATCTTGACATAGCTTTTGAAACTCAAACTTTATCCTGCTTTGGAGGGCTATGTTATACAACATCTTAGGAAAAAAAGGAAAAACAAAACAGAATCCAGCATATGCTAGTTAATGGTGGTTGGCATGTTTCAAGATACTTTACAAGTATCTGGCAAGTCCAGATACTTTGCATAATCCATATGCTTAATCAATTCAAAAGATTGGCTGATATTTTCCTTTTACTCATGAAAGTTAGACCTGAGTCTTTTTTCTTTTTTCCTTATAGAGCCTGTATAACCAATGGGAGTTCAGGGGAGAGGTCTGCCCTGGAACTGAAGTTTGGGCACAATATATAAATAGACAGTAACTGAAGATGTGAAGATGGATCACACTCCATGGTGAGTGAGAAGAGACAAACACATAAGACAAAACACTGAGGAATGATAATATTTAGTGGTTGAGTAGAGGATGATAAGCCTGATGCTGAGAGAGAGCAGCCAGAGAGGTTATAATAAATTCTCCTTAGTTAAATGAGAATTGAAATTGTTCTTGACATCAGACATGTAGTTCTCAGCCTGAGGTACCTGGAACACCAGTGGCATGGAGACTTTGGGTTAACAGCACTCTGTGTTTTCATGAAAATGATTGTCCTCCAATCTTTTGTGTCACTCTGCAAGTGTGACAAACCCTACTAATAACCCCATTATTCACCTATGACATTTTCATATTCTAGTAGTAATTTGAATATTTAACACTGGTGAAACATGACAATGAAAATTATACAAATAAAGTTCAACTATTGCAGCAAGTTTCCTGGTAATGAAACCATTTCTTATTTTGTGTTTAATATTTGTGGTAATAAATCACCAGTGAATTTTTATTTTAGTTCCTTCATCTCAGTAGCAAATTTATTTGTAAGGAGAATACTGTTTTGTTTGGTTCATTTATTCACTCATTCATCTATCAACATATACTAGGTGCTACTGCATGCCAGGCCCTGGGAATGTAAAGACATTAAGGCCTAGTTCTCAAGTTCTGGTGTGCATCAAAACTACTGACAAATCTGTTAGTGATACACACATCCCAACTCTACCCCTGAGGTTCAGTGGGTCCAAGAATCTATTTTTTATAACAAGCTTTTCATGTGATCTGATGTTCAATAAAGTTACATAACCATTGGTCTATGTAAAAACATTTAATAAAAAAACTAAATGTAATAAAATGTAAGAGTGTTAGAAATACATATAGGATAGAATGTATATTAAATTTTGTGTCTTACCATAGCAAGAATCTGTATACTTAACAATATATTGCGATTTTCAATGGTAATGGAGTTTTTTTATTAGGGTTTTAATGCCGTAGCAATATGATTTATTTCTATTAATATATTGCAGAAATTTTGAATGTTCTTAAAATGATCATAAAGGTAAGAGAACACTATAAACATACAATATTACTATATTGATGCATATAACTTATTCTAGTAGAATTGAGAAAAGGATTTGATAGTTTCTACTAAAAACTCTAGGGAGCTGTTCTATGTTGTTACAGAACTAGTTCTTTCATAAATAAGATCATTCTTTTTTTCCCCTTTGTCTACTAAGCTCTTTTGCAGACTGTTGATACAGAAGGTTCCAGTAGTATTGGAAAAGTAATCATAGTGGTTTTCTACTGAAACTCCAGTAATGATACAAATTGCAAAACTCTGGGTCTTTCACTGAGAGAAATGAGCTTTCTTTGAAAGAATAAATGGTGTTTATTTCTTAAAAGGAGATACTCATTTACCATGTCATTTACAAGGAAACCTTGGCTATGAGGGACAGATCAGCCTACTCCCATTGGAGAGAAGCTGTGATGTTCTTTGATTTCAAGACTTGGAGGGAAGAGATACAGATTACAAGCAATTATTTAGCAAGTCCAAGTCAAAGACTGAGTGAAAACAACACAGGAATTTGGAAACACTTCTGAAATTTCTTCAAACTACCTCTGCAGAATGTCTCTTGGTCTCTTGAAGTAGCACTTCATGAGATGAGTCTAGAAGGATTAGATCATCACTGGAATTCCTATTATCCCTCTCCATACAGAGAAACTACACATCCCAGACTCCTTTGCAGCATATATGGTCATATGACTAAGTACTAGCCAATAGAATGTGCATGGAAGTGATGTGCACCACTTTGAGAGTTATAAAATCTTCCTACTGTGGTTCCCACACACCTTCTCTGTCTGTTACTGGATGATGACACCCAGGCAGCCTTGGAAGCCACAAGTTGAAAATGGCAGGGCCTCTGGCAGCCTGGGTCCTTGGATGACTGGATGGAGTAGAAACTACCAATCCCCTCTCTTTCCCATCCCAGTGTCAATGGATTTTGCTGGCGGGGGGGGGGGGCGGGGGGGATGTTTTTGCTGTGTGAATCCTCTGAAATGCTGGAGTATGTTTGTCACAGAGTGAGCCTCTTCTAACTAGCCCAGGAAGTGAGGACATAGGCAAGACTGCGCCATGAAGACCATGCACGGGACTATTGATTCTGGAAGCCAGAGTCCTGAATATGGTTCCATAATTCTCCTGAAGATGTTGCCCCATCGCAATTTCCCACTAAAACTGTGTAGGAAAGCCTCCTCTGACTCTGGGGGACAGGGTTTAGTCTTCAAGAACAGCTCGCGAGCCAACATTTCTCCTGGCCTTCAGAATGTGGTCCTAGCACCACATAAAGCATAAATCAACACTCAGAAAATCCAACTCCAAAATATGAAGAGAACAAAATGGGATAGAAGGAAACCAGAGGCACGGCCACACAGGAACATGACATGTAGCAGAGAAAGCACCAGGGCCCAGGGCCATCTCAAGGCCCCTCATGCCTTGCCACAGACTGGCCAGCTCTGTCAACTAAGTTTAACGGACAGTCCTCTAGGTCTTTTAAATGTCTTATTGTATGGAAGTCACAGAGAAAATTTCACAATGTTCAGAGGCATCCTTACTGGTTATGAAGAAGGTTTGTCTTCCCTTTTAAGATGTCAGTTGAGGCTCTACCCATGGAAAGCCACTCTTACACTCTAACACCTTACCCTGAGTGAGCAGCCTTCTCTGGGTATTTATGATACTGCCCATTGCAAATATGATCTTGGCGTGCAGAAAAACTATTTGCAACTTGAATTTATTTTAATTTTAGTTTTGTTCTTATCCAAAATATTCCTCTAAGCCTTAAAACCTTTGGTCACTTGGGGTATCTTTCTCTCTCCTCCATGTCCCATTGAGTAAATTGGCCGCCATCTGTGCCAGAGTTGTTTTACACCAGGCCTTGTGCATGGCCTTTACGTGCTTTAAGTAACTTCATCTTCATGTGAAGTGGGTGCTATCATTATCCCCATTCTGCAGGTGAAAAAATGGAGGCACCAAGTGGTTAAATAGCTTGACCATGCTCCTACAGCTAGGAGAGGGCAAAAGCAGGGCTCAGATGTCAGCACTGACCCCCAAGCCTCTGCCCTTAACCATTGTTCTATGCTGCCTCCACTTGCATTCAGCAGAGTTTTGCTGGTGTAGGAGATCTCTTGGGAGGCTAGTGAATCCTTCAGGAGGCCAATAAAGCAGTGAGTCCATCAGATCTTCCAGTTTGCAACCTTTTCTTTATTCCCAAACAGTTTCCCAGGGTAATTTGGGCAGCTCTCAGCAAGGTGCTGTGTTCTGGCATGCTGATATCCTGGGGCTGTTGCCACAATCTTCCAGGAAGGAGAAGCTAGAAGAGAAGCTTGTTGGCTCCGGCACGTTCTTAACGAGCAGGAGAAGAGCTGTTCTGTGGGTCCAATCTGTCACTGTGTCTATATTTAGCACCATCTGCCAGGAATATTTCCAACTGCCTATTTTAGTACACGCCGTTTTGTGCAAATGACTGTCCACCGCAGCTCCTGGGAAACCAAGGGCACTAAGTGGATTTTCTGGTTTTTATTTTGTGTTGAGAGTTGGCCCTTCAGTCAACCTTCAGAGGAGATATGGAAGAGGATGGGGGCAGGGTTTTCCCATGATGCTAGTCCCAGGGGCCCTCAATTTTAGTGGCTCAAAAGTCATCTGTGGGTGGCAGTGTCAGAGGAGGTGGAGGTGGGTGTCACTGGTGTTGCGAAGGAAAGGAACAGAAGAGGCCCAAGGTCCTTTTGCAGCATCCCTGAGGCAGTGAGTTCCCCACTGCATCTCTGAAATCAGAACAGTTTCCCGCAGCTCAGCCAGCTCCCAGCTGACCCGTCTTAGTGGAAAGTGGGGGCTCCCACTTACTGGTGACTTCGGTTGTGCCAGTGTCCAGTGCTTGCACCAGTATTTCTGCCATAAACCTCCCTCTGAGAAGCTTCTAATATTAGTTCCATTTTACAGATAAGGAAACTGAGCCTTAGAGAGAGTTGGGGACTTGCCTAAGGGCACATTATTTGCAAGTGAAAGACTCAGAATTCAAACTTAGGCCTACCTAAAGTCAGATCTCAGGGTTTTGACCTTCATTTTTGTACTGACCAATTCTATACATTCAACCTATCCAGTGTCTTCCCCCAGTTATAGACTGCAGGGTTTTTGCTTTGTTTTGGTTTTTGGTTTTTTTTGCATGTATTTTGATCTCCAGCTTATTTTCCAGGCTCACTGTTTAATTGAATTCAAGGAACTCTGACCACAGGCTTGTTTTTCAGCTCCCATTGCAACCAGGCTGTCTTCCCTGGATAGCCCTCCCACATGTGCCACAAGAATAGCACAACAAGGTAGTGTGACAACAGGGGTTGTCCCCAGCCCTGGGTAAGGACAGGTTGGTGGGAACAATAGAGCAGCCTTCTGAGAGATGTGCTCAGAAGGGTTCAGAATCTGGCTCCATAGATGGCAAGGGCCACTTGGAAAAGGAATTGCTACCAGGCCTGGGGCTGGACTGAGAAGACCGACCATGGAGGGAGGAGGCTCATTGACCCACTGTCCTGGGTAACCTAGCAATCTTGAGAGTAGCTAAACCCAGGAAATTCCTAAATTCTGATCATAGAAAAATCTCAAAAGTTATATGCACTTTTAAAAAAATAAGCACTGTTCTCGAGATCAATTTTCATAATCTCACCCTAGGACGAAGGTTAGGAGCACTGGTTGCATGCTTGCCATGGTTGGAGAGGTGGGGCACTGAGTCCCCGGGCCATCCAGAGACTGAAGAATGGGAATGGCACATAAAGAAAACTAAAAATCAGATCTTTGACCAGCAAACACCATCCTTTCCCATTATATATTCATATATAACAAGCCACTCTCAAGATTAGTGGTTTAGGACTAGAGCCATCATTTATTATTAACTCCCATGGATTTGGGGGCCTGACGGGTCTTGGTTGGTGGTTCTTGCAGTTGCCATCCGACAGTGAATGGGGTAGAGTCATCTCAGAGACTTCCCCCACTGGCTGTCAGCAGGGTCCTCTGTTCAGCTGTCTATCAGGACACTTACCTATGGGCTCTCCTATGGCCTGGGCCTCCCCACAGCATGGAGACTGCTTCCACAAGGAGAGAGAGAGAGACCAAGAGAATGAGGCCAATTCTGTATCGCCTTTTATAACCTTAGTCTTAGAAGTTGACGGAAGTTGCACAAAGTCACAGTACAATCCCACCATAATCCTAGTCAGTACAAATGCAAGAGGAGAGAACATAGAAATATGTATTAAAGGGAGGAATATCAACACCCATTTGTAGGAAGGACTTGTGGTGTGGGCTACACACTGTGGTGGCCATCTGGAAAAACACAACTTGTGACACCAATGACATTGGACTAGGGGAAGAACTTGGATTTAAAACAAATTATGTGGAGCCAGTGTCAAGAAAATCAAGAGTCCCCGCAGTTCTTTTGTCTATTCCACAAATGTCCATGGTACTTATGTGCCAGAAACTAGGGATACAGCCAGAGCCAAGGCCCTGGCCTTCGTGGTCTGTGGGGATACAGGAAGCTAGTGCTCAAATAAATACAGAAGCCCTCTGAGGAAATAATAAATTCAAGTAAGGAGACCAACAATACTGGGATGTCTACTTTAGATAAAGTGCTTCAGGAAGGCCTTCCTAAAATGGGAATGTCTGAGCAAGGAGTGAAGCATGCAGTATGGAGAAAGGGCACCCTGGACCGGGGGAGAGCCGGAGCACGGTCCCTGCGGAGGAGGAGGAGAAAGCTTGGCCTGCCAAGGAATGGGGAGAAGCCTGTGGTTAGAGTGGAGGGTCGAGTTGGAGGAGGACAGGAAATGGCGTGTGAGAGTGGCTAGTGGTTAACACCTAATTCAGGGCAAAATCCATTTCAAAACATTGCTTTTGCTGCTAGTTGTTCCCCTAGGTCTTAGGATGGAAGAACAACTCCTCCTCCCTAAAAGACATCCCTCGTTAATATAGACTTCCTGTTTTCTGAATGCAAATGACCATTCCATTTGGGGCAGAGCTGAGTGAATACAAATTCCAGAAAGCATCCCTGACATGAATGTAGAAACATCTGGCCACCCTCGGGGTACCTCCCCACCACTCGAAGCAGCCAATCTGGTCTGTGTCAGGGCATCATTCTCTTCAGAGGGTAGCCATGACAACGGAGTTGCATGCTGTGGGGCTGCAGCGGCCCTCTATTTACCCACAGAATTATGAATCAGTGCAGTGTCAGCTTTTGCCTTTGTGGTGAACAAATGACCTTCTCCTTGATTCAATTAGAGCTTTATTTTTATTTTTACTATGACTCTTTTATAACAAGATGATTGATATAGGGCTGGGGATATAGCTCAGTGGGTAGAGTGCTTGCTCTGGGTTCAATCCCCAGCACCACACACACACACACAAATCTTCAAAATCAAAATGATCGATATAATCTACAGCATCCTTTCTTGAAATTATTTGACCAGAATCCCTGTGTTTGTTTTCTATTGCTGCTTCAATAAAAATTCCCACAGACTTAACAGCTAGATAACATGAGCCTCTTTTGTAGGTTGGAAGGTTGACATGGGTCTTTCCAGGCTAAAATTAAGGTATGGTGAGTCTGCATGCCTTTCTTCAGGCCCAAAGGGGAAGTCATTTGTGTTCTTGGCGGTTGGGACTGTGGTCTCAACCACTGTCAGTGGAGGGTGATTCCCAGCTTCTGGAGACTCCCATATTCCTTAGTCCATGCTCCTTCCTCTCTCATCAAACCTAGCAGAGGTGCATCAAATTCCTCTCACCTTGTGACTCTCTCTTCCTCCTCCTTCCGACTTATTGCTCCCAGACAAAACCAGGAAAATTTCTCAGCTTTTGAGGTCACCCTGGTTAGATTGGACTCACCTGGATAGTCCGGGACAATCTTCCCACCTCAAGGTCCCCAACCTTAGTCTCATCTGCAAAATTTGTTTTAACACTCAAGTGAACACAGTGACAGGTCCCAGGGATTAGGAGAAGGGGCACGTTATTGTGTCTGAAGTCATACTCCTTCCTTGACCCCACTAAACCAGAGTTTAATTGAATACAGCTTGGTAAGCACTGCCCCAAAGGTATCCAGAGGGATAAATTCTAGACAGGAAAGAAATAAATTCTCTAGGGACACTGATAACAACCAAAGCACCAGGTGAGCCCTGGGCCAGGTGGAGGTTGGATTCCTGCATGTGTTTGGAAAGGGTGAGCAGATTAGTATTAAGTTAAAGCATGAACCACGTTTACCTTCTTGCCTACCCAGAAGTTTAAATCAGGTTTCTGACGGGGTTCATCTGTCAAGAATAATCTGTCCATAATACCTAAGGGAGAGGGAGGGACAGCTACTGCTTGAGGTGTTTTTCGTAGTCCTCTTACATAAAGGTCACACCAGCTGGTGACAGTGAACAGGCATTTGAACCTCTGTGAAGTGGGTTCATTTGAGATTTGACTCAATCCTCTTTATGGGGCTGGTGCGCCCATTCTACAGGGGCTGTGAGCTAACAGCTCATAGCTTCCCCTTTCTCTGGGAATAACCCTTACAGCGGAGGAGAGCTGCCTCAGATAGAGGTTATCCCTCTAATCACCCCTTGCCCCCAACACACACACACACACACACACACACACACACACACACACACCAGAGACTGTGATGTCATTTATGCTTCAGAGTCTTCTGTGGATCAAATTTGGATTTTTTTCCTGAGACCTCATCCCTGCTCCACTGGTTCATTTCATTTTCCTGCTTCCCTTCCTTCCTTACAAGTTTTTCCTAAATGAATTAATAAATCATGTGTCTTCAAAATCCTGCCTCAGGTTCTGCTTCCAAAGACTTGACCCAAGTTTTTCTGCTCCCTAATTCCAAATTCTTGCTTTCTGAAGGTGCCTGGCCTAGAACAACAGCTGGAGGAAAGATTCCTGACTCACCGGGCAGCTCCCTCTTCTAGGTGTGTGGCTGAATAAATCCAAAGAAGTTTGCTTATTTGCAAAAGTAGGGTGGGGAATTGGCGCATGAGTCTACAGACTTAGGTCTGGGGGCAGGACAAGAAGTGGGAGCTGAGATTTAAAGTTTAAATACAATATTCTAAGGTCCACTCCACGGCAGGCTCCTGACAGGCAGGGACTGTGTTCCTCTGGTCCACTACTGTGTCCCTGGGCTTCGCACAGTAGCTGGCACATGTGGACTCTGTGGCCTTTTGAGTGAGTAATGGAGAGAGCAGTAGGAGGTGGGGAGACTCAGGAGGTTCTGTGGGGGAAACAGGACCATGCTCCTTTGCAGCCTCTCAAATTCTTCTGGGATAGCTTGACTTTTGGAATGTTCCCAGGATTAGAGACCATGGACCTTTCTCCACAGGAGTCAGGATTTCCTCCTTCCTTACCCAGGGGAGATCCCAGCAGCCTTCTCCTAAACAAAGAGCACATTCTGCCTTTTAAAGGGCTGGTGAATCCCTGTGTTAGGCTTCAATTATTTTTATTAATATGTTATTTAGATTTGTGTAAGATTAGGTGTTAACTCATTTTACTTTAGTGCTTATGTAAGACTAACAAACTCATATGATTGAAAATATGAAAAAGTCTCCAAACAAGTATAAATAAAGATACCAACATTAATGAAATGTGACATAATGTTGTTTTGCTAAAGTGCAAACTCTTAGCAAATGATCTGGTGCTGACCTTCCAAGCCTGAGGTCTTTAGAAATGAGTCACCCACACCACCATGTCACTAACACAAAAATCTCTCTCCCCTCTCAGCTTTTCTCTATTAAAATTACTTCTAACCCTTTTGATAAAAGGCATCCTGCTGTTTTTAGTTTTCAACAGATGTAAACGTATTTATATGTTAAGTTTATCTCTCTTCATTAACCTGATAAAGTGAATTTTACTTTGCACTGATGTGGCCACAAAGCAAACAGAGGTGGGGATCATGTGGTCCCTGTGTGATGTATGGACCATTCAGATCATTTAGAATATAGAAGCTTAGAAGAATATACATACTCTATTTTCTAAATATGCATCACACATATGTATGTATATAGATATACATGTATATATGCACACCTATGTTATATAAGATAATCATCAAATTTTAACTTTAAATGGCAAATTAAAACATTATTTTAGAAACTCATAAACCCTTGAGGAACACTTCTTTCATTACACCAAGGTCTGAAAGGCCAACTCTCTGGATACCTTTTTATTTCTCCTTATGCCATGTGTATGCATTTGGTTCAGCAGAACATAAGATTAATTTTCTTTACCTTCCCCTTGTATAGGCAACCATCATACATATATGTTTGTCTATTATAGAGCAACCAATTAGCACTATTTATTGAGTGCCTAGCATAATTACATTTATTTATTTATTTATTTATTGGTACCAAGGATTGAACTCAGTGGCGCTTAACCACTGAGCCACATCCCTAGCCCTTTTTATGTTTTATTTTGAGATAGAGTCTCACTAAGTTGCTTAGGATCTGGCTAAATGCTGGGGTTGGCTTTGAACTTGTGATCCTCCTGCCTCAGCCTCCAGAGCTGAGGCATGCACCACTGTGCCCGGCTGTAACTACTTCTTGACTTCACAAGAACTCTGCAAAATAGATCTTCTTACTAACATTACGATGATTGTTATTGTGATTCATGTTTTAAAATGAGAAGCCTGGAACTCAGAGAAGTTAGACTTGCCCAAGAACATAGTCATGCCTAAGGCAGGGCTTGGGCACAATTCTATCTAAGCTCAGATCAAACATTCTTGCTCCTTGCTGATTCCCCGGGGGTTTTGAAAGGTACATGGCCCATGGTAGGTGCTCAGTGGATATTTCTGGAATAAGTGCAAGAAGAGTGAACTGTTTCATCACAGTCGCCTCCACCCACAGCTGTTCTCCATCACAGGTGGCAAAGCCCAGGAGAGCAGCAAGGAAGGGTTACCTCACCTCGGCTTCCCCTGCATGTCTACATAAGGCAGGTGCCCAAATGCATGTTAATTTAAATTGATTTGATCTCTCCCTGTGGCTCAGTCATAGAAAATTTCTTCAAAGCTGGTTAAAATGAGAAAAGAGACCTTAGGAAGAAAATGTGTTTTGGTTGACAGGAGCCGCCCACTGGCCTCCAACAGAATGAGATGCTTTGGCTACCTGCTCCTGAGGCCGGACTGCAAGCCCTGATAGGTAATGCAAGCAAAGTGCAGTGTGATCAGAGAGCAGCAAAACCACGGAGCAGCATGCCAAGTGCAGAGTCACCGAAGCAAGTAGTGTAAATGATGGAATGTAAGAGACAGAGACCTTTCTAGAAAAAGCCAGGGTACCCAGAAGGGACAGTGTGGAAGGGTGGAAATGGCAGGAGTCTTCCCTGCCCTTGCAGGAGGTTATTGGTGAGTGGTTTATAAAACGCCTTTGAATTCGCAGAAGGAGCTGCTCTCTGGATCATGGAAGGCTGCAAACTTCCTCTGATCTTCTGAGGTTCCTGTACTCTTTCTACCAAGGCTTTTCCTCCAGTCTGACAAAGCATACTGGGGGCTCCCCAGTTAATTTGCATTAACATTTGCCCCCTCTTTATTGCTTTTGATCTTTGCTCTTCCATAATTACCAGGCTCCTGCTTTCCCCTTGCTCAACAGTAAAATTTCTTGCTGCCCAGACCACTGACAGCTTCTTCTCCCGCCCATTACTGGTGTGCAGAGTGCTGGCCAACAGGCAGCTTGGCTCTCCCTGTCCTGGGTTTCCTCTCCCCCATTTACCTACTCAATCCCCAGATGTCTGCTACGTTGCAAGGTGTCTTTGGTGACTGGGTTCCTTTCAAAAGCTGGGCAACTTTCCACACATCACCAGAGACTGGGTGGAGGAAGGGAACTGGTGTCTGCACACTGTCCACCAGTGCCAGACATTGGACCACGTGCCCAGGGGACATCAGCCCCAGCCAGCTGAGCGCGATCCACAATTCCCAGATCAGGAAACAGATTCTCCTGTGACACAGGGAGGAAATCCAAGGTCGAGGGCTCAGTTCCAGTTGTCTGGCCCCAGCTTCTAGGTACTTCTCACACAAACACACCGGAAGGGCTCCCACTTCTCTTCTCCAAGTCTGAGGAGCCAGAGGAACTTCTTCTTCCCTCTCTTTTCCCCGTCAAACGCTGCTGATTCAACTAACCAACTTGTGACTTATCCAGTTTTGTTCCTCAGCCTTCTCAATATACTTCCCTTCAGAACGTGGTGTTCGTTCACCTCAGATTTTCCAGGGTGTTTTCAATGTCGTGCAACGTTATAATTTTTAATAAATTTATTTTGCTACATTTATGAAAAAATATGATTTTATGTTATACTATTGTAAAGCATTTCATGCAGGAAAAAATTTTTTTTGTCAAATGCTATTCCCCAATTTTTGAATCAGAAAATGCATTTCTTCGCCAGTGTACATACCAAGTCTGAAACAGGATCAGAGCAAATGCTGTGTCTTAATTCTTCTGTCTGCCCTGCCTCCCTCCCTCTTCCTTCCTTCCTTCCTTTCTTCTTCCTTTCTTTCTTCCCCTCCCTCTGTCTCTCCCTCCCTTCCTTTTGTTCTCTGTCCCAGGCACAGGGAGGACTCTCCAGCATCCCTCATTGCAAGCCCAGCCCCAGACCTTCCAACCTTTCTCCAGGCAGATACTTGACAATAAGGTCTCTGCTCCCCTCCCACACTGAGAGCCAGGATGCTTCCCTCAATCCTGTGGCCACAGCTAGTCCCCCTGGACGCTCCCCTCCCCAACACCCTGAGTGGAGAACGAAGCTGGCTCCTCAGACTTGGGCACCAAAGAGAGAGTCCCCGCTCTCCCCCAGGGAGCCCCTTCTGGACTGGCCTCCCTCCCTGTCCATGGACAGCACCTCTTTCCATGCCACTGAGTCATTTCCTCTCAGGGACTTTCTCATTAACTGCCCCCTGTTTGCTTGAGCCCTGGAGCTCCTCTCTGAGTTCCCTGAAGTGTAATTAATGGCCCAGCACCTTCCCCCAATCCCTGCCATTGCTGTTCTCCTTCCCACTCTCCTCTCTTGGCTGGAGCCTCTACACTGTGTACCCATATGAACAAAGCCCCAGAGTTTTTAAATCTGTGAGGGAAACAGGGGTCACCACACCTCTCCTGCATGGCATTGCTGGAAGGATAATTTGGGAAGAGAAGTTTCTAGAAGCACATGCCAGAGGCAATGCTGTCTGACCAACAGATTGGGAGCTATCCCCTGGGTGACAGGTCTCTCTCCACCCTTCAAATCCCTGACCCATGTGAAGCTCACATGATCTAATGGCTCCCCAAGCAGCACCCTGAAACTTGGAAAGTTGCTTTCAAAGTATATTTACAATCACGGATCACCAGCAGACTCTAGCACCTGCCACAGGTGTGAATAGATGTGACTTGCACATTCCTTCCTGGCCCCTTCGCCTTGACTCCAGGGCCATCTGCCTCAGTCCTCCACAATGCTCATCCTGTGACCTCCTGGATCCTGGTCCATAAATGATCCTTTTCCTCTTGGATTTTTTTTTTTTAAATCTATTTCCCCTGGCTTTTCCTAATTGGTCTACAAACTACTTAAGTCTCCATTTCCAAACAAGTCTGGTTGGCTGGCCTCCTAGGTCCTTCTATGTATATCCCCCAGGGGGCGCCACTCACCCTGCATTCCAGGTAAAGGAGCAGCGGTCCCTGGGGTTTTCATCTACATAGACTAAACCCAGGATGAGAACTCTCTCCTTGTGCAAAGAAGGGCACTACGGCTCCTTCAGTTACTGCCCGTGGCTCTCCCTATATTACTGGCTTCTCAAAAGGACAGTCATGGGCACGTCCCCATGGACTTCCCGCCGTGACTTCTCTGTGGCTTCCCACTCATCCCCTCTGTAGCCTTTGATGCACCCGACAATCCCCTCCTGGAAACACCATCCTCCGACTCTCCTGTTTTTCCAGGTCTCTCAGGAGTTCTTAGTCTCTGACCAGCTCCCTCTCTGAAGTCTAGATGCTTCTAAAAGCCCTTTCTTCAGACTTCGTGTTCTTCATGTGCTCTCCCCTGGGCAACTTCACTTATTTTCGTGGCTTTGTTACAATTTATACAGATGGTTTTCCTGTCCTCATTATTAAAATGAAAACCTCTTGTAACTACACATTAGCACATAACGAGATTCTCAATAGTAAGAAAATTAAAATGCACTATTCTCACCATCCAGAGACATCCTATTATATATCCTTCTATAATTTTTATGCATATATATACATATATTATTTTATATGAAAACAATACTGTTTTGTAAAATTGTTACATACTGTTTTGAAATTTTCCATATCAACAAATGTCAATATATTTTTGTCCATATATTTTATCTAATACCCAGTCTATGTTTGATAACCTAATTTATCCCCCAAAATATCCTTTGTAGCTGGTTTGTCCAATTAGAAACCAGTTCAGGCCTATACATTGCATGTATACTTCATTTCAATCATAGACAGGACATTTTGCTTGTTAAATAGATCTGAGATAAATAGATTTGGCCAGTTAACCTATAGAATATTCCATCTTCTGGATTTGACTAATTGCTTCCTTATGGTGTCATTTACCATGTTCTCTAAACAACCTGATTTTTTTATAAACTGAAAGCAAAATGCAAAGCTGTGTTAGATTCAGCTTTAGCCTTGGTAGCTAGATTATACCGTGGAGACATGGACTTCATATTGTATAGTGTCAGGAGATAGGTATGTTCTGGTGATCCATCACTGGGGATCCTAGCATTGACCAACCAATAGTCTAATTCTTCTATTGTAGCATTAGGTTTTCCCTCTAGTGACAAGAAAATTATGCATGTGGTGCTGTTTGAGTAATATACAAGTGTCCAATTCCCCATTGACAATGTTAATGCTTTTAACCACCAGTCTAAAGCTTTTTGCTTAAATCAATAATTTCATTAAGGATTTACAGTGATCTTCAATTGGGGTTCGTGGTTTAAGAATATTTTTAAGAAGGAGCTATTTGTTCTGGTGTGGGCAGGGCTAAGGGAACCATCCAGAGATGGTGAAGCTTCTGGGGACACATTGCCAACCCTGCTCCTAGGGGTCAGAAGGATGGAGTGGTCTTCTTGGCACCTAGGCTAGCTGCAGCCCTGAGAGAGAAGGTGCACAACAGGAGCTGTGGAGACTAACCGAGGAATGCAGTTATGGCCAAACCACGACCTGTCAGGGCATGCAAAGGAAATGAGAACTCTTGGGGCACTTTGTGCTCTAGTTCTTGCCTGAAGCACAGTTACAGGACCCAGGAGGTAAGACATCAGACATGGGAGACAACTATGCTTTTTTAGTGGCCAGCTTTGCCATTGGCATTCACAGGCATTGAGAAGCAACTAAGGGGACACCACTATCAGGAGAAACTAGCGTCTGGCTGCTAAAAGCACAAGACAGGGCAGCGTGAAGGTGTGTGCAATGAATAACTGTATTTGTTAACACCTGTGGGCAAAAACCATTTTATCTCTTTGCAAGAAGTAATGAAAAAACAACATTGGTTTCAAGCAAATACATTTTCAGCCCTGAATAATCATTTGCTTTGACCCCAGGACACCTTTCATTTAAAGATGTAAATGCACAGAGGCCCAGGATAGAGGACAGGGAAGTTAATGATCAGTAACCTTTTCCCTTCAGGGGGTGCCTTCTCCTGGTGCTTGTTATGAAACGTCTGAGGGAGGAGGTGCCCTGGCCCTTAGCTCCCATCATTCCCCAGCACCAGAATGAAACGCTGGTGTTTCTTACTCACTACAGCTTGAACAAAGTAGGTTAAACAGCACGTATTATGTGACATGTAACACCACCAAGTCTTGCAGCCCCAAGATATGTTCTTTTCCCCTGTTCTGGGGAAGGATTAATTACCAAGTTTTCTTCTAGCTGACAAGCAATTTGGGAGTGTCCCTTGGTAACATGGGATGTCAGGAGCAGAGACCAAGGAGATGAGATTGAAGACTGCTCTACCCCGTACTAACTGGGTGGTATATGTTACCTAATCTCTCCAAGTGGGTATTTACGTCCCCCTAACCTTGATCATCATCATTCCTGCCGGGCAGCCTGCTAGATGAGGAAACTTGGGTAAGAGTGCATTCTGGAGTAAGAAAGACCCCAATTTGCCGCAGCCCCGCTGGCTGGGCAAAATAGCCGGGGGGGGGGGGTGACGAATAACTTGTGTACTTGATACAGCAGGAATAGGAGCCCTTTATTTTAGGACAACAGAGGTATTTATACATTTTGCACAGCTTATCTTAATTAGCATAAACTAGATACATCAGTCAACCAATAAGGAATCTCCACACTTAATGGCTCGCTTTTGTTACTTCTCAAACCACTCCCTCTGGCATTTTGCCAGGCACCAATCAGACTTGTTTACAAACTCTAACATTCCCCTGGCAAAATACCAGGTGTTATTTTGACTTGTCTACAGACCTTAACATTTACAGACCTTAACACCAATTCAAAATTCAGGATGTGCTTCTTACTGACAATATGAAATGGGGCAAAGTTACCTGGCCTCTTAGCCTCCTTTCCTCTCCAATAAAACAAAGAAAGTAAGAGAATTAACCTTGTAGTCTGTTTTTTAAAGATTAAATGCTGAGAAGCACTTAACACAGTTCCAGCAATGAAGACACCCAATACTTTATTTTCATTATTATGATGATTTTCCTGCTGAAGGCAGGATTCTAACACAGCCCTCAGCATTTCCACTCCTGTTGTGCAGGCCCTGGAGAGTCAGTCCCCTTGGGTGTGAGTGGAGACTGGGTTGCGATGAGCCATCACTCTCTGATTATGTGACACAGCAAGAGGAGCCTGTCCTGCTGGGGCCTGACCTAATCAGGTGAGCCTTTCAAAGCAGAGCACTTCCTCCAGTTGGTGCAGAGAGAGGAGTCAGAGAGGAGCCCTCCTGCTGGCCTGGAGGAGATACCCATCCTCCAGGAAAGGTCCATGGGGAGCTCGTGGCAAGGACCACCAACAGCCTCTAGGAGCAGTTGGCAGCTCACAAGAACATGGAGAACTCATTCCTACCACCACGAGGAACTGAATCCTGTGAATAACCTGATGAGCTTGGAGAGGAGCCCAAGGCTCAGGGGAGACCAGCGGCCCATGCCCTGATTTGCAGCCTTGGGAGAGCTCAGCAGAGCGTCCGGCTAAAGTGGTGCTCACACTCCTGATCCACGGAAACCATATGGTAATAAACGTGTCCTGTTTTAATTCACTGTTTGTGCTAATTTGTTCACAGCAATAGAAGACTAATACACTACCTGCAGCCCATCAGCAATGTCTGCTGCTCTCACAGGGTCCATTCCGGCTCCTAATTGCTGCTGTCAAAGGCAATTCTTGATTGCATAAATCACAGTGGTGCAAGCAGGACAAGGGGCACTGTTCCTCAATACGACGCCCTTTAGAGTGTGTGTAGTCTGTCTCCTCCTGCTAATGGGCTGGTCGTGGTCCTGGGGAAGAGTGGTTTATAGGCCTGTGGCTTTAGAGGGGAATAAAAATATCCCGGGAGCTGAGTCCTTCCTGGAAGACTTAACACAGCATGCAAAGGCCCTTCTCTTTCGGTTTCCTGTTTGATTCTACAAGTCTCTCAACTCCGGAGTTTAGCAGAACCTGAGACCAGATTTAGCCCAAGGATCCATTGAAGGGTTTGAGATCTTCTCTGAGTTTACAGGATGTTGGGGACAGCAGACATTAAACAAATAATTGTACAAAGAAAATTATAAGAGGTGGTGGGTGTCTTTTTTAAAAGCACAGACTATCAGAGGACTTGCATGTGGGGATTTAGGGAAGACTTTCCTGAGGAGATGAGACCAGAAGGAGGAGAAGGAGTTGACGAGGCCCAGGGATACTGAAGCACTCCTCTCTGGAAAAGGGAACAGCTTGGAAAAAGCCCCAAGAGTCATGGATATTTTGAGATACCTGAAGATTACTGAGGGAGAAAAGAGAATGAGAAACTCCTGTGTGAGCTGAAGATGGCTCTCAGGAGCTCTACAGCTCATACAGGACCTGTTATAAAGGCCAGGCTAAGTGTTTTGATCTCCATCAGTTTTCCCTTTTCAAAAAAAAAAATAAATAAATAAAATAAAACACATCATATTCAAATAAAAAATATTATAGGGCTGGGGTTGTAGCTTAGTTGGTATTGCATCACTCTTGCATGTGTGAGGCACTGGGTTCGATCCTCAACACCATATAAGAACATATACATTTTTAAAAATTATACATGATATATATTATATATTATATATTTATATATGCTATAATTATATGTCAATAAAAATAAAATAAACCTTTTTTTAAAAAAATAAAGACCACCCTGGCTGTGAGGGAAGAAAGGGATTGTGGGAACAGGGAAGGAGGCAGAACTACTTGTTAGGAGGCCACTGCAAACAATCCAGCGAGAGCTGAAGGCAGCTCTGACTAGAGCCATGAGCCAGGAGGAAAGGAGGTTAAACAAGTGAAATCTGAGGAGCTTTAACTTCACCAATTGGAAAAATCTTTTAAGTTCTCTCATCATCTCCACTGTTCTCTGAGGAATTCACACTCATTCTCACACTCACTCCACATATGAGACTGTGTGTGTTTTCTATGCCAGGCGCTATTCTGGGCCAGGGGGAGATAGTAGAGAATAAAATAGGCAAAAATCTCCATTCTCAAAGCTCTCTCCAATTATGTAGATCAGAAATAAGAAAAAGAAGGAAATACAAAATATGCTGAGAAGAAAGTTAACGGCCAAGGAGGAGGAATAGGAGATGTGAAAAGAAAGAGGCATTACATGTTCCCCTTGAGAAGGTGATGTTTGAGAAAAGACTTGCAGTAGGTTGGGGATCAAGGTATATAGCTATTGGCGGCAGGCGGGTCAAGGTGGAATGTTCTTGGCAGGGAGAACAAGTGCAAAGACTAAAGTGGGATAAAATTAGTGTTTTCCTGAAGTCTGAAGAATACCGAGCAAGGGAAATGTATCAGCTATCTATTTCAGGATAATGCTGAGTAAGAAGCAACCTGAAACCTCGGTAGAATTCAGTAATAAACGCTCAGATCTGCCCATGAGTGTAAAGATCGACTGGGGGATTTTGCTGCTCTGAGTCAATTTTGGTGGGTGGGACATGCTCTTGCCTCTGAAGTCAGCTACAAGGCAACAGAGGTTTGCTGACCTTGGCTGGCTCTCACATAGCTTGGACTCTGGATAAGAAACTAGGCTGACTCAACTCTGCTCCACTGGTCTCCGTGTCTTGCATCCACCATGGCTCTCATGGCACAGTGGGCTGAGAGGCAGGCAGACAGAGAAGGTTTGATGTTCATACTGGAACAATGTCGCTTCTGCCACACTCTATTGGCCAAAGCAAATCACAAGACCATCTCGGGTTCAAGGGATGAGGAAGGAAATGAACTTCACTTCCTCATGGAAGAGATTTGGAGACACATTGCAAAGAGTGTGAATACAGTGAAAATGAGGAGCAGTTTTTGACTCTCGTGGGTGAGCCATGAAACTGGAAGTCCTACCATCACCTGAAGCCCAAAGGGATTCTTTAAAGAACTGGAATTTGCCTTCATGTCAATCTTCAGCGTAATCTCCCTTCTTCTCTTTTTTAATTCTTCTAGAATTGTTCTTTACCCCTTTATCCCTTCTTCTGAACCACGTTTAAGAGAGTGTGAAATTGCATATTTATTAAAGGTGACTCATTTGGTTTTAAGTAACAGAATCACACTTGAACTTTCTTAAAGCAAAGAGACACAATTTAACTTAGGGAAGCAGGTTTGTCTCAGAACCCAAGGGCAGGAGACATCCGGACGTCGGAAATAAACTAGAGCCAGGGTCTCAGTGCAGTGGGATCCGCCTTCCCAGCTCCAGAGACGGTGGCCTCACATTGTGCAGACCTGCCTTGGTTTAAATCTGTCATCCTGTTGTTTTTCACTTTTCTGTCAGTCTGGGACATCAGGGAGCAGAAACAGGGAATGTTTGACTAAAAAAAAAATTCTTACATTATGAAGACAGAACAATTTAAAAACATAAGCCAACTGTATATGCTACCCTAAGGTACCCCCAGGAGAGAACCCAAGGAAACACATGCATAAAGGGGACCCCTTTCTCCCAGGCTGGCATAGCAGCCACTGGGTGGCAGGAGTTCTGCTGACTTTCCCAGGCCAGAGCTGTAGTCCCTGGGCAGGCAGGAAACAGCCCTCTGGGACATCGGTGAGACATGGGAAAACTGCAGCCAGTCATTTGGCACGTGGGTGTGCACAGGGAGCAGAGACACCATTGCAGGCAGGAGGTTTGGAGTATGACATATTTATGCCCAGAAGGCCATGGGAAGATGGTCAGCAGGCCACACCAAGCCAGGGCTTCTAGGTCACCAGGGGAACATGGGTTCCGGGCCTATGTCTGGGTTAGAGCATCACCAGATGTTCCCACACCCACACTGCTGACTCATGGTGCAGCCACCAAAAGCAAGAGAGCCCCTTCCTCACGCAGTGTCTGTCCAGCACCCTCTGTGGAGAACGAAGGACGTGGTGCATGCTACAGAGGAACAGTGCTTGACAAAATTCCATCCATATTGCATGGAAAGCTGAATTTGGATCTGGGAGACAATAAATTGCTAAGGACACCACTCCCAGCAGGAGTAACCTGGTAAGAATAATGAATTCCTAGAATAGTCAAAGCCATAGAGAAAGAAGATACAACAGTTGTTCCCCGGGGAGGGGGGGTGGGCAAGGGAGAGTTACTGTTTGATGTAAAGAGTTTAGCTTTGGGATAAGGAAGACGTTCTAGAGATGCATGGGGGAGATGGTTGCACCACAGGTGAGTGTATTTAATGACACAGAACTGAACACTCAAAGGAGTTACAGTAGAGCAGGGTGCGGAAGTGCACACCTGTAATCCAGAAGTTCTGAGCCTGAGGTAGGAGGATCACAAGTTCAAAGCCATCCTCAGCAACTTAGCAAGGCCCTAAGCAACCCAGTGAGACTCTGTCTCTAAATAAAATTTTAAAAGGGCTGGGGGTGTGGCTCAGTGGTTAAGCACCCCTGGGTTCAATCCCTCGTACCAAAAAAAAAAAAAAAAAAAAAAGCGGGGGTGGGAGGTTAAAGTGGCAAATTTGATATTAGCATATTTGACTACAATAAAACTACCGATGACTTTGTGGTCACCCTATTGGTCCCTCTCTTTGCTCCTCCCTGTCCGCCTACTTTCTTGGTCACTTCTGTCTCTATATCACACACTAAAACATGTTATAGCCAACAATAATTTGGCTATAATTCCTTTACTCGAGAAACCAGACAGACTGCATCTGGGCTTTCATAATCCTCTCTTCCACACTCTCCTGGAAGTCCCGCAATAGCTTTGTCTCAATGCTCACTTTCCATAGAACGCCCAGAGTTGATCCAGCTCTCACTTGGGACATTTGGACCCCGCCAGCTGGTACAGCCTTGTTTTCAGAGGCCTGGCCGATGACGGAGAAAGCGGGAAGGAAGAGGAAGCCAGACCAACAAAGCAGGAGGCCTCTCCTGTAGTCATTTCTGACTGCTTTCCTCCAGTCTTCTCACTACATGAGAAAGCCAGACAAAAATAAATAAATATTTTAAAATTACATTAAAATGAAACCAGTAGATTCCATGATGCCAGATCGGTCAAATATGCTTTTTCTCCTTTCCACCTGTGCGAGGAGTCTGAATTAAAAAGAGAGGCATATGGAGGGAAAATCAGAATTATTTATCAAGCCAATTAGCCATAGATTGTTTCTTAAGTGGTGATAAAGTGTCAGAGAGCTTCACACACACAGAGAGAGACACAGTCCTTGTATCATGAGACCTAAGAATTAACTGTGGTTGTTGCAGACATTGTCATTTTTTGTCTTTGCAGACATAACTCCCCAAAAATGATATGTGTTCCCGTCAGGTGCTTCCGAGAAGCACTGGTCTTTTTCTTGACAGGCAATGTGCATTTTGGCACCAGACTGTTGGATGGAAAAACACAAGCATTTTCCAAGCCCCAAACACCAAGTGTGCCATCTATTAGTTTGGATTTCTTCCTTAACTGTCGTCGAACCAATATGTGGTAGTTTCTCTAAGAAGAGATCGATCCAAATCCGTCTTTGGATTCAGAATCCGGGAAGCCTGGGTTTTATCACTGGCTTGGTCACAGATGTACTGAAAATGGGCAAGTGGCTCCCGTCTTTGTCTGGGTTTCTCCATCTGGCAAACGTAGATTCTGACACTCGCCATCGGATAATGTTTGCAAAATGTTTGATGGTCCTTGCTGCTAGGCAGTATGTAATTGCAAACTGTTGGATCCATTTTTTTTTCTTCCTGTCCTAAAAATTCTTTTTCTCTAGAAACTATTTTTAAGTCAAAAATATCACTTTTAGAGTATGAATACGCAGCAATCAAAATGTAGCTGGGACTAGAGAGCAGGTTTTTTACGAAACATAAATCTCCCCCTTCCCCATGATATTCCCCCAGAGGTGACTGCATAATGTTTCTCTATTTTGAATCCTGCTGAGGCCAACCCCCCCAATAATAATTCGCTCTCTCTTTATTTCTTATGTATCAACATCAAAGTGTATCTGTTGTGGCCTCTTATGAGAAACAAAGCTCTGGGTTCATTTATTACTGAGTCATCAACAAGGATGCGCACAGGTATTTTGTTTTCATTATTTTATGAGACGTTTCTATAGTTTCACACTCAACCCTCCATTTCTTTTGTTGTTGTTGTTGTTCTAATTAGTTATCCATGCACTTTGACATATTGTACACAAATGGAGCACAACTTCTCATTCCTCTGGCTGCACACAATGCAGAATCACACCAGTTGTGCAATCATACATACACATAGGTAATAATGTCCCACTCATTCCACCATCCTTCCCACCTTGGCATCCCTTTCCCTCCTCTCCTTCTCCTCCACCCTATCCAAAGTTCCTCCATTCTTTCCTAGCCACACCCCAATTGTGGATTAGCATTCACATATCAGAGAAAACATTCAGACTTTCTTTTTTGAGATTGGATTGTTTTGCTCGGGATGATATTCTCCAGCTCCATTAATTTACCTGAAAATGCCATAATTTCATTCTTCTTTAAGGCTGAGTAATATTCCAGTGTATGTGTGTGTGTGTGTGTGTGTGTGTGTGTGTATAAATGTTATTTATATATATTTTCTTTATCCACTCATCTTCAACCCTCCATTTCTTGGTTCATCAAATTTGGACAGTTTCTCTTGCCTTCCTTCTAAGACAGTGAGGGATTTAATAGCCCCATCTGCCTGTCCCCTCCCTACTCTCATGTCCACCCCCATATCATAGCTTCAGTTCATCAGAGTTAATTGCACGTTGTCAAAATGTACATAATTTATTCTTTCTTATATGACATCTACTTGATTTTTTTGTTTTGACTGTTTAAGTCTGAAAATAGCCAGAATTTATAATAATTTAGTTTAAAGAATATTGTTGATTATATAATCAATTCTTTTCAATTTAAGTAAAGTATCCATTGATTATTATTTTTCCTGTGCCAGGCCCTGTTCTAAGTGTTATAGATACATCAGTGCACACAATGGACAAAATACCCCTGCCTTCATAGAACTTGCGTTTCAATGTGTATGAGGATTCAGTGAAGAGAGCCAACTGTGAGGAAGACTCACCAGACCCCAATCTGCAGACACCTTGATCTTGGGCTTTTAACCTCAGTAACTGTGAGAAATAAATTTCTGTTCTTTATAATATGCCCAGTTTGGGGGCATTTTGTTATAGCAGCCTAAACAGACTTATACAGTCACCACAAGAATGTAAAGACACAACTCAGAAATGAAACACAAAATGTTTGCCAGTGATATTTAAAAAGGGATTTGCATCAGGAATACAGGAAGAACTCTGATGACCTAATAATAAAAGACAAAAATTCCAATTTACAAATGGGCACAAAGTCTTAACAGACATTTTTCCAAAGAAGATATGTGAATAACGAAGAAGCACATAAAAAGATACTCAACAGGGAGTGCAGACCAAAACCACAGTGAGGTGCCATTACTCACCTACTTCCATGGCTAGAATAGAAAAGACAGATAATAGCAAAAATCGGTAATGGCTGTATAGAAAAGGAACCTTCATTTGTTGCTGGTGAGCCTATGAATGACATAGCCACTTTACAAAACACTCCAGTACTTGATCAAAATGATAGTTACTATGTAATTCAGAAATTCCCTTCTTACCTGTGTACCCAAAATATATCAAACTATATCCAAAGTACAAACTTTTCCACAGATGGTTCACAGAAGCATTGTTCATTGTATCCAGAAAGTGGAAACAATGTAAATGTCCACCATCTGATGAGTGGATAAATAAAGTATAATATATCCAAACAATGGGATAGAGTTGGGGATTAAAGGGAATGAAGTATTGTGCATGCTACGATATGGATGAACTTTGAAAACATGCCAGTCACCAAATACCAATATAGTGAATGATTTTACTTATATAAAATGTCCAGAGTAAGCAAATATCTAGGCAGAAAGTACATTAGTGGCTGCCTGTAATTGGAATAATGTCAAGTTTAGAAGGTGATAGGTACAGGATTTCTATTTGGTGATGAAAAGCCTCTAAAATTGTGTTGATGTTTGCACAACTCTTGAATATATGAGAACACACTGATATGCACAATTTAAAAAAAAAATAAGATTGACTCAGGAGGCATCATTAGGAATATAGACTTCAGAATGAGGCTGACCAGAGTCTGGATTCCTGGCTTTACTACTTCCAGCTTTTTTGAGGAAGCAGGACAGTGGAGGTCAGTCAAGGACTTCCCCACCCCCTCCTCTCCAACAGCCCACACCTCAGTGACTACGTGCCTGGTGCACTGGCAGCTGTACTCCGGCCCCATCCTGCCATCCATGCCTCAGGGGAGGAAGACAGATCAAATCATGAGACCAATTTCGTCTTCTCCTGGCCCTTTCTGAGTTTTATCAGTCTCAGTCCCATATCTCTAAAGCAACTCCTTCCTCAAATTTGGAAATTGGATAGAGGATAAAAGTCAGCAAAAAAAAAAATTAACTTCAAAAATCTCTCACTATTTGGATGCTCTCATCAAGGTCTGAGAATTGGAGGTATGTCAAGTGCAAACTCCAAGCTAGGGTGAATGGCTTCCATGGGTGTGGAATTTACAAGTGGTGCTTAGATGCCAGCTGACTCGGGCAAAGACCAAGTGGATTAATCATTATGGTGTACTATAAGGTCCAGATGAAACAAAGGCAGCCGGCAATTTTAGCTGGAGAGAGCAGTGTAAACACTTCAAAAACAATCAGACAAAGAAATCCAGGCTGCGGAGAGCAGGCATGTCGAAAGCCACCGCAAACCCTACAGCCAGTTTTCCAAGACAGTGTTCTCTGTCAAGCCAAGGAAACTTAAGGTGAAAGCCCACGATCACAGCCTGCTCTATCCACTGATCTGTGGGTGTCAATAAAGCACCACTCATGGAACTCCCCCTCCCCACTCCTTTTCTTACCTACTTGACTCTGAATACTGAATCTGGCTGAGAAAATGACTGGGAAGCCATGCCTAATATGTGGTCAGGGAGCAAATCTGCCCTGCTACGGCAATATAACCCAGAACGAGCCACCAGGGATGGCTGGTCCTTGGCAAGGAGGTGATGACACAGAGTCATGAGTTCTCCAAGTTCAAGAGGACACAAGCGTATTGGACATGACCATGACAGCCCAATAATCACGGCACTTAGGATGTCCATGAGTACCCTATAGGCTTCACATGTTTTAACTCACTGAATTCCAAGCGTGACCCTACAATTATTACTCCCATTATTCAGAAGAGAAAACTTAGGATAGAAACCCGCCTCTTATGTGGCAGTGACCAGCCCAGAGGCCAAGGAAGCAAAGGACATCGCCTGTCGTCACTGAAGTTTATTCTCCCTTGGGCTTCCTTCCTTGTAAATTCTTCATCTTCTCCCTCTCCACTGCATTCCAGGTTTTAAGTTCTCTTCATTTATAAAGGAACCTATTTTTTACGAAAAGAGCCTTATCCTGACTTGTCAGGGTCACTTACTTCCAAGGGACGGAGGAGCCAAACCCAGTGTTCATTCCCCATCTTCCTCTCGCCTGTTCCTTTGGCAGCATCTGACCTCAAGGTTCATTCTCCACCTCCCTCCTCAGAAACACCTTTCTCCCTTGGCCACCCACCTCTCTCTCTCTCTCTCTCTCTCTCTCTCTCTCTCTCTCTCTCTCTCTCTCCCATGTCCTTCTCCCTCAGTGGCTATTAGGGAAGAAGAGCTCTGGACTCTTCTCTTCCATTACCACATTCACTCCTTTAGTGAGTCCTTGTGGTGACAGAGCCTTAAATACAACTTCTTAACTTGTACTTCAGAACTTTCCAGGCAGAACGCCAGACACGCATGTCTGCCTACTTGACCTCTGGATGTCCGTCCTGCTGTCTTTGGACTGCTGTGACAAGATTCCTTAACCTGGTCATGTATAAATAACAGATATTTATTGCTTGCTCTTCTAGAGACAGGGCAGTTGGATATCAAGACACCAGCCGTTTTGTTCTCTGGGGAGGGTGTGTTTCTCATAGATGGCCCCTTCTGTGTCCTCTCATGGTGACTGGGGTACCCAAGCTCCCTCAGGCCTCTTTTTGAAAGGGATTAATATATAAGAGTGTGGAGAACCTGGTGACGGGCCAGGTTTTCGGTGTGGTTTGAGCCTGTCCCCCAAGGGTTCATGTGATGAAAGTTGGGTCTTCAGTGTAGTGAAGGTGAGACGTGGCGGAACCTTTAAAAGACAAGACCCAGTGCAAGGTCACTAGGTCATTGGGAGTGCTGCCCTGGGAAGAAATTAAGGCCGTTCTCACAAGAGAGTTGTTAGGAAGGAATCAGACTTCTTCCCAGTCCCTCTGGTTTTCTGTCTCATCACGTAATCTCTCCCACTCACACATGTTCCCACCATGATGCCATCTGCCATGATGTGATGCAGCCAGGGGGCTCTCACTAGAGATGACACCATACTGTTTGGACTATCTGCTTTAAAAACTGTGAGCTAAACAAACCATTCTCTTTTCTTTATAAAGTACCCAACCTCACATATTTTGTTATAGCAACTAAAAATGGATTAACATATTACCTCAGGTTTCCCAAATGCTCATGACTCCCCAGAGGCACCACTTCCTTTTTCTGTGTGTGTGTTTGTGTGTGTGTATTTGTGTGTGTGTATGTGTGTGTGTGTGTGTGTGTGCGCATGCCAGGGATTGAACTCAGGGCACTTGACCACTGAGCCATCTGCCCAGCCCTATTTTGTATTTTATAGAGACAAATTCTCACTGAGTTGTTTAGTGCCTCACTTTTGCTGAGGTTGGCTTTGAATTTGCAATCCTTCTGTCTCCAACTCCTGAGCCACTGGGATTACAGGTGAGTGCCACCGTGCCCAGCAAAGGCCCCACTTCTTAATGCCATCGCATTGGTGATTAAATTTCAACACATAAATTTTTTTTTGGGGGGGTGTAAACACACATTAAAACCACAGCAATATCTAAGAGACATCTCAAATTTACAATGACCAAAACCAAAGGTATGATTCTGCCTACTGAATCTGCTTCTCACAGTCCTCCCACATTAGTGAATGGCACGTTCCCAACCCTTCCAGCTGCTCAGGTCAAGAGCATTGGAGTTATCTTCCTCTCTTCATTCTGTGTTCATGTGAACAGATCCTGTGACTCTATTATAAACACTATCTCCACCACTACTGCCGCAGTCTGGCTGGGCACAAATAACCGGGGTCACGAGCCACTAGTAGGTTCAAACAGGAACTACTTTTTTGCCCGAACCCAACGAGAACTCTCCAGAACTCTACGGAAACTCTGCGAGAACTCAAAAGTAGCGGGCACCCGAGGCAGCAGGAGCCGCCCCACTGCCCGACAGCAGAGGTCCACATACACAACTGAATACACAGCTTGCCCCAATCCAGCATCATCCGGTTACAGAAATCAGTCATTATCTTAATAATTATACACAGCTTAACTCAATCATCATCATCTTAATGGCTCACTGGCGTTACTTCTCAGCCACTCCTCCTGGCAGAATGCCAGGCGCCATCCCGACCTGGATGTGGCTCTCAACACACTACTGCTCTGGTCTGGTCCAAGCCCCCACCACGTTGCCTGAATGATTGTAACAGCATCTCAAATGCTTTGTTCCCTCCTCTACTAGAGTGATATTTTCAAACCTAAGTCAAAATCCACCAATGGCTTCTAATGTCACTCAGTTACTAACTAAATTTCTTCAGAGGTTCACAGGCTCCTTGTTTTTTGGCAGGTTCCCCAACCTGACCCAACATTCCCTCTACCCTCTCTCTCTCCCACAACTTCTCTTAGTTCATTTGTTCTTGGTCTCCTTGGTGTTCTTGAGCTTATCACCCAGCCCTACCTCGGTGTCTTTGCATAAACTATCCCTCAGTCTGGAACCTTCTTCCCCAGGTGGATGCCTGACTAGCATCTTCTCTTCCTTCAGGACAGTGCTCAGAAGCCATCCTATTAGAGAATCCATCAAATGAAAAGAGCAACCTATCTTTTCAGTTTTCCTGGTCTCCTTTATCTTGATTTATTGTGAGCTTTAGCAATTATGGTCACTTCATTACGGTACATGTCAGTAATTCTTTATCGTTGGTCCCTCCCAATTAACTTTAAGCCACACGAAGAAAGAGACTTTAGTTCTTTTGCTCACTACGATACCCCAGCATTTCAAATAGGGTCTGGCGTGGTTGAATAAATAAATGAGTGAAGTCCATGATGATGGTCGCCTATCACAAGACCACCTGCCATTAAGACTCCTCTCTCCTTGCAGAAATAAAGAAACTTTAAAACCTTAGATACGGTTAAAGGTGAATGAATATATTTGTGGAATTCCTCACAGGGTCCCTGACTTTGCCTTCATATTGATTTTTTCCTGAGAACTATTTCTCAAGGAGTCACTGAATAATTAAAATTAACGCCAAAAGGGTGACTGTATTGCTTTGGTTGGGACAGGTCTCTTTGGGGCATTAAATTGATCAACATGGCCACTCGACTTTCTGTTGGCTTGACTAGGGTCTTTGTGCCCTCTTCCTTCACATCCTTTGGTCAAAAACCTAAAGATCTGAAAACACCGTGACCCCAACATTCTCTGGGAATAGACCTAAGAGCGGTCACCCTTTAAAAACTACCCCACCCACACCCACTCCTAATATGACACCATAGCCCAGAGCCTCCCTGCTGGGGAGGCCCAACCGCACCGCAGACCTCACTCACGCCCAAGGCACTGACAGTTAAATGGAGGAATGTGCTGAAGAGGCCCAAAGTCCCGTTTGCTTGCAGACTGTGTTTTTCAACCTTTGCCCTTTTAGCAATGGTGAGTAGCTGTACTGTCTCCGCGTTCACCCGCAGCCTTGTGCAGGGTCAAGTTCCCTTCGGCGAGCGCCTGACTTCTGTTGCCCATCTTCTTTCTTGATACCTAACGTGCTTGTGCTTGATGGGGGCAAACAAGAGATTTCCGTGAGTTCCCGTTTCCATGGAAACGGGGATTCTGTAGATACTCCACCCATGTCCCCTCCACTTAGCCTGGAGGTCACCTGCCAGTGGCTTTCACACACTCTGTTGGCTTACTGTGGCTCTCTGCCAGCTGCAGGACTGAGTTTGTCCATGCTCCCGTGCGTGCTGAGGAGTAGGGCAGCCAGGCCAACCAAACCCGAGAGTCAGTGCTCAGGAGCCGGTCTCCACCAGTGAGGGGTGGGAGTTGAGCTTTCTGTTCCTTCAGGGGAGCAGTTCTGGAGTGTTTCGCGTCCATTTTCTTAAAATGGCTCCAGAATTGTTAAGCCAGTCACACATGATGGTACATTAACCCACAATTTATTGGTTTGTCTGCCTTCCCTGGATCATTTTCTGATTCCCTTAAGGTGCTTCCTGAAATCCTTTCTCCATGGATGGCTACACTGAACCTGCTTTTCCATATTATAATGAGGGGACCCAACTGAGATAGGGGCATACCTTGTTAAAATGGCCTGGGCAAGTATGATGACTCAAAAACAGTTTAAAACATTTTTGCAAATATATACTGCAGGAAGCCATCTGTGAATAACTTGAGGGTCTTCTCTGGGTAGGGTAGCCAGGAAGATTTAGGTTTGGCATTGTGAACTATCCATGGCTCTCTGGCATCAATAGATTGCCCAATGCATGTGGTGACCTTTATCTCTGCTCTACTATGAAAATCCCTCATAGTAGCTCCAGAGATGGGTGTAACCTGTTGGCAACTGGACGGCCCACATTTAACCATTTTTGGTTAAAAAAAAAAAAACAAAAACATTTTATGGAAGGCCTTTGATGTTTCCTGATATAATTAAAGCAGGCACGGGCTCCATTTTGCCAGAATCTAGAAGCTCCATCCATCCGGTCAGCTTGCCCATCCTGCCCCCACTTTTGATATTACTTTCTGTGTTCTGTAGTTTTTTTTTTTCACCATTTTATTTCTCTTAGCTTTTATTTCTCAGCCAGCCCATTCCACCAAGGGGAACCCCATTCCCATTACCCACGTGGGACATGGACAAGAGTATATCCTGCTTTTCCTTCATTTTTTATGCAGACATATGCTATCTTTTCATACACTCTCAGGGCTCACACGTACTCTGAAGTCAATATGTCGGTCTTAATGCAAGAGGATTCCGTAGACAAACCAGTTTTGAAGTAAACATATTTCCTGCTTGATTTTTTAAATCTTTTTTTTCCGTAGCTAATACGATTTTCAACTCCTTAATGTAAAAATGACTTTTCTTCACTTTAGTTTTATAATGGTCCCTCATAATGAAAAAGCAGACAAGGGTAAGACATTTTCCTGTTGTAGTCCCATAAAGAAACATCTTCCTTTTTTTTTAATTATCTTGCAACATGTATTATATAGTTCATATTTTGTACAGTGTCTGCAATGCTACTTGTCATCTACAATTTACCATATATGTGAACATCTATTTATGAGCTCAGTTTCCCATCCCTTTGCTAACACCACATAATCTTAATTACTACAGCTTTATAATAAGCCTTATGTACATTAGAACAAGTGTCTTGTCAGGTAGAAACCAACACAAATCCTCTCTGAAGGAACAAACCTCACAACCTAGGTTCAAAGAAATCCCTTAATCAGATTTCATGTTATATATGCTACTGTACACTTAGGAAATATACAACCATGAATGAGATTCAGCAAAAACAATAAACCACAAAATCAGACCTGTAAAGACTTAGAAGTTATTAGAATGAATAGATGCCAAGTATATGATATAAAATTTAAATGTATAAATAAATTAATATATATGAAGAAATAAATTGGAAAAAGTTCTGGAAAGAGTCTCCAGAAGTGAAAATTATGATAATTAAAAGTAGAATCCAGACGGATAGATTTAAGACTTTATTAAACACAGTTAAAGAAATGATTAGTGACTTGGAAAGTGAAGCTGAAGAAGTTACACACAAAGTGGGACAGAGACAGAGAAAAATACAAAAAGGAGATTAAGAAACATGGAAGGCAGAATAAGTAGGTCCAGCACACACATGATCTTAGTTCTGAAATAAGAATGAGGTAGATCCAATATTAAAAGACACAGTGACTTAGTGTTTTGCAGAAGGGGTTAAACACATTAGAAATGCCAAATCACAGATTAGAGAAGTTCCCCAAAGTGCCAAACACCATAAATGAAAAGAAACTGACAACAGAGTAACAAATTCAGAACAATAAATAGATGGAGAAGATAATAAAATCAGCTAAACAAGAAAACACAACAACAAATCAAAAACCAAAAACCGTCAATGACTGATGGTTGACCATTTAGTAAACACAGTGGAAGAAAGAAGAATAGAAAATAAGCTTTCAAAATACTGGAAGAAAATAACTTTGAAGTTATAGTTCTATGTTTAGTAACATAATCTTTCAAAAAAATAAACAAAGCCTTTTCAGACACAAACCCAAGAGAATTCAGTACCAATGAATCTTCACAAAGGAATTTCTAATGCAGGTACTTCCTTATAACATCAGGAGGAAGATTAGCCACACAAAAAATGAAAAGCATAAATGTTGACCATGAAGAATGGTACAATTAATGTGTAATTTTTGAGGCAAAAATATCAAAAGAGGATAACATATAAGTTAGGGTAGGTGGTGATTGGCATGACAGCATTTCTAAGATTCTCATAAGGCTCAGAAGGAGAGTAAGGCTATTAATATTAAAGTCTGTTAGTTGTTCATATTACAATTTATAAGGTAATCATCACTAAAGGAAAAGAAATAGTTATAAATATTAGCTCTCATTATATTCTAGGGAGCTTATAAAAAGAAAGAAGGGAGAGAGAGAGAATTCTATAAACAAATCAGTTTTGAAATAAACATATTTCCTGCTTGATTTCTTTTTCTTCTTTTTCTTTTTTAATCTGATGTCCACTTTAAAGCCCTAAGTGGATACTTAGAAGGTTTGAGGCATTTCCTATTGTTATTGGACATCAGAACCCTTATCTCATGAAATCTCTATTAATATCCTGAGAAACTTAACAGTTTGGAGAACACCTTCTAAGTTGAATCTGAGTCCACAAGGGCTTATCTAAATGAATAATAGAACCATAAGAGCTTAAAGAGAATCACAGTCAATCTTAGACCTCCGGTTTAGGAAAATGAGACATTAAGGGAGAGTTGAAAATACTATTGTCCAAAAAAACCCAGGAAGGGTGGGACATATTGCAGCCTTAAACTGGAAGACAAAAAATAAAAGCACCACATAGCAAATGGGCCAGGAAGCTTCAGCTGCAAGTCTGCTGAACATCCAGGCCCACTGCCAAATTATTGTGGAGAACAGACTTGGCCCTGATGGTGGCCTTGTGTTCTTTATGAAAGAAAAAGGATTGATTTATTTTCTAAGTCATAATACACTACCTAGAAGCCAAATTGCCAGTTAAGATTCTATTTGCAAGCAGGTGGAGGGTCTCAATGCAGCTTTCATCCAACTCATAGAAAGCCTCCTTCTCAGAACCAAAGGATGCAAACTATCTTCTCAGCTGTACTTTTAGTATTTCAAAATTTTCCTCCAAAGTGATAGCTTAGGCAATAATGGAATCACATGCATCTATTTTAAATGCAGCTGTTTGGTTCATATAGTACAGAGAAAATAATCATATACAAGGGAGTTATTGCTCTTATTCATCCAACTAATTATTTCCTCTACAGCTTAATATTTTAAAGGTATCCAAGCAAAGAGAAGGGTGAAAGGTATTCGGCAGGTGGTTTTTCTAAGTCCAGGCTGTTTCGAATTCAGGATGCTATCTTTATAAATGGCATAATACTTAAATTGCAATTGAAGTCATTTAATGTCACTGACACTTTATGTAACTCCGCATTCATCCTCTCAGTCCTCATGGTTGAAAACTGAAAGGGCAAGCCAGATTTGAGTTCTGGCCCGAGAAGTTTTTGATAAATGGAAAGAATTGAAGCCCTTTCTCTTCTCCTGGAATGACCTCAGTATGTTTTTCTCTTGCTCTCCAAATCCTAATAGTTCAAAACCCGCCTCTTTCACAGAGCTTCTCCTTATAATCTAGTCTACTACCATGTTCCCTTGTTATTAATCTGCCCTCCTCTAAACCAGGAGCTTCTTAAAGGCAAATCTAGGTCTTGCCGTTCTGGCTCCTGCTCAAGTTAATGATGAATTTACAGACGGATTAGCCCATAAACACTCGTTGCTAAAGTGACTCAAGCAACAATCAGAGAGTTGAACTGTTTAGGATTCAGGCTGCTTCCTCGGAGTAGAGAGGTTGTGCTTATCTGTGGTTTTGGGAGCTACTTGTATGTCAAGGTCCTTGTTATCCAGTCTCAAAATCTGAAGTTGACACCGGACTCAGAATCTTTGTTCCCATTTGATTAGACAGAAGGCAAAATTGAGGTCTTTCCCTGGAATCCAAAACTCTGTATCAAGGAACCACAGGACAGGATGGAGGAGGCAGTGAGGGCAGGAATTGGGACACGCCTCTCTTTTTCAGTTTTCCACCCCCTCCCCATACCTTGCTACATTGTTCTGGATTTTCCCTCCCAGGCCCTACACGTCGGTATCTTAAAGGACTGCTTTGAAGATGAGGATTTGGAAACTGTGTATTTAGCACCGGTGAACTCCTCCTCCAAGGTTCTGCAAAGTCAACAGGAGGCATTTTGATTATAGCTATTTGTTCGCCAAGCACGTTGAGTTTGCAGAAAATTAGAGATCGGATCCCGCCTCTTGGTGCAAACCGGCGCGGCAAGGCTGGGAGGAGCAGGCTGGATACCGACGCGTGGCCTGAATGGGAACCGCTAGGGGGCCAGGAACTCAGCCCTGCAGGCTCCCACCTCCGCAGAGAGAGGCTCTGCAGCCAGCCGGTGCCGACCAGCTAAGGTGCAGGCTCCCGGCGGGCGCTGTGACTCGAGCGGGGGAGGTCACAGTGCGAACAGCTGTGCGATTTATTTCCGTGGCTGCGTTTCCACGGGAATGGGATGTTATTTAGTCTGAAATCCTTAGCTGGTTTCCTTTTACATCACCTCTGTATCTTTCAATTATTTGCACTTTCGGGGACCTCTAGAGCCCTCCCATGCATCACAGGTGTGTTACTTTAATAAAAGGCAATTCATAAAAATTCGAGTTTACAAAGTTGGTGAATTATGGGAGTGGATTTTTTTTAAACGCAAAAGGATTGTGTGATCAACTTCAGGTCCCTTTTATTAGCCAATCATCCTCCTGTGTATATAATTTTGCATTTATGGGTTTCTTTTTCCTGACTTTGGAAGTGATGCCTGTTCCTAGCTCAACATACCGACTGTGATGGTTAAATACATCCATATGCTTTGACTTCAGAAAAGACCTAGGTTTGAGACCAAGCTCTGTCACTTATTGTGTTTGTATATATTTTTTTATCCTCTCAAAAATATAGATTAAAATTTCTTCATGGATTTAACAACATACCTCAGGCATTTAGTGCACAGTAAACTCTTAGTACATTAGTGGCCAATTCTTATTCTTCTGTTGTTATTTGTATATAAAGGTTGTTTTACCTACATTCGATTTAAGGCAGCTTGCTTTGTTTCTTTTGTTAAATGGAAGAGTTATCTTCCTCCTTTGTGACCCATCCCCTTGAATCATTCTATCTGTTGCCTCCTACCCAGTGATTTGGTTTTATGGCTCCTGGACTCCAAGAATCAAAATTCTTCTCTGGTCCACCCATAGAAGATGGGGCTAGCTCCAGATCACAATGGCTGACTCAGTGGAGATTCTGAAACTAAATGGAATTTCTTTAAAATAACATTTATCAAACTATAGCCCAGGAACTCATCTCTCATAATCAGTGTTAAAATGCAAGTTCTGGGGCTGGGGTTGTGGCTCAGTGGTAGAACGCTTGCCAAGCATGCATGAGGCACTGGATTCCATCCTGGCACCACATAAAAATAAACAAAATAAAGGTATTGTGTCCATCTACAACTAAAAATATATTTAAAAAATGTTTTTAAAATTTTTTTTAAATTAAAAAATATATATATTTAAAAAAAAAACATAGGTTCCACCCTATGTGCATATGGGATTACAAAACCAGTGTAATCCTATGCCTTGCACAACCAGAAGAATAAGCAGTTATACTCTATTTATGTACAATGTGTCAAAATGCGTTCTAGGGCTGGGGTTGTGGCTCAGCGGTAGAGCACTTGCCTAGCATGTGCAAGGCCCTAGGTTCTATCCTCAGCACCATATAAAAATAAATAAATAAAATAAAGGTATTGTGTCATCTACAATTAAAAAAACAAAATTTTTTAAAAATGCATTCTAATGTCATATATAACTAATTAGAACAAATGAAAATAATGAGTAAAAATGCAGGTTTCTAGGGATTTCCCCCCCACAGGGCTACTGAAGCAGAATCTTTGGGGTGAGAGTAGGAATGTGCATTGTAATAAACACCCAAGTTATTCTGATGCTAATTAAAGTTTTAAAATTGCTTTGTGTGGCTTCCAAGTTTCCTCAATTACAGAATGACCAGGAGATGCTTATTAAAGACAGAGACTCCTGGGCCCACACCAGAATGCGTAGTGGAGGAGATGGAGGGTGTGTGTTTTTAAGAAGTATCCCTGCATGACTCTGATGATTTGGCAAGTCTGGGACATTCAGCTCTGGGGTGACTGGCCAGCGATGTGGTCTTTGGTGGTGGTGATGCTGTCATGGCACAGGGATAGTGACTAGGGAAGGGATAGAGGTGGATCAATCAGAGTTACTTGGGGGTCTAGGTTAGAGCTCCCACTGTGAGGGCTTGTCCTTGACTTTGTAACATTCCTTCAGTTCTGAGAGTCTGTGCTCAGTATTCCCACAGGGTTGAGAGCACGAAGCCAATCATAAGACAAGGAACAAATCCAAGAGGGAATAGTGAAGCTCTTGGGCAGAGATGACAGTCCAAGATGAGCAATCATGGGACCCTGAATACATAGAAAACTGCTTATTCTAATAGCCGTGCCTGGTTCTCCTTTATGGTCTGATTGCAAGTTCTGCCTATATCTTTCCCAAATTCCCTTCTTTCCTTAAGACAGTCTGGGTGAGTTTGTAACCCAAACGGCTTTAATTAAAACAATGCCCTGCTACCAGGTGCTGGCCATTTGATGACCATGACTGAGCGGACTTGAGTACCCCTCTGTGTCTGTGCTAGAGACACAAATTCCTCCTCTAAGGGCCCCTGCTGCATCCAGCTTCTCCTGGGCAACATCTGCCCAGTGATAATGAGCCGTCATTCTTGGTGCCCAAGTTTTGTGGCAAGTAGAACAGTCATGCTTCAGCTTCATATTTTATTGGCAGACATGGCTACCAGGTTGAACCATCTAGTTGTGTAAAGCTATTCCCCTGGGACATCCATGACTCCCTCCACATGTTCTTCCTTGTTAGTCTGTGCCCACCCAGTGATACCAGGGAAGGCTCTGCCTCTGTCTATCTGTACTGTAGTTGGCCTCTGATTATTCTAGGGCTCAGCCCATCCCTCAAGACAACACTGCATTTCCTCTTTCTCGTAGGCATTAGAAGTGATCCCACAGGGTGATGGAGGGGTGTATTTCATCCCATTCAAGCCAGCAAACATGTATGAATGAGAGCATCTTCCAGGCAAGACACTAGAGCAGGCTTAGAGGGCCATTCAATGATGAATAATTTAGTCCCAGCCAGAAAGAAGTTCTAATGAGGACTGCAGGGATGTTCTGGTGGGTGACAGCCATGATATAACAATATGAGAATTGAGGTAAAACAATATAGGAAACTTGGCTTGTAACATATATGTGTGTGTCTGTCAGTATAAAAAACTGAAATGTTATCAAGAAAAGGTATTGATAATGTGCATTATCTTGAGTACTGTGTTGTCACCTAACCCAAACTAACTTGGTCATTCACGGCTATTGGTATCTTTTGGTGAATGATGGTTTCCTCCAATGTCTAAGAGTAGGCAAGGGCTCTGGGTCTTCTTTCTGACAAACTTGCTACCAGGTGGTATATTACCAGGAAGGCAAATCTCAGGCCAAATCCTGCAACACTCCACACATCTGTTAGCACACAGATTCAGAAAGTGTCTTACAATATGCTTTTATTGGCTCCCCTCCCTTGGTGCTTCGCCAGACACCTTCCATGCCCATCACTTGTGACAGATAGAGCAATTTTCTCTTGAGAGGGTCGGCTAGCTAGCTGGTCTGAAGCAGACATAAAATCATCTGCAAGAGATGGGACATGGGACCAAATGGGACATCTGGGCCTGGCGCATCACAGGGAGGTGCCTGATTTTCTACACGCGTTTACATAGCAGCATCAACACAATTCTAATCAATTCATGTCTGTTGAACACTACTCCACTTATCTTAGAGTATCATTTCTAATTCTACTTCTGCTGGAGAACAACCTCTCTACTACCAATGAGGATGGATACACTTGAAGCACATACATTACATGCTCTGGAGTTCAGGATCTTCACAGGGAATTTAAAACTTCTGAGTAGCTCAAGATAGCTTATTCCCAATTAATGGTACCCCTAGCATGTAGATTAAAACTAACACACACACAAACACACACACACACACACACACACACACACACACTGACTCATACCACAATATTTATGAAAGAATATCCTAAAGTAAATTAGACAACATTAACAAGTGGGCAGTATGACAATTCTCCCATTTAGTTGCCATAGTAATGCCAACGAGAAGATTAAATGAGAATGACTAAATGCACACAGCATCAGGAAAAGGCTAATTAATAATTAATTTGAACAAGCTTATTTGTAACACAGAGAAAAGAACAGATGATAAAAAAATTTGTTTCTCAAACTCACCTCCAATTCCATTAAGGAACCTTGTGTCTGACTGAGCGCAACTACCCTGGCCCAGACCTGTCAGATCCTCAGCCCTGGCCCCCAGCTGGATCATTCATCGTTCTTCACTTGACCAACACTCACTGAGTAGATACTGTGAGTCAGGCCGGAACTACAGAGACAAATGCAAGTGGTCGCTGTCCTCAAAAACCCTCCAGTTCAGGGGAGAAGGCTGGCTTCTAAACAGATGTCTCAAGTGGGAATCCCAGGCGGCAAACTCAGGATCAGCAAGAAGTGGTAACCTTTACTTTTTCTTTTCTTTTTTTTTTTTCCTTCTATAACCACATTTAGTTTCCATCTTGGTATTTCGTCATGCCTGTAGAAGTTTACTCTCAGCCAATTCAGAGTCATCTCAGGCAATCCAGGGTTCCACCCTTTGCCCTTCTCCCCAGGGCTGCATCTCAGTCCCGCTGGGCATCTGCTGGGGTCAGAGTTCTTACCTGATTCTAGTTAGCAGCACATGCAGGGTGCATGTGCCCTCCCACGCCCACCTGAAAGTCCCCTTTGAGGCCACAGACCCTTCCTCAGCCCCCTCAGCTCCCTTCCTCAGTAGAACTCTCAGATGCCCTGTGCTCCCAAAGCCTCTCCTGGCCCTCACCCACCCCAGTGGCAGCCAGTGGCTCTCTTGCTCCTGTCCCTTTTGGCCTCCTTTTTCTCTGCAGCTATTCCATAAAGCCTCCTAATCAAGTTTTTAGGAATAAATTTTCAGCAATAAGACATTCAGGACCCTGGGCTTTTAGTCCTGTCAAACATTCTTCTTTAAACAGTGAACTGTCATCTCGAGTCTGCTTTGGGAAACTCCGAAAGCTAATATTAACTTATTTCCTGCTTTGTGAAGTGTTTATTTAACAGAGCTCTGCTCTGGAGGGTAGTGAGTATAGACTGCCCTTCTGCCCTAAGTGTAGGGAAGGACCAGAAAATACTCGGAAAGAAGTATAGGGTGTTTGTTTGTTTTTACAGTACTGAGGATCAAAGCCATGGCCTTGCACATTCTAGGCAAGCACTCGGCCACTGAACTACATCCCCAGCCCTTTTTCAAATTTTGTTTTGAGACAGAGTCTCATTACCTTGCCCAGGCAAGCCTCAAACTTGCAATCAGTCTCCCCAGAACCTGGGATTATAGGTGTGTATCACCAGGCCCCACAAAAGTATGGGGTTTTTCCTAAATGTTTTCAGTCCGTATGGGCTGTGCTGACAGAGTTTTGTGAAGGGCTCTGATCGTGTGTCAGGAGGATGCATGAGAGGGGCACTGAAAGCTGCTGGGGAGACTCAGGCAAGGTTCCCTGGAGGAGGGACTTAGCTGAGTGAATGGGGCTTCAGGAGGCAACACAAAAAAGGGATGTGGGCATGGTCAAGAATATGTTATATTTGGGGATCTGCAAGCAGTTTGGAGATACTGGAATATTATTTATGATAGGATGGGAGCTTGGTGAAATATGAGGTTGAACTGGACCACTGGGCTCAGACCATCAATCTAAAAGTTGCAGAAGAATTTTTTAAATAGGAGAGTGACATTATTAAATTCATACTGTAGAGAGGTCACCCTGCTGTTGATGAGAACGGACTAGCAGGTAGGGAAACCATCAAGATGAAATTCCAGGAAGCAAGTGCAAGATTATGAGGAGGCAGAGCTAGCCACACTCCAGAGCAGCTGCAAGTGAGACAGCGGGACACTCATGAGCCAGGACCCCAGCATGGCAGAGCAGCCCAGGCCTGGTAGCAACCAGCCTACAGGAGGACCCCAGCGCATCTCAGGAGGGGTGGTGTGGGAGGAGAGACGCCTGGCCCATTCATCTCCTGGGGTGTGTGCGAGTGTGCCTGTCTATAAAGAATTGTCAAGAATGTTTTCTTTTTTTTTTCTTTTTAAATCATGACTGTCATATAAAAGAAAATGAATATATGTCAAATACTACAGTTAGCTTATTAATAAATGAGGGACTCACTAAGACATTACAACTGGCTTAAAGAATGCTAAGAACTACATATAAATAGGTAATAAGGACTCCAGAAATGAATTTACAAATAGATGTAAGAGATATCTACCCTCAGGGCAATAATCATTTAATTTGCATTTCTATTACCAAGAACCCTTTGTATTATTATCAGTGTTACACACTTGACAGAGTTGTAAAATAGCTTAGGGAAAATGAAAGGTGAACATAATCCAGATAAATGAGCTACTGAGAATATTTTCTAATTCATAGTGAATACAATGTAAGTTCTAGCTATTACTTATTATTACAAAATTGTATGCTTGGAATCAGAAAGGCTGGATTCAAATCTCACATCAGCTCCCTACTACTTGGGGGTTTGAACAAGGAAATTGATCTTTCTCAGCCCAATTTTATTATCAGTGTGTATTCTCATACCTATTTTGAGAATACTTAGGGATAAATAGAATAATATTTATAAAATATTCTACATAGAGCTCAGTATAGACTGAGCATTCCATGGTTGTAGTATCCTTTTTATCATTATTATAATGGTAAAATGTTATTATTGTTTATTAATAAAATGGCAATTTTAACAATGCTAAAACTACTATTTATGTAACCAATTGTTACTGTTTCCTTATAGACAAAGTCAGCTGAAATTCTTTTTGAATGTAGTCAAACTTTTAAATCCTAAATAGATAAACGAATATATTGGAAATATTGAGTTTGGCAAAATAGTACTTCTTATTTCTGTACTTTTTTCATTGCTACTATATTTTTGCTTTTCTTTTTCTTTTCTAACTAAGTGCATTCATATCCCTAGTCATTGAAAGGGGTTACCAATATTCCCCAGGAATAAAGCACACAGCACAAAAACTTTTTTCAATAACTGTTTACAAAGTACATCACTCAACATCACGAGTCATTGATGGTCACTTCAAGAAACTCTGACTCACAGAATGGTGTGATCTTAAGTTGGTTTCCTCTGAATTTCCCCATTGCATATCTTTATCTAGTTGACTGTAGCTAAAAGATGAAGACACACACTAATTGAGAAATCAAGGCCCATAGACGCAGGGCAGTCTGGACATGCCAGAAAGGGAGGTTCCATTTGACCAGAGCTGAGCACCCATCATCCAGCAACCTACTCATCTGCAGCACCTCATGATTTATTAACTGCCACTGGTGCCCATGAAATATTCATCCTCTCTTTCTTACAGTTACCACTCCACTGCATCAATGAGCCGTTGCTCCCTCATCTGTTTAGGTGTTCAGCTTGAGAGGAAAAGCTTCACACAACATTGAAAAGAAGCCTCTTTTTAGTTTTATCCAGAAGCAGAACACCAATTCATTTCTTGGTTTGTTGTCCTTTTTCCAAAAGTACATGTGGGGCTGACTTCCTGGTCTCCTGGACAGGGAGAAGCCCTGGCCCTATCTGTGTAAGCAAAGGCTACAAGAGCTAAAGAGGAAGGGGAAGACTTCACTTGTTGGCTGGCTGGTTGTAACCCTCCCAGCTCCAGCCTGAGCTTACTTTCCCCATAAACAGTAAGGCAGGGCTCAGGCAGCCAGTGCTTGCCAAGGTATAGTACCAGCATTGAATCTGGGTTGTGTTGTGCAGGCCTCCATTGTGGTTAGAAGGTGGTTCATTAGCGCCAAGATGAATCAACTCTCCATGCTCCTATTCCCATTTTGTTTTAGATGTCTTCTCAGACTTTACAATGTCCTTAACTGTGGTGATTCCCTTCAGTCCTGTTTCACCTCACTGTATATATCCCCCAAAGATGTTCATAGCCATGATCATGCATTCTGCCTCCATCAATATTACTTACAAATAGGTCCCTCCATACCTCTCTTTCTCTTTCTTTCTCTTCCTCTCCCCAACTTCAGATCTATATGCCTGACAAAACCATCTCTCTATACCAGAAAATCCCACTGCCCCACAAACTCAATAAGTCCCAAACTGAATTTGTTATCACTGTCTAGTGCTCCCTTCCCTCCCATTCATCAAACCAGCTCCATCTATAAATCTTGTTTTCCTGAAAGGACTCTCCATCATATTACTGAAGCCAGAGACCTAGGAATCAGGCTTGACCATCTTTTTCTTATCTCCATTTTTTTTCCAGATGCTAATTAACTGATGATTCTTGAGGTAAAACTTAGTGACTTAAAAAACAACTATCATTCCTTTTGCTGATGACTCTGTCATCTGGGCAGGGCTCAACAGGGATGACTCTTCTGCTTCCCATGATATTAGCTGAGATGTCTTGACCCATTTCCAACACTGCTCACTCACTTGGCTGTCAGGACGGTGCCAGTTGTCTTTGGGCAGTTCACCCAGGTGCTTGGTGGGGAGCCTCTATTCCTCTCCATTTGGATCTCTTCTTGGAGTTCCTTGAGCCTCCTCATGACTTAATGGCTGAGTTCCAAGAGCAAAGGTGTGGAATACACAGGTCTCTTGAGGTCTGGGCTAGCATTACTTCTGCTGCTTCCTATTGGTCAAGCAACCACAAGGCCCACCACTTAAAGGTGGGGACATAGACACCACCTCTTGAGGGGAATGACAAAGGATTTAGAGTTGTCTTAAATCTACTGCATCTGCCTTTGGTCAAGGGTCTAATGATCCTGTCCCTTCTTCTGTCCTTTTCATATGCTGTTCCTTTGGTCTTGGACACCTTCCTCCACGTTGTCCTATTTCCTGCTCTTTCTCCAGTTGACCTTTGCTACACCATCAACAAACTAAAAACACCAGAGGAAATGGAGTTAACTCTCCAAACCTTTCTTAACCCGAGCCCCCAGGCTGGAGCACAGCGTCCTAGGTTGTAATTGTTCACAGTCTGTCCTCCTCCTAGAAACTCTGTCCTCAGAGCCAAGTGTGGGTGTAGCTGAACAAAGTCAGGAGCTCAGCACTTACCAAATGGGTGGATGATTCCTTGTGTTGATCTTGCCATTGTCCTGCAGGGCCAAAGTTGAGTGTTATTTATATTTCACTGCTCTCACTCCCTTATCTTGGACAAAACAAAAAAAAAAATATGGCAAAGAGTAATGCTGTTGCCCATAGTCACTCAGCCAGGACACAGTTCAGTATAGTCAATGGAAGTTCAGTTCCTCAAAGGAAGTCGAACATCAGAGATCTAGGGATGATGTCAGCAAGGTTAAGGAAAAGCCCTAATGGATGAATGGACTTTGTTGTTGGCAAAAAAAAAAAAAAAAAATGTCTCTGAGGTTAACCCCTCTATCTGGGTTTCCTGAGGGCGTGCAGCTGATCTTTTGTACTCTGTCAGTAAGCTAACAACACCAGAGGAGAATGGAAAGTGGTCTGATAGAATCCGTCAAACCACCAGGCTTGACGCAGGACTCTGTGCAAATAGAAAAGGTGGATCTGATGCAGAGTCACAAAATGACAGTGAGAGTTTGTTAGAGATTTCCAGTGACTCTTCAGGGCAGAGGGGCAGATAATATTAGAAAGAGGGGCAGGGTCTTGGGCCCAAGTGTTTGGGTCAGTTGTGTAATTCAATGGAGTTAAAACCTCAGCTACAATAGGCCATCCCTCAAGGCCATCTGACATCCTGTGCTCTGATTTCATGCTTATTAAGCCCCTTCTGTTCACTAATTTGGTCCCTTACATACTTTTTTATACTGTGCACATCTCTTGTTAAGGGTGTTGGTGTTTCAGTCAATAGAAAGGAACCTTCCTTATTGTAAGTTCATCCATGGGTATCGCTGCTGGTTAACCAGTTTCTTGTAAATTTGGATAGTTAGAAAAAAAAATTCCCCTGCCCAACAATTAATGGATCATTGATTATCTTAGTGTTTTAAATAATACAAGCAATTTATATACACTTTCTCATTATAAGAAAACCAAACAACTGAAGAATACATAAAAACCTTTTAGACTCCAAGCTCCCATTCCCACTCCCAGCCACCAGCCTCACTATCTGATGATTATTAGAGATGATTATTGTTAAGAGTTCAGTCTGCATCTTTCAGTCACTTTCTGTACATTTATCTATAAAGATGTGTATTTCCTACAAATGTTCCTTTCAATTTTTATACATTTTCCTTTTTTATATAATTCTATTCAATGAAGATCATTTTATGGGTAGTTCATAAAACTCAGCCTTCTTGTTCCTGATGGTTACATTTTCATAAAAATAGAATATTTTACTCAAGGTCTTCCAGAACCAGACCAATAGGATGTTGAAAGCCATCCTAAGGAATTGATTCATGCAACTATGGAGGCTGGGAATTCCCAAGATCCTCAGAGTGAATTGGCAGCTGGAGACCCAAGAGAACCATTAGTCCAGTTCCAGTCCAACAACCAACATGCCTGAAACCCAGGAAGATCCAGTGTTTCTGTTTGAGTCTGAACACAGGAAAGAAGCCTGTCTATCAGTTCAAAAGGCCGCCAGTTGAAAGAATTCTCTCTTTCTCAGGGGAGAATTTAGACTTTTCCTTCTATTCAGACCTTGAGCTAATTGGATATCACCCACCCAAGATTGGAAGACAATCTTTTACTCAATGTATGGATTTCAGTGGTTATCTGATCCACTCTCACAGAAACACCCAGAATAATGCTTGACCAACTATCCAGGCACCTATGGTCCCATCAATTGACAAATAAAATGAACCACCATATGGGATTGTATAAGGACTCTACTTTTGAAGGACATTTAGGTTCTTTCTCTTTTTTTCTTCTTTTATTTTTCTTAGTATTAGAAATACCACTGTCATAAAATATCTTCCAGCATAAAAAAATATGAGGCATATGTGTGTATTTCTGTAGAATAGATTTCTGGAATTGTAATTGCCGGGTGTAGTAGGTAGAACAATGCCTCTTGCCAAAGATCTTTCTGTCCTAATTCCTGGGACCTTCAAATATATTAGGTTTGCCTGTCAAGGGGAGTTGATCTTGCAGAAGGAATTAAGGTTCTTGAGCAGATGACCTTGCAGTAGAAAGGTTATCCTGTATTATCCAGAAGGGTACAATGTCATCCCAAGAGTTCTTAAAAGTAGAAGAGGGATTTGAAAGACAGAGCCAGAGAGATGGCATTATGAGAAGGAAGGGCCTGATGGTGCAGCTTTGAAGGTGAAGGGAGGGGGCCGTGAGCCAGAGCATGTGGGCAGTCCTCAGGAGACAGACAGTAAGGAGACAGACTATCCTCCAGGGATTCCAGAAAGGGACACACCCTGCCAACACCCTGATTTAGCTTCATGAGACTCATTTTGTTCTTCTGGACCACAGAACTGTGGTGTAATAAATATGTGTTGTTTTAAGCCACTAAATTGTTAGTAGTTTGCTAAGCAGCCACAGAACACTAACATTGTGGGTCCTAGGGAATGAACATTTAAAATTCGATGGATAATGGTGAAAAGAAAGAAAGAAAGACAGAAAGAAAGAAAGAAAGAATTTTTTAATTTACAATTCTATTACCTGTGTAAGTAGTAATACCCTTACCACCTCTGGATTTTCATCAATCTTTTTTAAGTCTTTAATAATTTAATGAGTGAAAATGATATTTTTGTTGTTGAGGCTAAAGATCATTTTAGTGTTTACTTTCCTGTATGAATTGTTTATCTTTCCTTATTTTTATAAAAGGCTGATGATCTTCCTTCTCTATTTACCCTTGCTTTTTAGAGAGTATGGTCCTGAATCCTTCGCTTGTTCTATGTGTTGTAAATATTTTCTCTCAATCCATCATATTTCTGTTAACTCCAATTATGACATCCTTTGTCACATAAGCAAACATTTCCTTCTTGACTCGGGTTTAGTGTCTTGTTGAGGAAGAAAAGATCAATGTCTTAACTAAAGGAACCACATAGCCTGCAGTACAGCTTCTGTGACCTTGAGTAAACTCTGCACTCCTTTGAGGATTAGTTTTCTAATCAAAGTTATGACTTTATTCATTCAATTATACTAGAAGCAGAGGAGACATAAGGAATCCCACCTTCAGGGATATGCAGCCCTAGGGGAGAGGTGGACCAGGAAGCAGAGGATGGCAGGTGCTGCTGGGGTTTGTGTAGTGTCCGTGGCACCCGCCTCAGACCCCATGAGGAAGGAGGACAGAAGGACACATAGAAGGACAGAGCTGCAGGTGCAGAAGGTTGGGGGCAAGAGGAGCTGTGGCCAGTGCCCAGGATGGGGTGATGGTGATGGTGAGTTGTGAGTCTGCGGGGGCAGGCAGAACAGTTGGTTGTGCGTGTCATTTGGCTTATCCCTTCCCCAAAGGCATTGGAGAGTTTGAGGCAGGGGAGTGGGATGTGGACTAGCCTTTGTCCCATGAAGAAGGGGCAGGGAGGCCACAAGGAGACTGCAGCATCAATCTGGGACAAAAGGGGACCGTACACAAAGTCGTGGCAAAGAGATGGACACATTGGACAGAATTAAGAAATTCGTGCCTGCATTTCCCACCATTCATATTTATTGTGAGTCAAAACAGTGTGTGATATTTTTCCACATGAACGTTCTTTCTAAACTTAAAAAAAAAAATCCAGTTAAATATGGAACTATCTATACTGTGCTAGGCCAGTGTAGATGGTTCTGAGTAGACATGACCTTCCACGGAGAAGCAAAGGTCTATATTTAAGGGATAAGATCATTACACATTCAGATCATATTCATTTTAATCTTTTATATTTTGATTTTCTTTATACAGATGGTCCCCAACTTATGTTGGTTCAACTTAGCCATTTTTTTTGTTTTACTTCACAATGATATAAAAGTAATATTCATTTAGTGGAAACTCCACTTTGAATTTTGGATTCTGTTCTTTTCTGGGGCTGGTGATATCCTCTGTCATGATGCTGAGCAGTAGGACCGAGCCACCGCTCCATGTCAGCCACATGACCATGACACCAAACAAACCCTGCTCTATAAGGTACTGTGTGCATTGCTAAGCTATGAAGTTCAGTAGGTGAGGCTTAGTACATTCACTTGAAACCTAGGATCTTCCTCATCTACAGTGGTGTTCTCAGGACATAGCCCCACTCTGTGTTGAGTGGCATCTATAGGCCTGAATGTTATCACCCCAAGCATCAGCCTCTCCACCCTCCTTGCCTCCTACCAGCCCTTGTTCCTTGTGTGGATTATCTTCTCACAGCATGTAGGAAAGTAAAGGGCTCATTTCATGTATTCCCTGAGATCTTCAGCTGCCCTCTCACTCCAAAGTCATCTCACAGCCTTTCACTACCTGGAAACCCTGGATGGTGGCTTCGAGTCTATTCTCCTAGCAAGGAGCCAGAGAGGACATGAAGGAGGGACAAGAAAACTCTCCAATATTATTTCACTCCTTTATTCAATATAATACCACTTCTCAAAGCAATAGAGGAACCTCATACTTTTATCCAAGCCCTAAATTATCCAAAGGAAATTACAATGTCAAAGTGAAAACTATTAAAACTATAGACTGAATCTGATTTTTACCATTCTCTAAGGGACAAGTGCTTTTCCCTACTGTGCTTTCCCCTGGCTCAGTTTCCTGTTCCCACATGGGTGACCCAACCATACAGGGGAGAGGACAGGCCTTTTGTCGGGAGCAAAACTCTCCTGGTCACAGTGGTATTCCCTTAGCTCCCTGCTTTACTCAGAAATGGAGAGCAGCACCTCCTAGATCTACTGCTGGCTGATAGCATCGACTCTAAAAGTTAAGTTAATGGCATGAGGCAGATCCCACTAGTTAACATTTGCGCCTTCCCTGCTCTCTCTGGGTTACTGGGCCTGTCCTGCTGTTTGAAGAAGCTCTACAGAATCCGGAGCTCTGTCTGTGGAGGGCAGGAGATTCTGGCTAACCTGTTATAAGGTTCTTGCTGAGATTGAACAATGAAGTCCAGATGTAAAGGGCTAATTTGGAAGGATTCAGGGGAACCTAAGTTTGGCCAAGCAGAGGCTGTTACCACCATGCCCCTCCACTTCTGGCCAAGGGGCACCATCATGGAGGAAGGCCAGCATCCAGGTCCAGTTGAGGTTTGAGTTTCATTTTGAGGAAAGGAAGAAAGCAAGGCCTGGCAAACTGGAAGGAGTAACATTTGTTGGGGGACTGAAGAGGTGAGTGGGTGGAAGTTATTTACTGACTCCTGAGCGTTAGGTGCATCAGGTAGGGAGACGGCATTAACACTGAGGATCCTACTGAGAGAGGAGCTCCTGCAGCCACCATCTTCCTCAGGAAACCTGAGAGCCGTGGAGTTCTGGGCTGGCTCCCTAAGATGCCTCCATTACAATGGTTTCCAGTTCTGTTAGGAACTGGGAACGGAGAACAGGACTGAGATGGGTAGGGTATTGAAAGTCTGACCCTTTCTCTTGGAGCCTGACCCAGTAGCCCATGTCACAGGCAGGAGCTCAGCTGGGCACCAAGGGGCTATTTGCAGCTTGACAGCCTCTGCTGAATTATTGATGCCCCTCAATGCCTCAGGCCCTCCCCCTTGTTAACAAATCACACTCCGTATGAAAGTTTAAAGAGGCAAATGAGGGCAATCTCTCTCCCTATTATTCTCCTCTTCTTTTGCCATCTGAGCTCTAATTTTAAGTCAATCAGCCTGAAAGGCTTCTCTTGGGAGACAGCACAACTCAGAGAGCCCAGCCCAGGGCAGAAAAGACAGAAGCCGTGGGTAGACCAGAACCCGAGTCCTGAGCCAGTTTATGAAGCCAGTTAATGACTCCAGCCCAGGTGAGCACTGACTCTGGGTCATAGAAACACATGAGAAAAGAATCTGTCCAACTCCTTACTGGGAGAGCTCTGCCCCTGCCCAGTGTGCCACATCAAGTGTGGTCCTAAAGCACAGAATGAAAACTTTTGAAAGTTAATCCAAATTTGGAGTTGGGATATTTGTTTGGCCTGAAGAATAGTAATTGCTCTTGTTGAATGAAACTACTTGCCAAAATTTTAAGAAGAAATATCTGATTTTTTGACTTGAGAAGTCAGAGGACTTGGGCTTTTATTTGCAATCATACCACTTGCTAGGACTTAGGGTGGCTGATCCTTTATAAGGGGTATGGCCTCTTCCTTGCCACAGTTCTTTTTTTTTTTTTAAAGAGAGAGAGAGAGAATTTTTAATATTTAGTTTTTAGTTTTCAGCGGACATAACATCTTTGTTTTGTATGTGGTGCTGAGGATCGAACCCGGGCCGCACGCATGCCAGGGGAGCGTGCTACCGCTTGAGCCACATCCCCAGCCCCTTGCCACAGTTCTTATCACTTCCTATTAGTGATAGAATTTGTGACCTTCGGTCTCAAGAAAGTTGAGAAGTTTCTCAATGTGCCAACTCAAGTCTGTTAGGACTGCCTGTGGTACCGTAATGGAACTGAGATCTTGACAAATTGTAGCACGCTTATCCACTTTTCCTTCCTCTAAGAGGATTATGTATCGCTGACCTTTGCCGTGTGACCAAGGGCAGATCACTCCAGCAAGAGCTGTGAAGAGGCATCTGGGTTATCACCAGCTCCTGGTTATTCCATTCTGCTGGAGGAATTACATACCCTATGAGCCTTCTGCCTGGATCCCAGGAAGAAAATGCCACCTGGAGCAGACCAGAGGTGACACCCAGCTGAGAGCTGAGCCACAGACTGTAGCAAGCCCCAGCCAATCCACAGCCTCCATTAACACCAGAGAAGGATACATGTTGCTGGCAGCCATGAGAACTGGGGCTTCTCCTTACTGCGGGAAAGCTGACCCACACAGCCAGAGGAGCCTTGGCAGGAAAGGAGCTGGTTGTGAAATGGCAGGAGCTTCCTATTTTCTGAGGAGTCCAAAGCAGTAGCATTAAGAAATGCTTGAATATTAATTTTAATTGCTCTCAATTTTGAAAATAACTTCAAGAATTGTGGAGCAATCGTGTCTGTAAAATAACTGAATGGAGTTCTTCAACCCTCATTAATGGCCTTGTTATACAATTTTGAATTATTTCCTTTTATTATGATTATCATTTGGAATATCTTGTGTGTATTGAAAACGTATTGTCTGTTAATTTTATCGTGTAAAAGTATGACAGGTGCTACAAAAGATGGTTTATATGGAGGGTCTAATATCTGAGGGTTTTATCCACAGCTTTATTGTGAGGATCAAATGGCCAACAAGATTTGAAAATGCTTTGTCAGTGTTAATTGATGAAAAGTTTGGCTTCTACTCTTTTTCAATCAAATGATGTCTTTTTCTCATTTTTTTTTCCACTAGGAAAAGGCAAGCCAGAGCCAGGCATGGTGGTACATGCCTATAACCCCAGGGGCTCAGGAGGCTGAGACAGGAGGGTCGAGAGTTCAAAGCCAGTCCTAGCCAAAGCAAGGCATTAAGCAACTCAGTGAGACCCTGACTCTAAATAAAATACAAAATAGGGCTGGGGATGTGGCTCAGTGGTCGAGTGCCCCTGAGTTCAATCCCTGGTACCAAAAGAAAAAGAAAGAAAAGGCAGGCCAGGCATTACAGTTCCTGTGGGACAGATGGAGAGATGAGGCAGTGAGCGAGGAGGAGATTTATCAGCTAGATAAGGGTAGAACTGAGGACTGTACGTTCATTACCATGTCTCCCAGCCTCCCCAAAATCAGCCTGTTGTCTTATACAAAAAGGGGGTCGACTGGGGGCTTTTGAACAGTTTTACTCATACCCAGATTTCTAGTCTAATGCTGTCCGTTATAACGAGATGTGCTGGCCCCTTGAAAGTTGTCAAAGCCTAATTAACCTCCTATCTACTTCCACTTTGACCTTCAACATCCTTCAGCCTGTGGCGTTGCTTCCAATTTACATTTTTCAGTTTACAAAGTCAACATTCACCAGCCCCTTGTACCTCTCGACCACCTTCCAGGCCATCTGGAGGCAGGTCGTTATTTAAAATCGTCAAGGTTTAATTTAATTTGCTCCTGGATCATACTGGTTTGAAAATATCTGTGGTATACAAAATTAAAATCCGAGAATTGGGATTTGTGTCCTTCAGTATCAGCTGGTAATGTTGGACTATGAAGTTCTTTACCAACTCAGGTCATGCTTTTGGACATCAACGACACTTTTATCCATCTGGGAAGCTTCTCCAGGTCTTGTTCCATGAGTGGCCAGAGCACTTTGAAGGACAAATGCCTACCCTGGGCACCTGGTGCTGGCTGCCACACTGCCCTTCTAGAAGATGCTGATTTGGGGAAAAGTGGGGCCACCTGGTAGGAATGTGCTGTCGCACACGCACACTGGAATCCTCAGGGATTTGGGAATGCCGAGTCGGTTGCTCAGGGTTTGAAGGAGGCAAGCTGTGTGGACCTGTCCTGATTTGGAACTGTCACCTGATTTTGATAAATTTCATTTCCTGTATCCCTTGAGGACTCCGAACTCCTTTTTAAAAATGAGGCTTATGGAGCTCCACTGGATAGTAGACATCCTTTCTATTGATGTTAAATATATGTGTTTTCTTTTTTAAAGAGTCTACTGGATGAGAATTAAACAGGTCAGAAACCACAGAGTCTTGGAAATACTCCTGAGGGGAACTCAGAAGAGTTGTTGAGTTGGAGGCTGAGAACAGATGGTGTGTGGTCTACAGAGAAATCTCCACCTGAAAATCCTCCCGTCACCTGGTGACACCAAAGCGTTGTGTGTGCTGTCTCCCTCCTCCTGCCGGCCCCACCCAGGTTCAGCTAGGTTTGCATTTTTTACACTCTCCTCAATGCTAATGTTTATTAGACTCCAAAGAACTTTGGTTAAATGTTTCTCAGAGGAGGAGCATGACAAGGGGTTCCTCAAAGCCCCACATCCTGTATCCTCTCCTCCAACTTGACAGTCACTATGGTCACTCCCCTTATCTCTGTCCTCTCACTGGGTCATGGGAAGGAGAGAGTTCCCTGTGGAAAGGGCTCTCTCACTCACCCTCCCACCTCAACATCATTCCTGGTCACCATTTCCCAGGCTTTGCAATCTTACCCAAGGGGGACAAGTGCCAGGCGGCTGGGCTACACACTGAGCCCATAGCATGTCCCACTTCTTGTTTCTGGAATCACCACCAGAATAAAATGATTAAAACACCATTCCTAACATTTCCCATATGCCCTGGAATTTAAAAGGTGATTTCACGCACACGATCTCATCTCTTTTGACCTCAGCAGCTTCTGAGGCAGGAGTCATGGCCACCAGGTTAGGTGTGAGGAAGCCAAACCTCCAGTGGTATCAGGACTTGCCTGAAGTTTTGCTGTCAGGAGATGGAAGATCCGAGACTGAAGTCATGGGTTTCACTGTGAGGCCCATCCTCCTCGGGCCTATAAAGTATTGTCACTCCCTTACACTGTAAGGACAAACCTCTCTTTCCAGGTGGAAGCCCTCCCACCACAGTTTAAAACTCCTTCTCCTACAGATGTACAGTAGTCCCCCCTTATCTGTAGTTCTACATGTGGTGCTTAAAGTTACCCAAACAGTCTGAAAATGTATAATGGAAAGTTGCAGAAATAAAAATCCATTAGTTTTAGACTGTGAGCATGATGAAATCTTACACCATTCTGCTCTGTCCCTCTTAGGATATGATCCAGAGTGTCCACATTGTATATACTACCTGCCCAGTAGTCACTTAGAGGCTATCTCAGTTGTTAGATCCAAGGCCATGGTAACACAGTGTTTGTATACAGGTAACCCTGACATAGTAGCCTAATGCTATGTCACAATGCCTGTGTCATTCACCTCAATTCATCTTATCATACAGGTATTGCATTCTCTTACATTATTACTAGAAAAAGAAGGGAAAATACACAGCAATAAGATATTGAGAGAGAGAGCGCGCAGGTATTCACATAACTTGTTTTGCAGTATATGGATATAATTGTTTTATTTTATTATGTTCTTACTGTTAATCTCTTACTGCATCTAGTTTATGAACTTCATCATGGTCGTGAATGTATACAAAGTCATAGTATTTGAAGAGTTCAGTGTTATGTACCATTCCAGACATCCTGTGGTTTTAGGGATCCACTGGGGGTCTTGGAACACATCCCCCAAGAATGGAGGGAACCACTGAATTTCCTCTTCTCCCTGAATGCATGCAAAGTACATCCTTTCAAGTCTTATTTTATGGTCCTCTGATGGAAGGTAGAGGAATTGATGGCTTTCTCTCTTCCTCCATCTCTCAGCGAAGACACTCAACTGTGTGACTTCTGTCCCCTAAGATTTTCCAGGCTCCTTTGACCGTCCTGGAAAAACCATCCTCTTTACTCCCCACATGGCAGTGTCCCTTCTGATATTCCTAGTCTCCCTTCCCCTGGGGGGACTCAAGAACACTCTAGCCATCTTTCTTTGGTCTGTGTCTTTCACTCTCAATCTGAATTCTTTTTTAGGCCATAAAGGGTCTCCCTCCTGCAAGGTGCAGCCTCCAACCCACAGCACTTGGTGTGGGCCCCTTACAAGACGCCACCTTCTCAGCTGTGCTGCTAGCTCTGCGCCCCTGATGTGCCCGAGTCATCTCCAACACCATGGGAAACATAAGAGTTCCCATTGGTGCCTCCTCTCCCCACAGAGGAAAGTATGGGCGCAGCAATCACAGTTCCTTGGAAAAAGAACACAGGGAGGCTGAGAATGTGGCACAGGTGCGTAAACATGCACAATAATGACCTCATTAATATCAAAACCGCTAGGAAAGCTTCTCCTTCCAGGGCTGGGCCAGGCTCCTTCCTGGGGCCTCCATCCAGCGCTGCAATTCCTCCGAGGCTGTCTCGCAGTCTTAGAGGGGGAGCCGAGACCCCTGGAAAGCGCCATTGAAGCCCGCCTGCGTCCTCATCTTCCTCTAATTGCTTTTGATGCTGATGCTCAGCACCTTGCATTCGCTTGCACATCTGCTGCCCTGTTTTAAGCTGGCTGCACTCTAATCCTGCCTCAGAGACCGAGGACTGCCAGGTGGGGAAATGACATGATTTGCCAACGCTGTTTGCAGTACAAGAGTAGAGGGGAAAATAAGTGGAGATCAAGGTCTCTGGTCTATAACTGACTCCCTTTGGGGGAACTGAGAGTCAACTGGCCTGATTTTGTGACTCTCCCCCGTGCCCTCACTCCCTCAGCTCCCCCTGCAGCCAGGTGTGCCCAATATCTGCGGGGCAGGAACCCACTAATAGGCTGTGCTCTTTCTTTCAGACTCAGCTGCTTTTCTTCCCTTAGTGAGAGCCCCCAGGGGCCTCCTCTCGCAGATAAGGGAACAGAGACATCCAGGCTGTCTGGAGTGACTTGCTCAAAGTTGCTGAGCACGTTGGTGGCCGAGTTGAGATATATAGCAAAAGCTGCAGATGGCAGGGTCTGTCCTCTAGCCATCAGCCCGAGTCAATGAGTATCTCTTTGTAATATGCTTTTCTCTTTGGCTCCCTTGACAGCTCCTAACCGATGTTTTCTTACTTAATTACTTTCCATGTAATCTGCTCCTGCAGATTCACCTCCGCCATCACCAGCACTCACAGCTTTCCTCCCAGATTTCCCAGAAAGTGCACACGGCCTGTCATCTGGCAAGCGTGGCCATAGAGGAGAGATCTCTGTCATGTCAGTCTGTACTCCCGAACCACCACGAGTTTTGAGAAATGAAAGTATCACCAAGCATCCCAGAAACCACGGGCTGAAGACACTGCTCTGTCTTTAGAGCTGGCATTCACTTGTCCCAGTGCCCTGGGCCACTGAGGGCATGAGACCTGGAGAGTCCCTGAGACCAGGAGCTAGCTCCCTATGCCTCTCAGTTGTGCTTTCCAGTTCTCTGACCTAGAGAGGCATAGAGGCAAGAGCTGGAGGGCAAGTGTGGAGGTGGGAGTGGAAGAAGGAGTTGCTATACAGGGAAGGCCAAGGGATTTAAGTCTTCTTCCATACTGGACTTGACAAAGACATTAGATCAATTATATGCCTCGTGCTTTAAGTTCCTTCCTTGGTAAAATAAAAAGGATGTCAGTAAGTGCATAATAGTAAGTTTTGGGATGTCAAGTTGAGCCCTGGCATATGATTAGAATGGACTTAAGCCCAGTACTCTGGCTATGCCTCATAATAACCCTGGGAACTTGGCCAAATTACTTAATCTCACCAGACCTCTCTTCCCTCAACTAGAACCAGGGACAAATAATGTGTACCTACCTTCTAGGCTTCTTGTGAGGTTTAAATGGTTGAGTGTATAATGAGAGCACTTAGCATGAGCCTGCATCTCATTAGTGCCTCTGTGCTGTCACAGCAGTCAGAGCAAAGATGCAGCAGCTCAAATGCCCAGAGTTCTAGAACTAGTCGATTCATTCCCTCATGGCATTGGATGAGCTGGCCCCAAATTTTATATGCAAGAGCAAAAGACAAAAGATGATGGAAGGAAGTTTTGAAACAGAACAAGGTAGAGAGTTGTCTCACTGAGCAGCAAAATTTCTTACAGTGTTGTCTTAGTCAAGGTTCTCTAGATGGAAGAAAATGGATATTCACAGACATGGAGAGCTATATTAGGAGGGATTGGCTCATGGGATTATGGAGGCTGACAAGTCCTATAATCTGCCATCTGCAAAATAAAGGCTCAGAAAAGCTATTGGTGTAGGTCCAGCCCAACCTGAAGGCCTGAGGACCAGGAGCACCAGCATCTGAGGGCAGTAAGAGGTGGATGCTCCAGCCCCTCCCCATCTTTCTGTGCCATTCAGATTCTCAACAGGTGGGATGATGCTCACCACATTGGAGAAGGTGATGTCTTCACTCAGTCTGCTGATGCAAGTGCTAATATCTTCTAGAATCACCTGGACATACCTGGAAACTGTATTTGACCTTCCTATCCGGGGTCCCTTGGTCCAGTCAAGTGGACACATACAATTAACCATCACAGTCTTATAATAATTAAGGCAGATGATACTAGTGCAAGAATAGAAAAAGGGAGCATAGAATAGGGAAAAAGAGCACAAAAATGTATAAGTCAAAATTTAAAATTATAAGATAGGAAAAAGATGGATGATTGGTTATCCATGTGGAGAAGAATCAAGAAACACATACACAAAATCCAAGCCTAAGTGTCCTGAAATAGCTCTAAAGGAAAGCAAAAATATACTGTTAGAAAAAAAAAATAGGAAAGCATCTTTGACTTAAGGGTTAAAGAGGAATTCCTTAGACAATACACAAAAGCCAAAACCACAAAGGAAAAATAGTCACAAAGTTGACTACATTAATGTTAAATTAAAACTTCTTTTTTAATGAAAGACATAAACAAAGATTAAAGGTAAGTCCGAGACTTTCGTATAAATTGTAAGAAACACAAATAACTTGTAAAGGCTTGGGACCAAGAATTTTGAAAGCACTATAACTCAAAAAGGAAATAGAAAACAATCATTAATTGCCAATAATCAAGTGAAAAGATGTTCTAGAGTACCAGTATTTCATAAACTACAATTAAAACTATAGTAAAGTGCTATAACTCACCCATCAAGTTATTATTAGCAGGGTCAGTAATAGGTAATAACTCTTCTAGACCACTTTGAACCTAGTAGCAATCAGAGATTCCTCTTTTGGGCACATAATCTTACAAAACTCTGTCACATCTACATGGAAGATTTATAGAAGAAAGTTGACCTTAACCTTGTTAGTAATGGTGAGAAAAAGCAAAAAAATGAAACTACCAAGTGGCCATGAAGAGTGGATAAACTAGACACTGTGGTGCAGGCCTGTAATCTCAGCTCCTGGGGAGGCTGAGGATCACAAGTTCAAGGCCAGCCTCAGCAACCTCGTGAGACTCTGTCTTAAAATAAAAAGAGATGGGATGTAGATTAGTGGTAGAATGGCCCTGAGTTCAGTCCCCAGTACTTAAAAAAAATAGTTAAATAAGCTGTGACATAGTCATAGTATGGAATTTTATGCAGAAATTGAAATGAATGAAGTAAAATTACATATATTAACATAAAAAATCTCAAAATATATAAGGCTGAATAAAAATCAAATTGCAGAATAGATAAAATAGGATACCATTTGCATAAAGTTTAAAAGCATATACAAGAGTTCTATTTATTATGTATAGATTCATACATAAGACACCTATGTGACAGGGTAAAAAACATGAATGGAAATGATAAACATTCAGTGTGGAACGATGCTAGCTAAAGGGTAGGCAGAGTGCCCAGCAGGTTTCAATTACAGTAGTAATGTTCATTATTTTTAAAAAGCCAGAGCAAAAATGTCAAAATGCTAAGATCTGAAAGCAAACATGTTAAATATGAAGATAGTTAGGGGCAGATAAGTGCTCATTATGTTATATTCTCTCACTTTGCACAGCTTTATGGAACTTTGTAATCCATTTTGAAAGATTTTCAATGGACTTTTACTTCCAAAACCAAGTGAGAGTACAGCTTTTTACTCTTAAAGTGCTGATGCGTGGCCCCCACTTTCTTCCAATAGACCAGATCAACTATCCCCAGGATCTAGTACAGGCCTGGGCCCAGAACATCATGCAATAACCAAAAGATGGAAAGAAGGAATGTTTGAAGGAGTGACCAGGGCTTGGAAGTAGAGATGTGGGCATGGATACACTGTGCCCCATCACACTTTAAGAGAGTCATTTCCTTCCCATCCACCTCACTCTACCTGAGTTGCCACCTAGTATGATAATTCAGGGGAACTGCATTTAGAGACCTTTGCTTGGGGGACAGCAAAAAGCAACAATTCAATCCTTACCATTCTTGAATTCATTAGTGCTTTTGCAGAATCATTATTGCCCACAAGAAGGATCCTCTCTCAGAGCAGGTCATTGCCGTCACAGAACACAAAACTACCCCCACCCCGGGAAATCTCTGGATTTCTTTTATGAGAAAAGGAGACTCTCTTCCATGAGTAAAAAGGCTGGAAATGTTTCAGCTCACCTACAAAATGTGAAACTGAGAAAGCATTCAGGGCCAGTCCCCATCTTTATTGCTAAAGAGTAGAAAACAGATGCTTGGTCATTCTCACCTTCATTTTTGTGATTTTTCTGATTCTGAGGGTACATAATGAGGAAAAAGGAGACAAATTTGAGCAAAAAAAAAAATGGGCTGAATCTCTGTGAAAAAAAAAATAATAATCATGGAGAAATCCATTAGACTGTGTAATAGCGTCCCAAGGGGAATGACGTAAACCTCGCTGCAGTCATTTAAATTTAGACGAACCACGCATTTGAGAGCAGACCCGAGGGAAAGATCCCGCACGGAAGAGGGGACAGGAAGGTGAAAGGCCAGATGAACTGACGGATCCTTTCCAAATTAATCCTAATTAAAATGAACTATATTGCCTGTTATGCACCTTCTAGATTGATATTCTGCAGGGTCGCCAGGCAAGCCACATGGGCTTTGGCTTTTTCTCATTCTGCAGAGCCAGGACCCACAGGCACCTTAACCACACATAGCTGCTACCCGTGCACTGACTCCTTGCAGGGAACAATGTTTGACTTAAAGTCACTGAAGGGCAGTGGAGTACGGATTACACACTAACGTCAATTCAAAGTAATCCAGTGGAACAAGAAGCACACTGTGATGTCCTCTGAGATGGAAGGTGACAGTAAGTCTTCTGGGTAATAACCCCATGGCCAGCCAGCCCTGTGACGGCAGCAATGGCGACCAACACACATCTGGTCTCATATCTGCTTTCTCACTTACAGTCCTGATTTTCTCCTTTGCTTCAGTTGATATTTGGAAAGGGCGTATTAGTGATGGGAGAAATCAAATCAGGGGGTCTGCCGTCGTAGACCTGTGCGATTCCCCACTCAAGCTCCTTGAATGGAGGTGGTATCGTGTGTTTTTATCATTATGGTTTCTAGTGTCGATGTCGAGGAGGGGAGGGCTCAGAGTCACGGGATGAGCTCAACAAAGGATTATTGAATGCAGCCTTGGGGAAATTTTTTTCTTATTTTAAACTCAGAAGGAATAGACTTTCTTTAAAAACCAACAATCAAAAAATAACAAAGAAACGGAGGACTAATGTTGGACTCTCTCCTTCAGCTGCCCTCTAAAACATGGGCTCCAGTGAAGACACTTGCACAGGGCCACGGGTGGGCTGGCCAGAGCCAGCCTGAGAGCCACCAAGGAAGTGCAGAGGGCACCTAGCCCTCCAAGTGGCTGCAGGTTAGGGCAGATGGAAGACGCAGGTGACTCAGTTGCCCCAGGTGGTGTTTCAGGTGAATCCAGTTGCTGGATCAGAGAGTGACGGCATCCACCAGTCTTGTCCCATCCTGAGAATCCCCAAAATGTTCTCGATGGGCTACTGAACTCTGCCAGCAGGAAGGAGACATCAGGGAGCACGAGCACTATTTTAAATTTATAAGCTGTATTCTAATTAGCCTGCAGGGAGTTTCCATGGAAATTGGAAATATCATTTTGCGACAGTATGAGATTAGGGCGTTGGGCAGAGAGGAAGACTAGAAAATCCCTTTCCTTCAGAGTCATCTGGAATCACATCACTATGAAATTGTCTCAGGCTCCTTCAGGCGGTTCCCTGGTTGTTCCCACTTCCATTATGCTATTTCTGATGATATGTGATTGTGAGTGTGCTCATCGTGTAGACAGGGGAGATACTGTCGTGTTTTCTATTTCCCCCCCAGAATACGGCTCAGTTCCTAATACAGAAGACACGTAATAAAAACTCAGTAGATTATGACAGTGATCTCTTAGAACCTTTGTTTCTTCTCATTTTATTACATGAAATGGCATAATAATACTAACTCAAATGACTGTTCTGAGGAGCAGATGTCAGAACAAATAAAGGACTAAGGATGGTGCCCAGCCCTTACAGAACATGCAGTTCCTTGCCCGCTCTAATGGTAGGGGAGGGTTGTTTATTCCTGATAGATATCAGGAAAATATGTTTTGTAAGACAGCAAACAAAGCACAATGTTCTGAACCTGTGGTCTGAGTTTTATGCTGCAATTTTAAGCAGGTTTCTGGAATGGACCAGTATTTTGTATCCTGTTTGCACTATAGAGGTTGTACCAACACTAGCCCAAATTCCTGGGCCTTGGACCTTCTCCCCTTTGCCCCCTTGGTTAGCTACACACCAAAGATAAGGGAGATTTCTGAGATATTCACCTTGATCTTGTTGCAGACACTCATGAATAAACATGGAATGAGTAACTATCATCAGTGGTAGTCAGATGAATATTGGAAGGTGGATCTGTTTCTTATCTCTGATGAGAATGTAACTTGCGTTGGTCCAGAATACTTCCAGGTCTTCCCTGGAACTCCTGTGGGAAGTGTTTTAATGCTTCCTGTTTTATTTTTACAAAATAAAAAACTGCCTGTGGAGTGACTTTTGAAGCACCCCAGCATGTGTTGCAGGGGTCTCGGGGCCCTCCTGGCACTGTTGGCGAGAATTGCACATGGAATGGCCCGCTTCCAACCAGGGCGTGGTGGATGGGCTTCCACCTTCCCGCCAGTTCTGAAGTCCCTCTTCCAGACACACTCACCACACTGCACACCTGCAGCAGGTCAGTCCTTCCAGCTGTTCTGTGACCGCCTGCGGGATGCAAATAAATATTAGGGACACTGGCCCTGTAAGAAGCAAAAGGGATGTCCAGAGGAGGGGGGATCACTGCCAACACCCAGTTGTCACCTGAAGGCACGTCAGAGGTCTGCTCTCCCTAGATCTGGGGAAGGGTGGCATCTGGCCATGAAGTAGGCTCTCCTACTCCCAAGCCCCATGTTCCTCTGGCCTCTCACCTTTCAGCTCCAGTTCTTCCATTGCTTCAGCTCTCAACTGTGGGAAACTCGCATTGTGCTGGAGCCAGCAGACATTTCCACCTTATTTGCTTCATGCTTTTAATTCCAGCTGAACTCCTGGCTCAGAGATCATGGATGTTCAAGAACCTTTGGAATTGCCACCTTGAGGGGCAGCATTCTCCTTGCTCTGCTCTGTTGTCCCATTTTCCCTCTGCTGGCCAATGCTGGTACTGCAGCCAACCCTTCAGGGCCCTTTCTTACCCCATGGCATGCCATAGGAACTGTTCATTTTCTCTTTCCTAATTCACATGCTTTCTTCTTTTTTAAAAATATGGTTGCACGGTCTCAGAATTTTCCAAAACAAGGTTGAAACACCCCTCCTCTTCCTGTCCCTGTGACCATCTCATGAATCTGCCATAGCACATCTCCAACGGCATCCAGTGTAGGCCAGGCCCTTGGCTAAGTAGACCCTTCAGGATGGGACATTGCTGGAATGGCTACTGAGCTCTGTTTGGTGGGCGGGGAGGTGGGATGTAAACTTGAGGACTTTATGTTAGATTGTCACTATTGACATTTGGGGCAAGATAATTCTTCCCTATCTCACCTACACATTTCATTATTCCTGGCCCCTATATTCCAGAGACCTGCACCACCTCTCCCAAACTGGTTGTCCTTCCAGACACCTGCTCCAGACACTGCCAAATTTCCCTAGGGGACAAAATCATTCACTGCTGAGAACTACAGCGCTTGGATGATGGAGCAGAAGGCCTGCTCTCCTAGGGACTTCCAAATGCTAGAAGGTACAGGCTATCTTCATCTCTGGGCCATTCCAGGCTTTGAAGGATGCCCTCATTCAACTTGGAGATTGGCAATCAGCTGCTGCACATGCTGGAGAAGCAAGAATGCTCTCATCAAGAGTCTCATCAAGGCTTTCAATAAATCCTGCTCTTTTTAGCTACCTGTCATCCTCTACCTCTCCATTCTACTGTGTTCCAACTTATCTCTTTCTGACCACAACTGTGTCAACTGTCTTTTTTTTCCCCATAGATGTGTTAAAAGCCTTGTCTGAGGGCACTTCTCATTTCTACATCATCATGGGTTTACCCCCAGAATTTTCTCCTATAACAACCATTGATGGAAATCGGTTCTCTCCCTCCTAGGTAGACAGAGACAGAGACAGAGACAGATAGAGAGAGTCCTTCCACTGCTGTTGGAGGTCCTGTCTGTCTCCCATAGCACCCTGGACTCACCTCCCCAGAGCCCATGCCACCCTGGGCTGAGATCTCTCTCTTATCTGTCCTTCTCCATGGACTGTAAGCTCTTCAAATGGATAGATTGTGTATTTTTATCCTTATAGTTTCTAGTGCTGTGGAGGAAAGTGCTCAGACTCACAGGATGTATTCCATAAAGAATTATTGAATGCACAAATCCCTTCAGCCTTGGAGAAAAAATGTCTTAAACTCAGAAGGAATAGACTTTTTTGAACTTAAAAAAAAAAAAAAAACAACAACTGAGGACAAAAGGCTTTTGGACTTCCTGTATGTGCGTCTCCTCAAAGGGTAGCTGTGCCATAATTGGTCAGAAGCTGGCATTCAGCCTCTGGGGTTTACTAGCACTGTGGGTGGGAAGCCCTGGCCCCTTTATGGTCCCCTGCACACCACAATGGAGAAGTCCATCCCTCTGACTGCCCAGGTGGCGTGCATGCTCATAACTCCCAGGACACAGAGGCTGTGAATCAATGATATGCACCACATGGAGCCACCTTTTTTCCCAGTTGCAACTAAGGGGTATTGATAGTGGTCCCTTAGCCATTGAAACGTAAGGCAGTATGAGCTAAGAGAAAAAAAAAAATGAAAATACCGGTCTTTTTGTCTAATAATGGTTTCATAAATATTATCTGGGAGGAGGTCTAGCCTTATGGAAAGCACTTAGAAGGCCCAGTCAGCTTCCCTTCCCAGGGCACTGTGATAATCACAAGCCATGCTCATTACCAGCTTCCATTCATGTTTGTTTCTGTGTATCACAATTCATCTTATTAACTCACCCCAGGTCTACCGAAGAACTCCAGAAACAGTATTTCAGCATTTTACAGGATCTGTGGCATAAAGAGATCTAGCGACCTGCTCAAGGCCACCAGGGAAACGTGGAGTCCAGTCGAGACCTGGAGGCATTGATCATGGTAAGCGGTTCCCTGGCCAAGAAGGCTGTGCTCTGGGTCCACTTTGGGGCACATGCCTCCCTTCTGCACACCCAGGAGACAAGGTGAGCCGCCTGTAGCGATTCCCTGGGCACAGGAAGAAGCAAGTTTTTGAGATGAAGAGGGTGCCATCTCACTCCCCCGACACACAGGTTGCGTCTCTTGCCTGAAGGGAAAGACCCATTGCTGCTGCCCATTGTCCACCTGGGTGTATCTGTCTCCACGGCACAGGAAAGGGGAAGAGCCCGATTGTCATCTGCTCTCCACTCTGCGGAGAGACAGTCCCAAGAGTGCTGCAAGGTAGCTGTGCAACGCAGGTCCCATATTAAATAGAAGGAGCACGTGTAGTGTTTCCAAGCCAGGACAGCCACACGGGAGCAGGGACAGTCACTAAGTGGAGATCTGTCCAGGCTGAGGACGCAGCTGGGCTCACTCACCCAGAATGAATCCGTAGGAGCATCTCGGCACCTCTGCATCCTCCTGGCCACCGCCTCCTCCTCCCCCATGACAGCCTCCCTTGCTGGGTTCCCCGCCCCGTCGGAGGCTTCCTGGGCTGGAGCCAATCTTCCTGCCCCTGTTCCGTCCCCTGGTCTTCTCTTCCCTTTCCAGCTTTCTGTGAGTGCTCATTCGAGGAAACTCACCCCAGGTCAGTGACAGCAGTCAAAAGACCAGACTGCTACCCCTTCCCTGTTGGCTGTGTGGCCTTGGGTAAGGTCCTTAACCTCTCTAAGTCCTCATGAAAATGAGATGGGTAATAAACACACATCTTCTCTATGAAGCAGAGTTCAGAGAGATACTGGAGAAAGTCTAGAAAAGCCAGCTCCACAAATACCGATGGCGACAGCCATGGCACTCTTTCTGTTCAGCTTTGCCAGATGTACCCTTCCAGTCGCGAGTTGAGGGGTGCAGAGCTTGTTAGGGACTCTACATGATTATCCAAGATTACCATCCTCATGAGGATGAGCCAGTCCTTCCCCCAGGGATAAAAATCAAGTACACGGTGTTCTTACTGCCAGGCTAGACCTTGTGGAGGGTATGAGGATAGCCCCTACAGAAAGCACTAGGAACGGAAAGAAGAGGCACAGGATGGCTGGTCAGTCGCCACAGAACTACCACCTGCCCTACCATGGCTCGGTGTCTAGAAAGTCCATTGTATAGGGCTGGGTCAGTGGGAGAGCTCTTGCCTCACGCATGTGGGCCCTGGGTTCGATCCTCAGCACCACATAAAAAATAAGTCATAATAATAAATAAATAAATAAAGACATTGTGTCCATTTACAATTTTAAATTTTTTTTTAAAAAAAGAAAGTACAATATATATTCGTCTGCAGCCCTGTACCCCTGTCTTTATTTTTTTTCCCTCAGAGATGAGGTACAGTCACATGCCTCAGATCCCTGTTTAGGATCCCACCTCTTGCTCCAGAATCTTCCTGTGGGTCCTAGTTCTTTTTTATTTTTTTGTACTGGGGATTGAACCCAGAGGGGCTTAACCCACTGAGCCACATCCCCAGCCCTTTTTTTATTTTATTAGAGACAGGGTCTCATGAGTTTGCTTAGAGCCTCCCTAAGTTGCTGAGGCTGGCTTTGAACTCTCAATTCTCCTGCCTCAGCCTCCCATGTGACTGGGATTATCGGCATGTGCCACTGTGTCTGGCTCTGGTCCTAATTCTTCACATCTTGCCAACAGATAGAACAGGTCTTCTTCCTCGGGCTCATGGTTCAGATGCAGGTGATGGCCATGGTCAATGCCTCCTCACCAGGGCCCATGTTCAGCTCCTGAGTTAGTGTCTTGCACCTCAGGGGCCGTTCAAGGTAATGGAAGTCTTGTCACAGATGTCCCTGATTAAATTGCCAGATGAACCGGACAGACAGGACAGCCTCACTGCTGTGGGATGTGAGTCTCCCCAGGTCCTTTTGGGAGCAGGCAGGACAGACACACAGGAACAGGTAGGCTGAGAGGAAGAGGAAGAAGTCAGAGTGGTCAGAAGAGATCTAAGGGATTCGCTTCTGCTTGGCCCGTGACCGACTGTACCATACAGGAAAAATTGGACCTTAAAGGGGACAGTGCCATTTTAATAAGTCAAAAATTGCTGAATGTTAATGATTTCATATGGTTCAACTTAAGTATTTGGGAGTTTGGTAAACATTTTTATCTTGACTTAAAAAGTTGATATAGCTCTTTATTGTATGTGAACATGAACCTAGAGTAGTCTTGATGCCTTATTTGGCCATTACTATCACCCTTTATAAACTGTCCTTGCTATGGGCCTTGTACACTACATGAATTGTCTCATTTCAAAATCATAAGGCAAATGTCAAGGGCACGCGTAATAATACATAGATGGAGGATGTGGGGGAAAGGAACACTTTCATACTGTTGATAGAAATTTAAATTAGTACAAGCACTATGGAAATCCATATGGAGGCTCCTCAGTAGGCTAAACACGGAGCCTCCATGCGACCCAGCTATACCACTCCTCGGTATTCATCGTGAAGAACTGAAGTCTCCGTACTACAGTGACACAGGCATATCCATGTTTATAGCAGCACGATTCACCATAGCCAAACCTTAAAACTAGCCTAGGTGTCCACCAACAGATGAATGGGTATAGAGAAAATGTGATATATGTACATAATGAATTTTACTCAGCCATAAAGAAGAATAAATTACATCATTTGCAAGAAAATGGGTGAAACCAGAGAATGTCATGCTAAGTAAAATAAGACAAACTCAGAAAGTCAGGGGTCATGTGTTTTCTCTTATATGTGGGAGATGGAGAGGGAAAAGGAAAGAAAAGAGACCTCGTGAAAATAGATGAGGGAGCAGTAGACTAGAGGAGGGGTCTGGGGTCGGGAAGAGGAGGAAAAGGTAAGGGATACAGGGAATGAAACAGACCAAATCCTGCTTTGTGCACACACAAATCTACCACAGTGAATCCCACTACTAAGGATGATTATAATGTACCTGTTAAACCATAAACAATTGTTAATTGGGTATTTTAATTATTATTTTATACAAAAAAACTACCGAGGGCCAGAAAGGTTATGTAAGTCTCAAAGTCACACATCTGGTTCCTCTGGTCCCAGAGTACATGCCTGTAATACCATAGTGCTTTGCAAATAATCAATACATGTGTCTTATTAATCAAACCTCAGCCACTTGTTCTGCTTTCCTATTCATAGTTGATATTCAAGAAGTATTTATTGGACCAAATTAGATACATGCATTCAAAGTCACTGTCACTACATCTTCACAGAACCCCGTGATTCTCACATATGTACGCTGTCATTCATCCACACCATCCACCACTTCTCCCTTTCCCTGGCCAGGTTACTGGATGCCTCTGAACCTCATGTTCCTTTTTATTAGGCAAATATTGAGTGAGCACACAGTATGTGAAAGGCCCTGTTCTTTCTCATTCTGCTTATGTCCTTAGCTTATTCAATTAAAAAAAAAAATGTAGGTACCAACACCCATTATTCCTGCCTCTGTATCTAAGATACAGAGATGAATCTTCTGCTTTCCAAGAACTCAGAGTCAAGCAGAGGAAATAGGCCATAAGCTTAAGCAAGTCCAACCCTGTGGACCAGAGCCAAAGAACGGAGGGTAGTGGAAGCCCACGAGGAGGCCCTGGGGAAAAGAGAGGCCTCCAAGGGAGTTGGCAAGCTCACACGAAGGCCGAGCGTGGCAGCCCTGTGCCCCAGGACCCAGTGCCAGGCACACAGAGGACATTCAAGGCACTTTTATATCAACAGGTTTGCATTTACTGAACCAAAGATATCAGGAGATTAAAGAGGCGTTTCAAGAGGAACGAGGGAAATCACAGAAGTGGAAGTCTAAGGAACTCAGGAAACCGAGTCTTGTGGCCTAAATTTTGAAGGAGATGTGACCTGGAGCACAGCTGGAGGGTCTGCCCGTCTCAGTGGATCCTGACCATCCTGAAGGAGACCATGTGGAACCCAGAGGCAGATTGGCTGGATGCTTGGCTGTGACACGTGAGATAGCAAAAGAGGTGGCAGGAGATGCATGGGCTGACGGGGACCCTCCCGCCAATCTGGAACAAGGGATGAGCATGAGGACCAGAGAGGGCATAAATGCACTCCAGACAGGGGACCAGGAAGGGGAGGGACCCTCCAGGGCTGCCAGCCAGCCACCCACCCCCGTCATGACTGGTGTTCTTTAAGAGTGCTCTTTGTATCTCTACTCAGCTATTCAAGTTTAAATTTATATCCCATTTTCTAAAGTTCAGGAGCTTTACAATAAAAGAAACAGGTGTGGATTTATTAAAATAAAAATTGATTTCTAAAGCATACCTAGACAGAAATCAATATTCTAAAACCAAAGCCTAGGCCAGTGTCACTCACGGGTACTCACTGGGCACTCAGTTTGGTTCCAATCTTCCAAAGAACCAAAGAGGAAAAAAATCCCAGCAAGGAGCTACTTAAGTCTTCGTGGTTTTCTGAGAGCAACATTTTGGCTGGTATTAAATTCTGAAAGGAATTTCAAACACTGGATCCTACCCAAGGTGCCCCATCCACACTCCACTTCCAGCATTTCATTGAGGGCTGGGCTCAAATGTCTGCTCCGAGTGTGCTCACCCGGGGCCACGTCTCCAACGGCCCTTGTGCTCAGGGGCTACAGCAAATGGTTCTGATCCCACCCCTATATGGGCTGCTTTCTCCTGACAGAGTTCTACATTGAACCTTTTGTTTTTTTATCAAAATGAGGTCTGACCGATAGCACTTGAAGTACCTTCTTGCATTTTCTGGAAAACTGTCCAATGCTCACGGAACACATGCTCAGCACCCACTCTGAGAAGGGCCTGTTTCACCAGCTCATCTGGCCTGGAAGCCAGCAGATGAAGCTCTGGTCCCCGTGAGCCTGTTCCTGAAGGGAAGACAGCACAGGACTAGGAGGTCGGTGACTGACAGGTGCTGGAAGGCACTGCGAGCTGTGATAAGGGCTTGTTCAGGAAGCAAGCGCCTTTGGAGCCCAGCTTCCATGGCCCACCTCCACCTGGGGCTGCACCACCTCTTCCTTGGCAAACAGAGCACAGAATAAACACGAGCCAGCCAAATGCCTTTCACCAAGTTGACCACTCGGGACGGCCGGAAATCTTTCCACTGCGATTCCAGGCTGACTCTTGCCAAATTGCTCATAACAACAACAACAAAATAACCGTCCGCCTCAGCCAGGTCATTTCCATGGCGAATCGGATTGGAACCTAAGCTACTGCTTGCTCGTGTCCTCGGCTGTCCAAATCGCTGCCATTCTCACAACACTCGTTCAGGTCTCGCCCTCCACGAGCGGCAGCTCACTGAGTCAGTCCTGGAACCCAGGACTGTGGGCTGAACTCCGACCTCCCCGAGCCCCTCAAAGTCATGCATTGAAGCCCTAACCCCCAATGGCATGGTCTTGGGGTGTGGGGCCTTTGAGAAGCGTTATGGTTTGGATATGAGGTGTCCCCCAAACCTCCTGTGCCAAGGCAGGAATGTTCAGAGGTAAGATGGCTGGATCATGAGAACCATGACCTAATCAGTTTATCCTCATTTGAATGGACTCACTGGGCAGTGACTCCATGTGTTGTCAGGGGCGGTGGAGCCTGTGGTTAGAAGCCGGCCCTGGAACCACACTGCCTGGGTCCACATCCTGGCCCTAAGAATTCCTAGCTGGCTCACCTTGGGCAGATTACTTAACCTCTCTGATAGGGGTCTCCTTGTCTGCACAATGATGACAAAAATCATAAAAACCTCACAGGCCTCTGGGTGAGGGAAGAAATAAAATGGATAAAATCATGACTCAGTTTCGTACCCTTCAGGCAATGAGAAGAGTATGACCTGAGAGGGCAGCTGAGGAGATGTGGATCTCATCCTTCCTAGGACCCTACAGTCCCAATGACACCAACCACTTACTGCCTCACAGGCTGTCACCCTTTAAGAAGATGGAAATCACTCGGCCATGCCGGGAGGACCTCCGGGGTCTTTGACACTTACAGGAAATGTCGTCATCGTTTCCCAGTACTGCTAATTTTTTCCTTCTGTCCCCAGGATAATGCTGAGGTCAGAGTTGGGAATAGGCAGATGATGACAGGACTGGGCTGTGAGTGGTTCTGCCCTGGTGCTTCATGACAAATCCCTTGAACAAGTCATTCCTGGCCTAAAACCTTCCCCTTGGAAGATTCCTCTGAAAACAGGGCCTGAAGCAGGCTCAGCTCTTGGGTGACGTCACTGCTGTTCTCAGTCTCCAGAGAAGGACGTCTGTGTGTCTTGGTCACAGGAGGGCTGCAGTGTGAAGGTCACCTGCATTTTCCCTCTGCACTGTCCTCTGCCTTGACAGAGCGAGGCTCCAGGGAGAAGGAACAGAACGTGGGCGTGGGGCTGGAGTCGCTTTGGGAAGGCGTTCCAGAAGGCCCCCGGGCACCTGTCCTATTTGTTGGTATCATCTTCGTTTAGGTACAACGTCGTTGCTTACATGGAAAAAGTGAGGGGGAAATTGGGGGACATGCCGGGGGTCCATGGATGCCCCAGAAAAACCAGGGCTGCCTCTTGTACCCCTGAGTCCTTTCCCACATTCCCATCCACCCGGCATTCAGCACTACTCTTTCTGCAAAGCCCAGCTCAAAACCACCAATGGTCTCCGCCCCAACTACCCAAGCCCACGGCATTACCTTGGGCTCCCGCAACGTCGGGAGTCGGACTCCTTTGGCCCTGAGGTGTCAACATTGGGCAGGATAAACCATCTCTCTGGGTGCATAATTGGTCTCCCTAAAGGAGCATGTGCCTTGGGAGGGCAGAGCCCCCTCATGATGTCTCTGTGCACTGGGTGCGTGTAGTCGTGGGCTTTTGATGAAGTACTTCCATGGCAGCCTTGACCCACGTTCTCCAGGGCTAAGTCCTGGAAGTCTCCAGATACTTACTTTGTGGCTAAGTCCTGGACTTTGTGAGGTTTACATCTAGGCCTCCTTCCAGCCTCCAGGATCCTGACGCTGTGCCACAGGCCTTGAGGAAGCAGCCCCTCTCCTTCCTTTCCTGCTCACTCTAATTTGCCCTGGACTCACCAACTCTCTGTCTTCTACTAGCACAATGCACACCCCAGGTTGTACACAGTCTTGATAAATGAGATGCACTACTCTTTCGGAAGCGAATCAGTCACAATACAAGTTCATGTGCTTAGTCTGTAAAGAAGGTATTCCCCCATCCCCACAATAGTTGCTCAGAAATCGGTGTGTCCACTTTATGATCTCATTTCTTGGCCAGAATGGTGCCTTGTTTGGTTTGTGAAATATGTTCAGGATCATTAGCAATGGGCTCGCGGGGGTCACTCACTGATAACTTACATACTTGCACATAAGTCCTAGAGATGAAGACAAGGAAAATGTCATTTTTATTTCTCATGGGGCATAATGCCTTCTCCAAGCAGCTAGTACCTGGATATTTTTCAGGTTGTTTATATTTTAAGATTCTCCAAACATCTCAGCAAAGCTGCTCTAGTTTGTCATTCACATTGTGGAAATGGATGGACACTTTCCAACAGCAGGGAGAGAATATTGGGGCCACAGTGGTGACTCAGAGGAGCCAATATCAGACGTGAGCTCTGATGTGGCGCTAACTTCTTTTCCCTTTTAAGTCATTTTCTCTGTCTTGAAAACATAAGAAGAGACACCTGCTTCTCCCTTCTGTGAGCTGTCAGTTTTCAGGAATAGAAAGAACTTGAGAAAGCAGCGTAGGTAAGGTGAGAAAACCTGTCCATTGATCACTTTTATTAGCTCCTCAGTCACTTCCTCTCTGGTCACAGAGAGTGAATGGGAGAAAATACACTCCATATAATTTTTCTCCCTCAATTCCTCCACGCCTCTCATGGCCACAATTGCCTTACTACCTCCACACCATGGAGTTGATAACACAACCTGTAATACCTTCTCTTTGCTTCCAACCTCAGTTATTTAGCAATGATATGTGTTGGGTGAAATGAGAGCTTTTTCCTCCATCCGATACTTTAACTGAATAACCTCCATGTGCCTGATAATGGGTTAGAAGATATTCTGTAATTTGGGAATGAAATTTGCACCGTTAATGCTGCTGCTAATTCCTTCTGAGAAACCCCACCATCAATATCAAGTAGCTATTTAATGATGAAGTCAAATTTGTCTGAGTTCAGGGGTCCTTCAAAGTGTGGTTCAGGGCTGTCCTCGATCACCTGGTTTTCCTGCCTTCCACTGGTACGCTTCACACTGGGTCTTTCTTCATGATGCCGACGCGGCTGCAGCAATTCCAAGCTTCGCATCCAAGAAACACACACACATCCGGGAGAGATCATTTTCTTTCCAAGCATTTCAATAACAGTCACATAACCACCCCTGAGTCAGTGACTGGACTAGACAGTAGGCTGTGCTAATTGGCTTAAGCCAATGAGAGTCCCTCCTGGAGGTATGGGCAAGTTCAGTTTCTACTGAGATATATAACATGAGGCAGCAGGCAACGGTGAACACCTGAATATAATTTGGGATACTCTTTGTAAGGGATAGGAGAGAAAGGCAAAAAAAAAAAAATTAAAGATAAACAACCAACAAGTCAACTGTCCTTCGCACCTACCCCTTTTCATTCGAACCCTGTCACTAAAGACCAGTACTTAACACATCCTTTGACAGGTCCTGGGATTCTGTTTATGTTCCCATACTCTGTCCTACAGGTTACACCTTCTATCCACTGGTGGCAGGATCATTCTCATGCTCTTTGGTTTTCCAGCAAGCTTTCTTCAGCTGCCTGTTGATTCCACAGTCCTCAAGTTACTCTGCATACACAGCCTTCCATGCCTACGCATCCTTCCAGATGAAAGGTACATAAGAAGTTTTGTGCCAGAACACAGACCAATGGCACCAATACCAGGTGCTCCGTGTTTTAGAGCTGATTGTAAACTGATATTTGTGTAGACTTCAGAGATGCCTGCGGTATGTTTCTTCTACTCTGTCACCTTCTCCTGTGCCTACAATTTGACCAGCACTGGCTCAAACTCATCTTTCAACAAGTGAGAGACTCAGCAAGAACCAGGATGTTTGAATCTTGAATTTAGGAACTTGAACCTGAACCATGAGCCTCACAGTGAAACCCAGTCACATGAGACTCTAATGCAACTCGAGGTGGTATTCCAGTCATCCTCAGGAGTGGAGGTGACTAGATTCCCAAGATTAGGTGTTTCCCTCTTAGGAGCTTAGACAGCTCCAGGATTTGGTAATCAGACATCAAAAACTCCTGTGGTACAAATTTTGAACATTCTTCAAAACCTATCTTTATTATTGTTGTTACCTAGGATGTGCTCCGTTCACATAGTCTAATTTTTGGTCACTTCATAGAATGAATATTTTCCAAGAACTCAAAGCATTTTTCTGGAAAATCTATTTTAGAGGCATAGTTAGAGTAAGAGTCAAGAAATCCGTCAGAAAGAACAAAAAGAAGATGATTACTTTTTGTGAGAAACAAAAGCTTTAAAAACTTCCACCTAGGGCTGGGATTGTGGCTCAGTGGTAGAACTCTTGCCTAGCATGTGTGAGGCACTGGGTTCGATTCTCAGTACCATAAATAAATAAATAAATAAATGTCCATCAACATCTAATAAAAATATTTTTTAAAAATTTCCACCATATTGTATCCCATGTGATTCAAATGTATGATATGTCAAGGTCATTGCACTGCCATGTGTAACTAATTAAAACAAATTAAAAAAAAAAAAAGAAAAAAAAATTCCACCTATTCAAAGCCTTAACCAAGAGATACTTTCCCAACCCCTAAAAGTTGCTGAGATCCCTGTTAGTTGTCTGCTAATTGATGCAAAGATTTGGAATCATTATAAAACAAAATCTTTATAAACCCATTAAGACATGATGTTGTCAGACACTGGATAGATGGAGAGATGGATGGGTGGATGGCTCGTTATATGGATGGATGGGTGGATGGCTCGTTATATGGATGGATACCTGGATGGAAATGCAATAAAGCAAATAAACTAAAATACTGACAGTGATTCCAGGTGATATATTATGGGTGTTCACTGTATAATTATTTCAATTTTTGTGTATGTTTAAAAATTTTCAAAATGAAATGTTGGAGGGAAAAAATCTTGACTAACGAAAGGATAGACCAGATGAGGGAGAGGTAGTACCCAGACATACTCTTGCCATAAGCCTATAGACAAGAGAGGAGGAATCTACTTAAGCACAGTCATCATGGGCTGGGGTTCGGCAGCTCTCACTGGGCACAACAAGAGACAGACATCAAGTAGATTCTGAGAGACAGGCAATAGACACAGCAGGTGGAGCATGAATTCCTTCCACCACCAGTTGCCACTTCTACCAAAATCCTACTCTCTGAACACTCTGGCAGAAGGAAAGAGAAAGCCTTGGACTCGATGCCAATCATTTTCCTTACATCCTGTTCTTTTCTTTATACAGCAAACCTGAAAACAGGTTTTATATTGTGCATGTCTTCAAAGCATCACTTAACCTGCTTTTGGGAAAAAAAACTCACTGATTTTTCCAGGAATCCTTACCCTCAATCAGTGAATGCAGACTCCTTTCTGGACTTCTGTGACTTTGACTGGACGGTGCTTATATTGCTTATAAACAAACAAACAAACAAAAACCCTGATAGCAGCATTGTAGTAGTTCCCATCTTAAAAATTAAGAAACTTGAACTGAGAGGGATTAAGTGTTTCGACTCATGTCACCTTCTGATGTTTGTATTTGAGTCTCTCTGCCTTCAAAACTCAGCTACTTCTGTACTTGAGCTTATTTCCTTAAGCTCTACAGACTGAGTTCAAATCCTGCTTCAGTCACTTACTAGTTAGGGTAAGCTTTGTGCCAATTTTCAGTTTTCTGATCTATAAAAGGGAGTGGTGATAGCCACGCGTCTGTGTTGTAGAGAGAGTGAAATGAGCTAATTTATGTAAGGTGTGTGGACACAGTGGTTGGCATTTAATAGCTTGCTTCATAAATGTGACTTGTAATGACGGCATCAGTCAGAGCTGCAGCAAGACAAAAAGGGGTGTTCAAGGAGAGCCTAACCAAGACACCATTTGGAAAAGTGAGGGCAGGTTGAAGGGAGACCAACCAGAGCTGGGTGACGGAGGCAGGGCAAGCTGCAGATGACACCAGAAGGACAAGAGCTGGAATCACCAGCTCAGCGTCTGATACAGTAGCTGTGGCAGACAGAGCCATGTGTCAACCATCGAGGAAGAGCCAGACGGATAGCTGTTCTTCCCTCCAGCTCACCCTCCAGCCAGACAGATAGCTGTTCTTCCCTCCAGACTCAAGTACAAACATCCTCAAGTTGTCCAACCTACAAGAAGCCAGAAGACAGGAAGTGGGGTTGATAAAGTCTAGTTGACACAAAGGTCAGCTTCTACGTACGCAGAGTGGAGAAAGGTCTGTAATCACCAGGAGACAATTCACCTCAGCATCTTTTGTCTGGATGGAAAAACATGCATCTCCCAAAGTGAGGACCCTTAAAGTCCTACCAGCTACCATTTCTTTGTAGGTGATGTGAATTCAATCACACCCCTATCTAAACCTAAAAACTTTACTGGTGCTTTTTATATAAGGTGGCAGAGAAACAAGGTGGAAATAGGAATGATGAACATAGAACACAGCTGCTTGGCCTGTCTCTGAGCTGAGCATGAGGAGTAAGTTGTCAAGCATGGAGTCAGTATCCACCATCAGTGCCCTGTTCTCCAGCCCCTCTGCCGGATTGGGTTCCTTATGAGTAAAAAGTCCTTAGTCTTGCCTGTGTCTGCCCAAACATTTCCCCTCCATGTCTCAAGGTTCTACTTATTTCTCTCCTTCATAACAAAACAGACATTGATGTTGCAGTTCGCAGACACTGGAGTGAGCCTAACTCCTATGTAACAAGCTCAATATGGTAAGCAACTGCTTTAGAGCTTTTACACAGTTTTCTACTTGTGCCCTGGCTAAACCTTCAAAGCTTTTAATCTATCTACGGACATCATTTAGGACTGATAGAAACTGCCAGCTCACACCACAATCTTGATAATGACCATTGTCACCATAGCAACTAAGGACCAGAGCTAATTATCTTTTAATGCCTTGCCCTCCACCTGCTCTGCACCCCAATCCCTGTTCCTAGTAATAACTGGAATAACATACCATGGGTTATCTGCATCCCATTTTCCTACAACAAGAAGGCTCTATGTTCTCATCAGATACGTTAGCAACCCGTATCAGTTTCCTGTTGCTGCTGCAACAAAGTACCTCAAACTTACTGGCTTAAAACAACTCCTGTGTATTAGCCTACAGCTGTGTAAGTCAAAAGTCTGATACAGGCCTCACTGGGCAAAAATTCAGGTTTTATTCTTTTTGGAGACCCAAGGGGGGACAACTTGATTGCCTGATGTTTCTTTCTCTGGATGCTATTGGCATTCTCTGGCTCATGGTTCCTTCTGTCTTCGAATTTAGCAATGGCTGGTCAGTCTTTCTCATATCACATCATTCTGATGCTAACTCTTCTGCCTCCCTCTTCCACTTTCAAGAACCCTTTTGATTACATGGGGCCTACCTGCATATCCAGGATAACCTCTTTGTCTGTAGATCAGCAGACTGGCAACCTTAATTCTATCTACAAACATAATTCCCCTTTGCCAGGTGACATAACATATTCACAGATTCCAGGGCTTGAAACCTGGACATCTTTGGAGGGTTAGTATTCGGCCTATCACACAGCACCATAGAGCACTTTAGAGGCCATTTCCAGGGGTGGGATGATTTTTTTTTCTGTCTGAGTCCTTTCAGAAAACAAATGGCACACTCAAGAGGGATGATTGAAGAACAGGTAAGGAAGAGACAATTACAAAGCTGTGGATAGGATAAGGAAAATCAAGAGGGGATTGGGGGTGGGGTGGGGGGAAGTACCCTAAAAACAGTAACAGTGGCAAGGGACAAAGATTGGAGGAAGCAGTTCCAAGAACCAGTTGAGGGATGTGGTCTTAGAGAAAGGAACCTAGCCAGAACGGAACCACGACCCAGTAGGGACATAACCAGGGCAGGAAATGCCCTCAATACTCTCTCCTTCTACCCTTCAACCTCCTCCCAGAGCTGCCCAAACCTGCCCAAGCTAGAAGGTGAGGGAACCTAGTTGTTATAGTCAACTGTGATGAAAAGGCCTGACAAGAACAATCAGAAGAGAAAGTGTTCATTTGGAGTCTCCTAGTTTCAGAGATCTCAGTCCATAGACGGCCAACTCTATTCTTTGGAGCCAAAGCGTGCTAGACAGAATAAGACAGAATAAGCTTGCTAGAAAGAGCTCACTTCTATAGCAAAACTACTTTCTCAATAAGCAATTAACCCATTAACCCATGGATGGATGAATGCATTCGAGAGCAGCACCGAGCCTTCATGACCAACCACCTCCCTAAAGTTCCACCTCCAGATATCATTAATATGGGAATTAAGTTTCCAACACGGGAATTCTGGGGACACACTTAGTGAACATAAGTTTTATTCTGTTGGACCAGTTCACTGATGGGCTGTCCTGCCTAAGAGAGCCCCACCTGCTTTGGGACACCTCACTCTTTTACTGAGCACAGAGGACACACAGGGGTCTGTGAAATAAGGCTCCTGACATGCCTGTCTCCTGGTGTTCTGGATAATTTCAGCCATCTTGGGCAGGGTCTCTAAACACTGTATTATCCATAGGTATTTTGGATAAATATTCTGCATTAGCACCTTTGCTTAACAGGGCAGAAGTCCTAGTTCCATTTTGCCCATCCCAGAAGTCCTAGCCCTAGTTCAGTGTCTAGAAATCCAGGGTCCCAATTAGCCTAGCAAAGAATGTGCTCTAGGGAGCCAATTCAATCCTGAGCGAGGAAAACCTTGCCCAGGGTAATTTCAAATGTTTATAACCGATGCCACTTGGGGGGCTCTGAAAATCAACCGTTTGGTAAGAAACAAACCAAAATGTTCCTGCAGGTTATGCATTTCTGGTCCATAGAGGTATTTCTCCCCCTCTTGAAAAGAGGAAAAATGTACAGAATGGAAATCAGTTCTAATTTATTTCTTGAGGTCTCCTTCTCCCCTTGCTGAGCAAAGCAGGCATCGCTGGCCTCCGTCCTGTCTCCCGCCAGCACTGGGTGGATTTCCCAGAGGACAAGGAGCAGCTGCTTCCCACCTCAGGGTCCTCTGGCAACTGCCTGGAGAAGGGCTTGTTGTCAGCTGCGGGATCAGCTGTTGTTTCCTTTCCCCAGCAAAGGAAGACACTGGGAAATAGCAAAACCTAAAAGTCCTTTGTCTAAGGACAGGGTGGGAAGACATGACTCTTTTGTTTCTTCTAAAGTTTGTTGGTTTCTAATCCAAGGGCTGGACATCTAATAGGTGCTCTGCCAAACTAGCTGTTTTTCAGGAGGGGGCGGGGAGGGTTACGAGGGATTGAACTCAGGGACACTCAGCCACTGAGCCACATCCCCAGCCCTATTTTGTATTTTATTAGAGACAGGTTCTCACTGAGCTGCTTAGCACCTCACTAAATTGCTGAGGCTGGCTTTGAACTCTGATCCTCCTGCCTCCACTTCCCAAGCTGCTGGGATTACAGGCATGTGCCTTCTCGCCCCGCCCCAAACTAGTTTTTAAAAAGTCTTGGCACTGACTTTATAGAAGGAGAAGGAGAAGGAGGAAAGAAAGAAAACTGTACAGATTACTCGTGGGGCACACAGATCCTAATTGTCCTTACCTTATGGAAATCAGGCCTAAGTCACTGTCGACCTGCCTAGAATCTCAGAAGTGAGCTCCCTTCTGTGAAGGATGACCATTCAGCTTGCCATTAAAGCTCCTTAATGCTGTTCAGAATAAAAGCCTTTCAGAGAAGCAGCCAGAATTAGGAAGGTTAATTTCCTGGATGAAAAAAGAAAGGACCCTGCCAGGCAGAGTATCCTCCCTGGAGTCCATTCCTAAGAGAGGGGTGAGACATCCATTTAGCCCTTAATCAAAGAGCAGGAAATGCCCAGGAAAGGGAGACGGTGTGTTTAAGACATGCCAAGTGTCAGAACATTCAAATGTGTAGCAAATTGCTGTATGTTATTTATGCGGCTCATCATCCAGCAATAGTAGAGAAAATTAAACAGCAGCATCTCCATTTGTGAAGGTGAAGGGAAGAGTGGTCTACATGTGTGTGTGTGTGTGTGTGTGTGTGTGTGTGTGTGTGTGTATGACTCACCCCCAGATAATGAGGATCTTGAAATTTTTGAAGATACCATCCTTCTCCTTCCTTACCTTTCTACCTCTTGCTCAAAATTCTTGGGAATATGTAAAACGTAGAAACAAGCTCTTTACTACCTTTGCCACATAGACAATGAACCCAGCCTGATTCTAAAGGAAGAATGGGTGTTGTCTTCCTGCTTTCCTCTTGTGTCTTTTCCCTTTATTGTACAGAGAGTAATTTCTTGTCTTTATGAAGCTTGATTGTCTCCAGTTAGACTGTCAAAAACATTCCCACCCACTCATCTTTCAGGTGAACCCCATTTCCTTGGTACATTACTGACCTACACTTTAATTACAGGAATGCAGCTAATCATTAAATACGTCCTCACCTGCAAATTCTATAAATTAAAGAAACCAGAAATTTGAGGAGATATAATTCATATTTATTCCAGTATCACATGAAAGAATCCTAATTCTGGGTACTTAAGCTACTTGAAGAGTAATTTTGGCTTATTTACTAAATTTGAATGATTTGGACAAAACAAGATCTAAGAGATAAAAATTTATCATCAGAAATCTTTGTCTCGGCTCTGCTCCTCCCTGTTCTACGGACAATGGCATCATCTTATGCAGTACCAGCCACAGGCCTGAGACAAGACGATGAAGGCTGAAGTAAACAGATTTGGCTGTATTCAGCACCTGGTCACCAGGGCTGCTTTCAACTCCAGCCAATGAGCCCTTCGTTGGCCTCAACTTCCTGGTCTACGTGTTCCAGTATGATTCTACCCTTGGCAAGTTCAGTGGCTCAGTGAAGTCTGAGAACAGGTAGCTTGTCATCAATGGAAAGCCCATCTCCGTCTTCCAAGGAACGAGATCCTGCTGACATCAAATGGAGTGAGGCTGGTCCTGAATATATTGTGAGTCCACCAAAGTCTCCACCACCGTGAAGAAGGTCAGAGCTCACTCAAAGGGTGGAGCCAAAAAGGTCTCTGCTCTGCCCCTTCTGCTGTTGTCCCATGTTTTTAATTGGCGTTCACACCTGTATGACAATCCCCTCAAGATCATCACCAATGCCTCCTGCACCATCGACGGCTTAACTCCCGGGTCAAGGTTTTCCATGACAACTTTGGCACTGTGGAGGGACTTGAGACCACTGTCCCTGCCATGGACTCCAGAAGACCATGGATGGCCCCGGTAGGGAATTGTGGTGTGATGGCCACAGATCTTCCCAGAACATGACCCCCGTGAGCTGGCATTGCCCAGGCTGCAGGCCAAGTCATCCCTGAGCTGAATGGGAAGCTCACTGGCATGACCTTCTGTGTGTCCTGCCCTGATGTGTTAGGCTTCTGGAGAAAGCCACCAAACATGATAACATGAGGCAGAACTGGAGGTCCCCCTGAAGGATATCCTGGATTATCCCAAGGACCAAGTTGTCTCCTGACACTTTAACAAGGTTGCCCATTCTTCCACCTTTGATGCGGAGTCAGCATTGCCCTCAATGACCTTTTTGTCAAACTCATTTCTTGGCATCACAATGAATTTAGTTATAGCAAAAAGACGTTGGACTTTACTGTCCACATGGCCTCCAAGAAGTCAGAGTCCCCTGGGCCACCAGCCCCATCCAAAACATGAGAGGAAAAGAGAGGCCCTCAGCTGCCAGGGAGTCCCTCCCCTAACCTGGTCCTCCAGAACACTCAGTATCTCCCCTCTTCACAGTTTTTATCCCAGACACCCTGTAGAAGGGCTGGGGCTTAGGAAATTCTACTTCATCACGAACCGACAATAAAGCACCGAGCCCAAAGAGAAAAGAAATTCCTATTTCTTTCCATTTCTTCTACATCTACTTGGTTTTGTTTTATATGCAGTTTGTACTAATCAGGGTTCGTGGTCACAAAAATCAGAAGTCAATTCTGGTTAAACTAAACAGAAAGGATATTCACTGGAAGTATTTTGAGTAATACACAGAACGGAAGTGAAAGGCAGAAAAGCAGCCTTGGAGAGAAGACAGCAAGTAGAGGAGGCAGGGAAGCAGAGATCTCCAGCAGGAACCAGCACAGGAAAGACTCCATCAGCATCAGATGCTGAACCGCCAGGCACATGGCACACAGCCTGACCCTAGCTGCTGTCAGAGTGAGACCTTCCAACCATCACTCTCTCTGCATCTGTAGTTAAAACGTTTCCTAGTTCTATACTCAGGAACTAAGAAAGCAACCGTGATAGGTGTCTTAGTTAAGCTGGGCCGGGTGGAAGGCTCATTCTATACTCGTCTACCATGACTAGCATGGCACTGGCATTCTGGGTCCTCAGGAATGAATGTTCAGAGCCAGGGTCCAGAGATCCTTCCTCCCCAAGAAGTATCCTGCAATTGCCCTGCAGGACACTGGGGAATTCTGGGAGATAGACTCACAGTATGTACTTGGGTAAAGGCGCCCAGAGCCCCCTTCGTTCTGAGTGTTCTGGGAAATGGGGAGAATCGTCCTTGTTCAAGTAAGACCTCTTGGCAACCAAACTGAAGATTTTAGTGAAACAAATCAAATTGAGACTTGGTGGTTGTTCATGTATTTCTGTTTAGGGATTTTGTGATCAGTTAACCAAGGTGATTCAAGGTCTTCAGATTACCCCCATGGGACACGCTGCCATATGATGGAGACCACATCTGCTTTGTCTCTCCTTAAAGGCTGTAATTTGACTTCCAACTTTCCAGGATCCTGATGTCATGGGACCCTTAGCAATTCAACATTGCTCGCCATGGCTGGGTATCCCTAGGTTGCAGAGAGAAGCCACTAGAGTACTTTTCTCAGATGTTGGAAGAACAGCCCTCAACCATGTGTTTTTCAAGGATTTAATGAGACCTAGACATCCTTGGAAATATAATTAGAGGGTATGTGTGTAGGCTCACCATCTAAATCTGCTTTAGCATTCTTTTAATTTTTTTAACTTTATTTATTTATTTTTATGTGGTGCTGAGGATTGAACCCAGTACCTCACACATGCTCACAAGTGCTCTACCACTGAGCCAAAACCTCAGCCCTGCTTTATCATTCTTCATACCCCAAATATTTTTGTTTAGTCTTATTCTTTCAGAGGAAGCTCTGATGAATAACTTTTGTTATCTCAGGCCATTGTATCCTACAACCTGTCCTCCTCTGCATTGTTCTTGTGCGAAGCTGTGTCACACCATGCAGGTATTTTAAATTTCAGTACAGGGGGAAAGGATATCTTTTTATGTTTTATTTTTATTTTTTTAGTTGTCAATGGATCTTTTACTTTATTTATTTATATGCGGTGCTGAGGATTGAACCCAGGGCCTCACACATTCCAGGCAAGTGCTCTACCACTGAGCTATAACTCCAGCCCCTTAACATCCTTTTAAGTTAAAATTAAACCAGAAGTTTCACACCTTACTTTTCCTCATATCCCATTGGCCTAAATGTATTCACATAGTAATTCACACAGATCTGCCAAGGTCAGGGCTATTGTTTGGACCCTGAAGATTCCCCAAAGGCCCATGTGTTAAAGGCTTAGTCTCAACTTGGTGCTATTGGGGGGTAGAAATTTCAAGAGGGGGGCCTATTAGGAGCTCTTCAGACCACTGCAGGGGTCCATTTGAAGGGGTGTGTGGGACACCAGCCTCTTCCTCTTTCTTTCTTTTGCTTCAGGGCCATGAAGTGAGTGGTTTTGCTCAACCATGCGCCCCTGTCATGATGAGCCACCTCACCATAGTCCCCAAAGCAACAGGGTCAACCAGTCATGGACTGAAACCTCCAGAACTGTGAACCACAATAGACCTTTTCTCTTTATAAGTTGATGATCTCAGGTATCACTTATAGTAATGGAAATCTGACTAATACCACCAGGAAACATGGTCTATATCTGTGTGGTTTTCTGCTTAAGGAGAAGAGAGAAAAAGATTTGTGGGAACAACTCTCAGTCTTTGAACAATTTTAAGTAAAGAAGAAAAATATCGAGTAGATTATAGAATTATTAGAAGGTTTGAGAACTAGGAATAGAAAGCAGACAACATCCAAAGGTTCCCAGACAGTTGTGAGTGAACACAATCAAATTCAAGCCCCAGGAACGGTCTAGTTAAGAGGCTCTGTGGGCACTATCACTGAATATTGTTGCAAATTTGTCTGACAGTGCCATAACAGAAAAGTCATTCAATTTTCTATTGTACCAAGGTTATGGAAATAATCTCTCCTCTTCATCTTTACATCACGACCTTTATACCTGAACTCTTGAACGAGAGTCACATTGATAAGACTCAATCCGATTGACTGAGTTAAAGCTCCCAGGAGGGTAAGAAGAATGAATGTGTGGCCCTTTTGTTAGTACAGTGGGTGGCAGGACTCTGTGTCCCTCCCAGGAGTCACACAATAGACATACCAAACTGGAAGAAGGTTGGTCTGTTGGGTAACCCAAGAAAGACAAATACCTGTTATACATGGTGTTCTTTGGGTAAGCAAGGTGTTTGTCAAGAAATCCAGCTTAGGGTGCTCCTCCCCACACCCATCACTGAGGTCCTAAGAGTGGCGTGCTTGACTGGCTCACCCAGGGCACAGTGCCCACGTATGTATTGGGGATGGGGGGGACTAGGAAAGACATTGCAGCTGAAAATCATTCATAATCCATGAAGTGGGGAAAGGGTGGTCACCCCAAGGTATACTATAAGATAAAAGTATGAAGTCCATTTTCAGAATCCCCATAACTATCTAGACTTCATTTTGACCAACATTTTTTAAAACTTTGTTATTATGTCTTCCTTTCTCAATTACCCGTATGTCTTTATAAACCCTCAGATGTCATTACTGATAGACCTCAGATTTTATCAGTCATCTCATTAAAACCCTATATAAACCTTCAACTACAAAGGACTAACTGCTGTGGGATTAACCTTCCAGCCACAAACGAACAAACAAACAAGTCTCTACAAAATTCATGAGACAACTTTGTATAAGCATTGGACAGCAGACAGCACAGGACTGGGATTCTTGAAAGAAGAAGTCACAAGATGAGCTCCATAACTCCATGACGGCCTACGGACAGCTTAGGAGTTCGGAGATGCTGAACTGGCTGGGATCTTTAAAGCAAAACAAGACACCAAAAAGCAAGGGGCTTCACAGAAAAGGGACTCAAAAGTCTCGGTGGATGTTTTTCATGTGTCCTTGGCTAGTGATAAGACTGATGTTCAGGATGAGAGACCAAACTAGAATCAATGCGAGTGGGTACTGTGGGAGTGAGTGGGGAAAGCAATATCAGAGATTAAGTAGCACTAGAAGGTGCTAGAGATCTGACCCATCCAGAGTGTAGGGACCTCCTTAGTACCCTGAGTCCAACAGAGACACCAATGAGGTCATGCTCTAGGGACGAGGATCATACTACAACAAGGCCTAAAATAGCCCACCCTAGCAAAACTTTAAAAAAAAAAAAGGACTCAGATGTGTAGGGATTTCAAATTTGGAAGCTGACTATACTCAGGTTAGAGGGTCTTGGAAAACACTTTGCATTTTCCATGTGTCTGAAATAACAGTGCAAAATAAGTCTATATAGGATCAATGTGCTCAACAGAAGTTGAACCTCCTCCTGAAACAAAAATCAATACTCTTCAGAGGATGATAATAGAATCCAAATGATCACGATACGGCATCCTCAATGTCTATTATACAGTTTAAACAATAATAAAATGCAAAACCTAGTACAAAAAACATAAGCCATAGTCAAGGAAAAAAGTAGTCAACAAAAATTAATTACCAGATGGCCCCAAAATTTGGTTCACAGATAGACTTGAAGCAGCAATCATGCAGAATTTCAAAGATTTAAAATAAGATATGGTCTCACTGAGGGATCAGACAGGGAATAATAACAGAGGAATAAAAACAAGAAGAAGAAAGATCCAGATAAAAGTTCTAGAACTAAAAAGTAAAGTCACTGAAAAGTTCACTGGAAAGGATTTACAGCAGAGTGGAGATGACAGAACAAATTACCAGTGAACTTGAACACAGGACTCATAGAAATCATCAAAAATTAGAAAGATTTATAATTAAAATCTCAAAAGGGAAAGAAAGTGAGAAAGGTTTAGAGAAAACAGTTGTAAAAATAGTGGGCCAAATTCTTCCAGATTTGATGATGGACAAACATTTGCCAATTCAAGAAGCATAATAAATTCTAAGCAGGATAAACATCAAGGAAACCACGGCAGACACGTCATTACTGCTGAGAGCCATGTGTGAGAGGTCAAGTCTAACGCAGGGCATTAGGAAACTGTTCACTGCTTCCCTGGACCTCAGGGTGGTGGGGAGAGATTGACTGGACACAGGCATGAGAATTTTGGAATGAAAGGAATGTTCTATGCATTGGTTGTGAGGGTGATGAAACGGCCGTATGCATTTATCAAAACTCATCACACTGCGGCACACTTCATACATTTTATGATGTCTGTTTAGTATGCCTGTTATTTCTAAGTCAAGTTTACTTACAAAACTAGAGGTGATATTTAAGATATGACTTTAAACATCTTACCTTGTCTTCATGTCTTTAGTCTCAACATTTTCATTCATATAAATCTGGCTTATGTTCTTTCTGTAAAAGGGCGAAGTTGACTGCGTATTGAAAATCGCAGACATTCAAATAACTTATGTGACTTGTCTTTTTCTCTTATTTTATGTGACCTCAGTCTAGTCCAACTCACTCACATAAAACACACCCACATACCATTTTCTACTGAAACAGAATGATTAATTCCTTGATAGAATGTCTCAGTTTCTGCCCTTGTACATTAGATATTGAATATTGCTGTATCACATACATCATTCATTAAAACGCAGATTGTTTAAATTTGCACATATAATTCCACTTTTGAAATGTTTGTAGATTATAAAGGAGTATGACAGTGCTCTAAAAACAGTGTTATATTTTTAATTTGCCATTTTGTTTCTTGCCTGCTATTTTAAAAATTAAAACTTTGGGGTTGGGGATGTAGCTCAGTGGAGCTGGCCAACCCTATAAGTGGCCCTGGGTTTAATCCCCAGCACTGAAAAAAAAAAAATTAAACTTTGACATTCTAGATGTGACATAAAGTTTCATCTTAACTTTAAAACGTGTTGAGGGAACTGGGATTGTGGCTTTTTCTCTTATCATAACATAAGAAGAAAAGGCAAGTAACAAGTTATTTGAATGTCTACGATTTTCAATACGTAGGCATGAGCACTTGCCTAGCATGTGTGAGGCACTGGGTTAAATTCTTAGCACCACATACAAATAACTAAATTTAAAAAATTCATCAACAACTAATGAAATATTTTTTTAAAAATGTGTTGAGAATTTTATCCAAGATATACAAACTTAAGGTAATTCATATGGAAGTAAAATGATTTACATTAATAGCTGAGATAATTTGGAACTTTTTCCCTTCCACAGCGTCCGCTGTGGATGAAAGCAGACCCTACTTGAGGTTTTGTGTTGTAAACATAACAATGGCAAAATGCTGAGAAAAGAAAAGACAGATCTAGTCTCAATGCATGATCAGTGGCAATAACTGAATCTATAAGGTCATTTTGGTCAGTTGTACCTATAGGACCCAAACAACCTGACATAAGCAAAGAAAAATAATACATTTGTTAAAGTTTCTGGTGAAGTGAAGAATGTCTATACTAAGTGATACAGAGTGGGGTAAGGATGATAATAAACACAAACTGTAAGGTTTAACAGTGGATGGAGGGTCCTTCTCCTACAGCTTTAGAAGTAGGGCTCATAGAAATTATCGAATATTAAAAATACATGTGACCAAAATTCCAAAAGGAAAAGAAAGTGAAAAAGGTACAGAGCAAATAGTTGCAAAAATAATGATTTCATTGCCTGCTGTCTGTGTGATATCTACAAATCTTGTTTTTTTATACTCCCAAACTGGCTGTAATGCTCCCTGTCTCCTGGAATGATTGTGAGAAGGAACTGAGATGACCCATGCAAATTCCCTAAGACAGTGACGGGCACACAGACACCCAGTGAATACGTGCCCATCCACGAACATCAGACTAAAAGACATGACCAGCGTTCTGATGGATTGAAGCTGGGCACAAGGAGCAGTGATGGTTTTTCTTTCTGGCTTCTACAAACATAAGAGTGCAAGCTAGCGGAAGGCGGATTTGCCATTGGGCCAGTTGTGTCTGGAGGAGCACTGGTGCCAAAGGAACCATCTACTCTAGATTTTCTTGGATCCAGCCATTATGCTGTAGGAAGACACTGAGGCAAGGTGAGCAGGAGAATCTGTCCTTGCGCTGTGATGCGACGATAGCAAAAGCAGCTGTCTCCCAACCTAGTTGTCTGTTGCTCCAAAAGTGAGATTAGAAGCAATACATTTTTTGTTCTGTGTCCTGAAAAACTTGAAGAGAAGGCCATGTAAGGAAACAAGCTTGAGACTTGGACAGCATCCAGAAGAGTGGCTGCAGAACACTCTTCTAATTGTTAGGTGACCATAAAGGTAATGCTCGCCATGTGCCAATGTCTGTAATTTAAATTTTGAGTATGAAATAATAATTTAATTATGGCAAGCAATTAAAAATAGTGAACCCTATTTTGCATCTCTTTAAGAGGCCTGCCAATTTTTTTTCATCCATTCTAGCATTGTGTGTGTGTGTGTGTGTGTGTGTGTGTGTGTACACACTCTCACATGCATGTGCAAGTGAGGTGGGAGGAGTTCAAGAAGTGAAGAATCAGATGATTCACTCAACCTTCTGGTCCACTAACGGGACAGAAAACATAAAAAAGTTTAAAATCTACTCTTCTAGGATGTACATGCTTTAAAATCACAATCTCTATTGCCTGAAACTATATAAGATTTTAAAGTTTCCATTTGTTTTTAATTTTCATTTAAACAATGCTTGTACTTAGTAAAAATTCAAATGGTGCTGGAGAACTCACAAAAACGGGTATTTCCCCAGCCAACTCTTGATAAATTCTCATCTCTTTTAATTGTTTCCACGTTTGGTTCTTTAGCTTGCTACATCCACACATGTAGTTAGTATAACTGTATCTTCTGATTTTTTTTATTTATACTCATTATCAACTAACTTCCAAGAAATAGAAATTTATACCACACGAACCTCCTCTTTTCCATCCTTTTCCAAACATTGAGTGTTCATTGTGATTCTAAACTCTTCCATGACTTTCATAACATTAAACAACAGGATTAAACATTTGCTTCCATCAGTGTCATCTGTGTCATACCAGCTTGGAAAGTGGACTTTCTGTCCTCTCCATTTCTCCCTTGCCCACGGCCCTCTCCGTCTTCTGTCAGTTACATAGTATTTCACATTGTCCCATATTGATTGACAGCTTCATTTTGTTCTGAAATTTCACCAACATTCCTGCTTTGTCCCCAGATTGAAATTTGAAAATAAGTAAATAGTTCTTGCATGAGTAAAATAATATAAATATCATTGACTGCTTGGCTAAGAAGCATATTAGACTACTTCTCAATTTCTATAATGTCACTGCCAAAGCTCTTGAGCCACTTTAAAGAGACTATTCCTAGCATCAAAGCCAAATAAGATTTTCCTTTTTTCCACTGCCTAAATGAACACCACATTTTGGGTTGCTTCCTGTTACACCATAATTTTCCTATAGAGTATTTGCTTTTCCTGGAATCCTTTCTGCCTCTTTCTTCTTTGAGAAAACGGGGTCACTTCAGACTTCTATCATGTACAAAATTATTATCAGTTTCCATCACACATTTGATTCCATTGAGACTTCCCTCCCAGTTCCCTGTGTCTTCTCTCAATAGTCCAGACGAAAGCTCTCTATATTTACAGCAAATGTCATCCTGAAAGTTCCCATCATTGTTTTACTTGGTGGAATTCACTGTGTTGAATTCCAAATCGCCCCTCTCCCCGCCAAATTATGCTGGCCTACATCCTCCAATAACCAAGACAAGTTGCGAGCAAATTACATTATCTAAGTGCTTTCTTGCCTTAGTCTTCTCTCACTACTGGCCAACATGCAGTTCTAACATGAAAATAATTTTCTCTGGTGTATCTAAAAGCATTGCCTCTTTTGTTTTTCTAACATCTCATTTCTCTTCAGGAGTCCAATGGCAGTCTGATATCCATTCATCGGTGAGTGAACTCTTTTATCTTTCTGAAAACTTTTCGGATCTTCTCTTTTTAGTGTTTTATAATTGTACACGGATGTATCCAAGCATAGGTCTTTTTTTATTCGTTGCACTGAACTAGACTCTAGTTTTCAATTCTAGTCATTTCTCTTCTATGTGTAATATAATTTCCTTCCTTATTTCTCTTTTCTTTTTCTGACACCCCTATTAATAGGATAATGGATTTCTTGGAATGTTCTTTTAATGTCTCATTTTCAAATTTCATATGTTTCATATTTTCTCTTTGACTTATTATTCTATATTCTGAGAGATTTCTTCAACTCTTCAATTAAATGCCTGATTTCCATAATCGTTCTTGGCCATGCCACCAGGCAGTCCCTCTGTGGCAGCCAAGTAGGTCCAACACTCAGATCCCCCATCACTCAGGATCTGCTGAGGGCTCAGTTCACTGACACGTCTGGTGCAATAGGTGTGGAATCCACCACCGCATTCAACCTGAGCCCTCTCAGCCCGCACAGTTCCCATCCAATGACAGAGCATGGCGGGACTCAGGGGCACCCCGGTGCTAGGGAGACTTTCTCAGAGCTGTACTGTCGTGCAATACCTTGCACTTGTAGTTATTCCAGTACTTACCAAAGTCTTGCTTTGCCACTGGATTCTAGAACTCTAGTAGCTGCTTTTTATTGTGTGCTAACTATATGCCCAGCCAGGCAAGGAGGGAAACACTTTCAAATCTTTGTTTCCTTTTCCATGCAAAGGACCCAATATACAGATGGAGACACTAAATCTCAGAGAGGGCTATAAATGGCCCACTGTCCCACAGTTAGGAGAAAGCACACATCTACCTGCCTTTGGAACCTGTGCTGTCTGTCACATCCATGCACTGCCTCTACTTCTGCCTGGACACTGAGGACACTCAATAGCTATGGATTGGTTGGTTCAGCCAAACAGAAAAATAGATAATAAAAATCTCATTTAATGTCCTAGAAAATGTGTTCGGTAGTCTGTGGTCATAAGGATTGCACATGCAGAGCTAAGGAAGCCTCATACGTTCTTGAAAGATCCTCCTAGAGTCAGGTGTGCTGGTGTATACCTGTAGTCTCAGTGATTTAGGAGACTGAGGCAGGAGAATTGCAAGTTTGAGGCCAGCCTCTGCAAGTTAGTGAGGCCATCAACAACTTAATGAGAACCTGTTCAAAATTAAAAAAAAAAAAATTTAAAGAGCCGAGGATGTGGCTCAATGTGTAAGTGCCCCTGGGTTCAATTCCAGGTACAAAAAAAAAAAAAAAAAAGAGAGAGAAAGAGAGAGAGAGAGAGAGAGAGAGAGAGAGAGAGAGAGAGAGAGAGAGATCCTCCAAGGAAGAAGCACCCTGTTTATCAATATCAAATCTTTTATTTTGTTTGAAGTTCCCTGACCCTGTGACACTCTAATAATAAGTTGCTTTTTTATCTTTGAAATACAAGTGCTGCTTAGGAAGAAGAGCATAATGAGTCTCTTATTTTCCCTCCCACATCGTGTCCTTTAGGGCCTCTGTGGCAGAGAAGGTAGTGTGTCCACATACGCAAGCTGGCTCTCCCACAAAAAACCAGATCTAGCTATCTGAGCCTCTCCTCGTGGCCCTGGAGAAGTAACTCAACCAAATCATTGACCTCTTCCGGAGGACCTCAGGAGTCAGCTTTATTGACAGGAGAGGAAAAGGTTGGGAAAGAGAAAATGTCATTGACCCTAAATCAGAATAAATCTGTTTGCACAGAAAACATGGACAGGAGATTTGGCAGCATCTTTTGTGATGTCCTTTTTCCAATATTCAGAAACATGAACTTTTTTAACACCACATGTCATCCTTTTTGTTGTTGGAATTCTTATTCATTGTGGACAATTACAATTTTGCTTCCAGCTGTTTGTCAGAGAATTAGGATCTGCCTAGGAATTGAACATGTGACTCCCCTCTCTCCCCCAGGAATAGGTCAGTTATTTAGAAGCAAAATTACATTTGTTTTTCTCCTCGTCTTTTCAATCACCAGCCCATGAGGCCATAATATGCACATTCACGTCCCTTATCCCAGAAATCACCAGAGATCAGCAGTCATTGCCCTAAAATGCAAAATGGTTATTTAACCATTTAGAATTGAGCTGTGACATGGAGAAGGAACTGGCACGCAGAGCACATTTGGCCAGCAAGGCTGGCCAGTGCCCAAGTCCTGTTGTAGTTGGTGGCCAATCGAAGTATCTATGGAAAACATATAAGCATAACATAACCTCTGTCCACTCTGGATGTTAAATTTTAGTTTGTCTCTTTTAAAATATTATGTCACCTAATCTGAAACTGTTCTCTGTTTTTCAAACATGACTTATTATCATGCAAGACTTTTAGAACTTTAGATGTTTTCTGAAAGGCAGAACTAACCTGTCAGACAAGAAGACTGCTGCCCAATCCGTTGGAAGCCCTCCTCTCCAATCTACCAACCTTGATCAATTACTTTCTACCATCAAGCCCCTGGAGTGGATGCCAGGGGTGCAGAGAGATAATTAGTATAAGATAGACATGGTCGCTGATGGTCACTGACATCAAGAGGCAATAACAGACAAATATCATAAATAAACAGGGCTGTGGGAGGTCCTACAAAGGTGAAGGCTGGGGAGCTATGGAATGGGCAACAGAGGAAAGCAAGACCTTATGGAAAGATGGGATGTCTGCCTTGAGAAGGTGGCGTTTACGTTGACGTGAACTGGAATTTGCCAAGGGAAGAGTAAGAGGCCCACTTGTGGGAAAGCCCAGTGAAGAAGGAACCAGAAAGCCAGTATGTCTTCAGAGCAGAGCTGAAGTGCTTCCCTCGGGGTCCACAGCTAGTCTCTGAAACACAGAGATGTCTATGACTTTGATGGCATCCTGAGAGTTCCAAAACACTCACCACCCATGTGCTGTTTGCTGTGCAGTGAAGAAGCAGCTCTTCCCAGGGTGCCAGGGCACAGCACGGTGGTGAGATGCAGGCTGTCTCCTGCAGAAACACCTGCACCCATCCCAAATGTCATTCATTGTCTGTCCTAGCAAAGACCAGAAACTCAATGTTCCTCTATAAGTTGCTGGTGAACTAAATCACACATACACACTTAATGTAGTAGAACACGAATGAGAAAAAGAAAATGATAACCTCTTTCTCTACTCAGATGACAAGATCTCCAACATAGAATATTAAGCGAAAAAGATTCAGAAAAATGCATACCAAGTGTCTGGTGGGAATGCAAAATGGCACACCCACTTTGGAAGACAGTTTGGCAGTTTTCACAAAATTAAACATGCTTTTACTGTATGATCCAGCAACCATGTTCCTTGATATTTGTACAAATGAGGTGAAAACTTATGTCTACATACACACACACACAAAAAAAAACAGATATTATAGCAGTTTTACTAATAATTGCCCAAACTTGGAAGCAACCAAAGTATACATTGGCACATGAATGGATGAATAAACTCTGGTATCTCCAAACAACAGAATATTATTCAACACTAAAAATAAACGAACTACCAAACCAAGGAAGGACACGTGGAAGAATGTCTTAATGCATATTACTAGGGGAGAGAAATCAGTCTGAAAGGCTACATATTGTATGATTCCAACTGTATGATTTTCTGGCAAATGTGCAACTGTGGAGACAGTAAAAAGATCAGTGGTTGCCAGGTGGGGACAGAGAGGTGAAAAGGAAGAACACAGAGGAATTTTTGGACAGCAATTCTATTTAACGGGATACTGTAATGATAGATCATGTCATTATACATCTGCCAAAACCTATAGAACGTGCCACTCTGCACATGAACTCTCATGTAAACCATGGACCTTGGGAGATAATGATGTGTCAGTGTAGGATCACTGATTCTAGCAAATGCACCTTTCTGGTAGGGATATTGATAAGGAGGAGGTTGTGCGTGTGTCAGGACAGGAGGCACAAGAAAGTCCTCTTTTTACCTTCCAATTTTTCCCATAAACTTAAAGGTGCTTTAAAAAAAATAAAATAAAAGATGTCTTTGTATTTAGGATTTTTCCACATCTTTGTTATGGTGAATTATATGGCAAGGAACAGGGGAGAGAAGATATATCTTTGAGATCCTGGTTCCAATCCTTTGGATAAATACAACTGGGACAGCTAGATCAGAGAATAGGTCTATTTTTGAGTCTCTGGGGCACTTCTAGGCCATTTTTCATAATTGTTGTAACAATATACATTCCCACCAATAGCGTGCAAGGGCTCCAGTTTCCCCACATCCTTGGTATCTTTTGTTTTCTCATAATAGCCACCTGATGGGTGTGAAGTGATATCGGATCACTTTGATTGCATTTCCATGATGATTCATGGTACTGAGCATCTTTTCACATGTGGTTATTTGCATGTCTTCAAGAAAAATCTATTCAAGTCCTTTGCCTATTTTTAATTGGTTTATTTGTTTTATTGCCATTAAGTTCCTTAAATATTTTTTTATATTAACCCTTTTTTTTTTGGATATATGGTCTGCAAATATTTTCTCCCCGTCCAGAGGCAGACGTTTCATTTCATTGATTGCTTTGCTGTGCAAAAGCTTCACAGTCTGTTGTGGGCCCGCGTGTCCTCTGTTGTTGCTTTTGTTGCCTGTGTTTTGGTGTCAGATCCAAGAAATCATTGCCAAGGCCAAGGTCAGGAGCGTTCCCTCTGTTTCCTTCTCGGAGTTTTTCAGTTTCAGGACTTGTGTTTAAGTCTTTAATCCATTTTGAATTGATTTTTGTGTATAGTATTTGGTGTCTTTTATTAAAAAGAAAGAAAGAAAGAAAGAAAGAAAGAAAGAGAAAGAAAGAAAGAAAGAAAGAAAGAAAGAAAGAAAGAAAGAAAGAAAGAAAGAAAGAAAGAAAGAAAGAAAAGAAAGAAAGAAAGAAAGAACCGACCATCGCTTCTCAGTCATAAACACTGCCCACGGGGTCGCCTTCCCCTGTGCCCTGCAACTGCCCCCCACCCACTCGCTCCCTCCCCTGTGCTCTGCAGCTTTGGTGTAGCATCCTGTTTTCTTGGTTTACTGTTGTTCCACATGAGTCCTACTCCTGGCTCTGATCCTAAATTCAGCCCTGCCTCTGACCGTTAGAACTAATGTCTGTATTGTTTACCATTTGAACCTGAATTTTACTTAAACTTATGTATGACTCCCACCCTAGCTTCATCCTCAGGGAACCACCACTGGTGGCAGGTTCCCAACGGTCACCATGGCTATCCCCTATGCTGGTGAGGGAGGCTGGCGGATAGAAAGTTAAATTAAACCATGTTTTATGCAGAGTGTATCATTTTTTGGCACAGTAAAAGAGTTGGCATCTGTGCCTGATTTCCAACTAAAGAAGTACAGAATTTATAAGGGAGCCATTTGACTTTCTAATGGGACATGATAAGCATGCCTTCTTGTAAAAGCATTTTTACAGAAAAACAGAACAGCACGAGGGGCTGACGGTGAAGAGAGTTCCATCAACAATTGCTGGAGCTATTCCCTACGGCGCTCAAGGATTACTGATCTGGAAGAGAAACCATAAGAAATAAGCTGTTTGGAAGTATAAGGAAGAGAGTTCCCTGGGCTCATTTCTAGAGTTTTAGGGAAAGAAGGGCCAGGGGCTTGCTGATTTCCAGCCTAAAGTGAACGTTGGGTTTGACAACCAGAGAGAACTCGTTCTGATGGGGGTTCTTTCCCCGATCTCGGCCACACTGTCTGCAGGGTTGGGAGGCAGGGAGGAAGAGCTGTCACTGCGGTGCTTTATGGTAACTATCAACAGGCTGAATTTGTGAGCCACTGCATGCTTAGCATTCAAAACAGTTCCCTTTAGGCTGAAGGAGGAAAGAGAAAAGAAAAGGTAAAACACAAAGGGATCGCTTCTGCTGGCTGGAAAACAGCTACAGCCCCACATTCCTAGCCACGGGCATGGAAGCACGCTTCTTTGTATTTGGGGACATCGTTTTTATTCTGATGGTGTTTTTAAAATTTTCTAGGGAATGCTTAGTTTTCACTAGGGAATAAAAATTTTTTTCCCTCTAGGTATGTTTCCCCCTAGTCTAAATGTGAACCCAGCCATCTTGAAAGCAAAGTCTTTGTTTTTTGTTTGTGTGTTTTCTCCTTTTCCTCCTTATTCTTTTTTCATTGAGTTGTCAAAAAAGCAGAAGAACGTGAGCTCATTATAAGGACGTCACGATAGAGAGAATGTGAAGTCACAGAAATTCTCTTGTAATCCTTGGCTGATAGTACCAGTAAAATAACGAATCAACAGTTTCAAAGTGCTCTATAAATGTCCCTACCTGACACTTATATGTGGACTGAGTAGCTGGTTTTGCAGGATAGCTCTGTCCCAAGGGTCCTCTATAAAAAAAGAAACAGCATAAAAAGTCACAAAAGACAAGAGGAAAGGAAGTATTTCCCATGGACCTGATACGCACTGGTCCTGTGCTGGATGCTTCTCAGACCTTCACCCCTGTTCTTCTCAGGCTCAGTCAGATGAAGCTAGGGTGCCAAAGATCAGGAGGAGGACAGCTGCCATTTTGGAGGTGCTATCTTCATTAGGCCTTTATTCAGTCAAGAAAGGTTTATTGAGTGCCCCACTGTGTGCCAGGACATTGAAATACATCCATGTGCAAAAATTCCCTATGAGGCTTCCTTTGGGAAAGAGAATGACCCTGGAGATGCACAATGATATATAAATAGGGAACTTCGAGAATATGATAGAAGGGGCTAAGAGCCATGGAGAAACGATGGATCAGAGGACAGCAGGCTAGGACTGTGGCGCGGGGTTTCCACTACCATGTTTAATTGCATGATGACAGGAACAGCTCCTGGAACAGCTAGAGAAGTTGACCACGCAGCATCCTGGAGAAGAGGGCTCCAGGTAGAGGGTGCAGCCAGAGTCACGGCCCTATGGCAGGAAGGTGCTTGGAGTGTTCAGTGGTCACTGAGGAGGCCAGTGTGGCTGGGCAGCCGAGTCAGGACACATAATTTGAGACCAGATCTTGTAGAACCTATCAGACCAATGCAAGGAGTTTGAATTCTACTCTAAGTGAAATGGTAGGTCTTTGGAGAGATGGGAGCAGACAACTGACGTGGACTGATGTATATTTTAAAATAATCACTATGGCTGTCAGGTTGAGACTAATACTACGTCTTCCAAACACTATCTCATTTAATGCAGTGGTGTTCTGATGTTCCTGGAATTTCTGTCTTACTAACGGGAAGCAGAGGAGTCCAAAAATCAAGTGAGTGGCAGAACCAGGGATCGAAATTAAACCAAGCACAATCTGGTCTCCGAGCATGGGTTCATTTTATGACTGTCTTAAAGAACAACTTCTAGGTTCACACTAGTTCATGATCACTGAAATGGAAATTTTAGGTGTAGAAAGAAGCAGTATATCCTGCCTGACTTCAAAGGAAGGTATCAAAAATAATAAACTCATGGGCTAATTCAGCAAATAACTATTGAGTTCTTAGAATGTTTGTAGACAGGCAACTCGTAAAGGAGGTTCAAACTCACCCCTTAGGTATTTTATAGTCCAGAAGGGGAAAGATGAATATTAACAAATATGTGTAATACAGTATTATGGGAATTATTTTAACAGGATGGATAAGCTGCCCTGGGGCCCAGGCAGAAGTTGACGTTCTAAGGTAGGGGGCACTGTGTGTTCCTTTATGCAGCAGGCAAAACTTTTTTTCATACCTAATGTCTCATACTGCCAAGTTCAGTGTCTCAACATTTACTTCAAATAGCTTGAGAAAAAAAGATTTTTTTTTTCTTTTGAGGTGCTTTCCAGGAAAAGAAAAAAAAAAAAAAGCAACTAAGATTTTTTTCTCATTCAAAAGCATCCTCTCTCTGGGTCTTACTACTAACTTTAATTTTGAAATTTCAGTCTGTTGAATTCTTCTGTCTGGGACACATTGCAGACTGTTAGAAACCCAGAAAACAGAAGGGAACAGAAGGCTGTCTGTGCCTCGGATTCAGTGAACTCTCTGTTTTAGGTTGAGTGTGCGTGTGCACGACGTGTGTGTGCATGTGTGTGCGTGTGCGCGCACATAAACACATGTGTGCGTCTCAGATTCCTGAGGGGGAAGAGTTTTTAAGGAAGTTTAATCGGTGTGGCATCGCCCTGATGAAGCTGGCATCTCTCTGTGGGATGAAGCATCCAGCCCCCCTCCCCCACCCTCCCCACCTCACCCCCACCCCCCATGAACTCTTGATTCTGCTACTTTTCCATCCCCGCCTTGGTGACTCCTTGGATCTGATCCTGCCAAGCCTCCCTTGACAACCATCAGACAGGGGATGGAAACAAGATGCTCCCAGGACACCTCATCTATCCTGGGTTAGAATTCCCCCGATACCTGCCGTGGCCCTGTGCCTGGCTTAAATGCGACAATTGAGGCAAGGAGCCCGACTCCTCAGACTGCTCAGTGGGTGTGGCCATTCCTAGGGTTGTTTTGGCAACAGAGTCTTCCCACCTTATCTGAATTTGTGGCCGGAGCCCTGGGTCATCCTTTGATTGACAGGGACAGCCACCCCTCCCTTTGAGGAAGAGCTCCAGGGGACACGATGGAGGCTGGCTTTATTTATTATCCCTGCTGGAAAGGAGGGAAACAGAGGCCAGAATCACAAGCGCCTCGCTGGGATTTCACCACTGCTGCTTCCGTCAATGGTCTCACCCCCGGGATTATGTAAATATTTTGTGTTCCCAGAACCTCACTCAGGCACTGTCCCAAGAGAGCTCAGGGTTTCCAGTTCCGCGTCCTCAGAAGTGTGGTTTCATACTTTGTGATTTAAGAGAAACTGCAGCAGGCCTCCACTGGGTGTTTCTAGGAAGACAGAAAGGATGTCAAGGTCACAATCACCAATAAAGATTGATAACCATGTCCTCTCTCGAGGACAGTTTGCCAGATGCCCAACTCATCCAGTTCTTGGGGTCAGCTTAGAGCTTACTGTTTTAGTCAACATTTTCACTGCTGTGACTAAAAGACACAAGGATAATTTAAAGGAGGAAAAGTTTATTTGGGGCCTCACAATTTCACAGGTCTTTGTCCATTCCTCGGGGGGCTCAAGGTAAAGCAGAAGAGCATGGCAGAAGTGTGTGGTGGAGGAAAGATCACATGATGCTCAGAAAGCTGAGAAAGACTAAGCTCAGCTCACCAAATATATATCGCCAAGGCAAGCCCCCTACCCACCTCCAGTCACCTACTCAGTTAATCCAATCAGAGGATCAATTCACTGATTGGATTAAGGCTTTCATGACCCCATCTTTCTCCTCTAAACCTACTTGCATGGTCTCACCCATGAGCTTTTGGGGGACACCTCACATGCAAACCGTGACACTTACTTCCTGGTCCACTCTGTGGTCACAGTTGCTCAGTATCTCATGCCATGACCCTTGACATGAGACGGTGGGGAGAGCTCTCAGCTCTCAGTGTTGGAGACAGTGGCTCTTTGAAAGCGTCAAGTCAACCCCAATTCATGGCCTTGAGAACCCATAAGCTCCCCAACAGGATGTGGGTTTTTTTTTTTTTTCTGTTTTCCTGGGATCCTCCCTCGCAAGAGCACCAACGGGGTCACTAGTCTTGGAAAGGCAATTTGAGTTTCCAGAAAGAAAGATGCTTGAACACCTGAGGTTTCATCATCTGTGGGGTGTGGCTCAGGGAGGAACCCCAGGCCTGATACGTGGGAGATGGGAGGATGTGTCCAAGCCGGTCAGAAATAGCCCAGAAGGGTCATGGTCAGAAATAAACACCTGCAGCCAACAAGCATCATGCTGGATGCATGCCTAGAATGGAGGCGTCCTGAAGCAACCTTCTCCTTATCCTGAGATAGAATCAGACCCCTCTGGGGTCATGTATCTAATTCTAAGAGTACAGCTGAGAGGGCAGGAGAGTTTGGACAGGCTTCAGAGAGAAATTGTCAAGATGATTGAAGGGCTGGAAAAGAATATCTAGCAGAGAAGGTTAAAAGAGACCAGGAAAGCACCAAATGCCAGGTGACTTAAGCCTTGTCCTTGGCCTCCAAGGAGCTCCATGCCCTCTCCTGTAGATGACAACAGCAGCCCATGCTCGCAGGTCCTCCTGGGTGTCATGAGGTGTATAGTCCAGGAGGAGAGGGGGCTAGGAGTGACCCTCTCTTCACTTCAATTCTGTGCCTGTTCTAATTCTGGAAAACAGAACAAGACAGAGTGAGAGAAGAAAGACCTAGACACTTCACCAAGAAGGCTTTCCCCAATCAAAAGAAAGGAGCAGAATTCTGAAAAACAAATGTAGCTAATCCTTCAGGTTTGGGTATAAAACTATCGTTATTGTTATTATTATTTTTTTGCAGTGCTGGGGGTGGGACCCACCGCCTCACATACAGATTCTACCATTGAGCTCCAGCCCCAGCCCTGAAATTATATTTGGCTCCTGATGCTTTCAGAAATGAGAAGCCCCAATTCTCATCCCTAGAGCTCCCTCCCCTTGTCTCATCCCCACTACCATGAGACCTTCTTGTTCCCTGGGGTCAGGCAAAATGGGAAGGGTCATTTATCTGCTCTCAAAAGAGTCACAAGGTGCCTGAGGACATGGGAGAGGAGGAGCTTGTGCAGGAAAGCCCTGCCCTGCCCAGTCATGTTGCAGGGTTAGCCCAAGGCACCGGCCAGCTGCAGTCGCCTGGTTTCCAACAAGCCTAATAAGGTGCCCAGCCTCTAATGGCATTAGCCTAAAACTTCTGCCCCTCATCCCTCCATGTTTGAATTCCTCTTTGGAGGAGCCAGGAATTGGGAGTGAGAGTAGAAAAACGTGGAACAGTCTAGACAGTGGTTGGAAAACACAACGCCAGGCCCCAGTCCTCACTGCGTGGGATGTGAGTGGCCACCCTGGTTCAAAGGCACAGGGTCAGTTTGCACAGAGTGCCGCAGCACAGGGTGATGGCCAAACGTCCACCTTGTCTGAACTTGTATTACCTTATGCCTCTGATCTGAACTCATGGTTTTCAACCTTGGCAGCCCATTGCAATCACCTGGGGAGATGACTTAAAAATACCCATGTCCAGGCCTCACCGACACTGATTTAAATCAGGATCTCTAGGAGTCTAGAAAGAATTTTCTTACACTATGCAATCCACCATGAACCACTCTATGCTTCCTGTGACAGGTTAACTTAAAAACATACAAACATATCAGAGGAAACACAAAGGAAAAGAAAAACCTCATGGGCTGGGGCTATGGCTCAAGTGGTAGCGCACTCACCGAGCATGCATGAGGCACTGGGTTCGATTCTCAGCACCATGTAAAAATAAAATAAAGATATTGTGTCCACCTAAAACTAAAAAGTAAATATTTAAAAAGAAAAAAAGAAAAACCCCAGCTTACAATGCCATGTCCCTAATGTATGTCAGACTCCTTAAGAAATTCTCTTCCTGGGCTGGGAGTACGGATCAGTGGTGGAGCACTTGCCCAGCGTGCGTGAGGCCCTGGGTTCATTAGCAACTCTTCTGTGCTGTTTTCCATACTTGGGATAGAGTGTTTTTATGTAACATAACCTTTAATGACCTTGGATTACAAGATGGGCCTGAGGAACATGGGCCCTCAAATAGTTTTCTGCAAAAAAAAAAAAAAAGTTTGCAGATCAGTTTTGGCCTCCCCTCACTCTGTCAAAGTTCCTCCCCACCATTGTGATTTTGTTGTAATGCTTTGTACTTAGTAGGAGCTCAGCGTGTTTTTGATAGCCAATAAAACAACTTTTGATCTTTCCCCTGCAAGTTTCAGTCCCCTAGATATTCAGATGACATTGGGGAAATTTATTCAGAACTTAGAAGGGGGGGTAGGGTTAAGTCAATACTTCATAGCCACTGGGGCTCCTGGCTGTGGTGCAGATTTACAGGATTTCATTTCCATTGACACTCTTCCTGCCCTACCTCATCTGTCAGAGAGACAAAGGGCTCTCTCACAGTTTTATTCTCACTGCAGGACATTTTCCCCCTGTCTGTATACGCATCATTAAATAGTTCAAGATCAATTGCAAAAGATGTAAATAGTGAAACAACAAAAATCTCTTTTATTGTTCATGGCAAATTTCAGAGCCGGTTCTTTGCTTCCACTTAAACCTGGGTTTTGTTTTAACATTCCTTTGCAGTTCTGCCACAGGTGCTGGGTGATGGAAGGGGCAGGAATGAAATTTATCAAAGGATCGGGCTGGCACACAGATTGCAAAATGTACGGTGCCAATCATCAGAACCCACTTAGTATCCCTGTTCTTCACCCCTGTGCATCTTGGTTCGAGCTTCTTCCTCTACCTGAGAGTTTTCATTCACACCTGCCATCTTCACTTACCATCTGCTGCCATTCTTTAGATCACCACGTTCCGAAAGCTTTCCAAGGACAAGGATGTCCTGATAACATCCACTGTTTCTCCCCAGGATCACACCTACCATGGAATCTAAACCACTTGAGGACAGAACTTGTGCCTATTCTTTTATGAATTCACAACATTTAAGCAGTTTATAAATAATAAGTTTCGATCAGTTTATAAACTGAATATATAATTGTTTGCCCATCATCCCAAAATACCATGTTCTAAGAGCATTTTCTCCTTACACCCTAAAGAAAGAAAAAAAAAAAAGGTCAATCTTCCTCGCTATAAAAGTTTCCAGGCTGCAAAGCTGGGTCCTTCTCTGACCCTGGCTCTCCCTAGAAAGGGTCTTCTCTTCTGTGGAATGTCTTCTAGTTGCCCTGAGTCTCCAAGCCTTCCCCTGCTGTCCTGGGCTTCACGTCCTTCCCTCCCTCTTAGGATGGAGAGTGGACGGCCTCATTTCTCCGTTGTGTCTTGTCTGGACCAATGTTGCAATCCACTTCCACAATAATCATCACAAATAAAAATACAAAATAAAAGGAATGTGGCTGAATGGTTAAGCAGCCCTGGGTTCAATTCCTGGTACAAAGAGAGAGAGAGAGAGAGAGAGAGAGAGAGAGAGAGAGAGAGAGAAAATATACCTTACTCACCATGAAAAATAAAAGAGCAGTATGAAAGGATACAAAATACCAAGAAATAATCTCTGGATTTATATGGGATAAATAAAATTGACCAAGTAGAAGGATCATATGTGTGAATATTTTTGATATAATTAAGATACTATTAGACCAAATTTTGTGACAATGCTATAAATAATAACAGCAATAATGGTAATTAATAATTATTTCAGTTCAGTTCATTACACATGAGAGCAGTTATTAAGTATATGCCGTGTTCCAGTCTTCTGGTATGGTGAAGCTAGGGAATCTCAAAAATGAATAAACAATAAGCAGAAAATAACTATATTAAGCATACTGTGGGTAATATTATAATGGTGGTAAATTTTTTTTAAGTTTATTTTGGTTTCTGGTTTATGGAAAGACTCACAGAATCAGGACCTTGATAGAAGGTACAGGATTTTCAATATCTTGCAGGGTATTGAGGATGCAGGGAAGGGTAAATAGACTAATAGATGAAGAGAAGCAAATTTTGTGGAATTTGAAATAAGAGCATGCTTTTAGACACTAGTTATATGCTATTTAGATAGAACATAAGGTCTTAGGAATAGGAAAGGAGTAGCAGAAACCATGGAAGTTTTAAAAGTTCATCAGTTTCAGATTGAAGAGGCCTCACAAGTTTGAATTTTTTTAATAGAAGGAAAGAAACAGTTTTGAGAAAATATTGGTAGCAGATTCTTGCAGAATTCTGTGGCATCCTTCCCTCAGAAGGTTGGAGAAGTGAAAACTTGGCTTAAGGTAACCAATTTCCTTTTTGCTGGAAATGCTAGACTTGAAAAAAATAATTCAAAGAGAACAGAAAACTGTGGAACATCTCAGATAACCAAGAGTTTGCTCTTAAAGTGTGGAATTTTACTAAACTATGTATTTGCATGTTTCTGTCACTGTCATAGAAGCAGATAGCATGCTTTGAGAATGCAGATCTCCTCAGGAGTTTCCTGGCTGGTACAGGATGGACTTTCAGATGGGGGCTTGGAGAGTTAACTGGGACAAACTTGTGCTGGGTTGAAGTGACGGGAGGTCAAAGGAGGCCACCAACATGAACCATTCCTTGAGTCTTCAGCAAAAGTGCCCACCGGTATTAAAGCAAACAAGGGAGGCCAAAATCAAAGGAATTCACAGTCACCAGCGGCTCCATTTGCATTTATTTATTCAGAATTAATATTAACTGGATGTGGCAGCTTGTGCTCATTTTCTCTGGATAGTTACAACGTTCTCCTCTCTCTGAGCCGAAAACGAAGCCAGCAATGCCCAGGTAGCAGCTAGAACAAGTCAGCTATAATTGCATCATAGTCTTCCTGTAGCATTTCCAGAGGCTCATTTGGTTATGGTTACTAGCGGCAATCCTGGCAGGTAGAGGGTATTTATTAAACAGGTGCTTCTTAGGCTTCCACCCTAGAAAAGATATGAGGGACAAAAGATGTTGCTGTGTATCTGCTCCCCCTCAGAAGCATTTTAACACCTCACCTAAATTAGCAAGAAGAAAGTAACGTTATCATAGTGCTAAAATTGTTAGAGATTTCTGTTGGCTCTTGGCTTATGAAAGGACACATGGAATCAGGGCTTGATTTATGTGTCGTGAAAATGTAGTGTTAGGGACCAATTTGAAGTATGAATGCTTTAAATATTAGGGAACAGGTCAATCAGTCCCATGAGTTCAATTTTGAGAACTATTTCTTAGATAATTCATAAAAGACAAAAGCAAAGGACTTGAATGAGAAAAGGAGAGGTGAGGAATGGGTAAGAGGTGGCTCAGAAACATGTTTTCAAGGGTGCCAGACCCTAGAATCCGGGCTGGTGATGCTTCCTACAGGTAAGCAATCTTGAATCTTTAAATGTTCAGATTTCTGGCTGGAAATGTCTCATCTTGAAGTTCCTCAAGTTCAAACCTAACCTAACACATACATTCTTTCTCAACAATCCCTGAGTCTTTCAGCATTGTGCATATAGTAGATGCTCAGAGATCATTTGCTGAACAAATCCTCACAGATACTTCAGCTCACACATTTATACGAAGTTGAACCTGAACCAAGTGACGATCATGTCTGCAGGTCTGTGCAGTTTCCAACAGGAACAAGTTGAGTGAGGACAGAGATTCTTTGTCAATTTGTTCATAGTTATCTGGTTTTTGAAGGTTTGTTTGTTTGCTTTAGTGTGTGTGTGTGTGTGTGTGTGTGTGTGTGTGTGTGTGTGTGTTGAATTGATTGCAATGTTGAAATAAGAATTTCCTTTCCCCAGGGCTTGGTGCATACATCCCAATCAATCTGGAAAACACCATGATTAGTTTTAGCAATGCTGGAAAGATCTTACCCTCATGTATCACTTCCAGAGAATGTGGGCAGATTCATAAGCCTGGATAACGAGTATGAAAGTTCCAGAAAGAATCAAGCATAATGTCCAAAAGAATTCATTCCCTTGAGCAAACTGGCCCATCGAAAGAACTGATAGCTCAGGCATGTACTGAACCACCATTTTCAAAGGGTTACTAAATCTCCCAGTGCCTGAGTTTCCTTATCTGTAAAATAAAATTAATAAAAAGTATCATAAGAATTCAGTGAGGGCTGAGGTTGTAGCTCAGTGGTAGAGCGCTTGCTTAGCATGTGTAAGGCACTGGGTTCAATCCACAGCACCACATAAATATAAATAAATAAAATAAAGGTATTTATGTCCATCTGCAACTAAAAATATGTTTTTTAAAAAAAGAATTCAGTGAGTTATTACATGCAAGTGCTTAGAAGAGAGTCTGGCACTTAGGAAACTTGATTCATGCTACTTTTCATTATTTCCTTAACATGATTTTTTTCTGAACTTGTAAAGTAAATTAATACAGAAACAATCTTTTCTCTTTGGGGACCTAGAAATAATACTACTTATTAAGCATTTATTATATTCTAGTCATCTGGCTTATATCTAATTTGATCCTCCTATGAGAAAGGAATTGCTATCATCAATTTCAGTCAAGAAAGTGAGGTTTAGAAAAAATTAAATGACCTGGTTACACTTGACAAGAGAGGGAGCAAGAGTTTGAACTTGGGGCCAAATAACTCTACAGCCCATTTTCTGACCCTACTGGGTGATATCTCTAAGATACTGTGGATGCTGCTCTGTATCCCAACATGAAACTGAAATCAGTTAAAAATAAGCACATCGGCCAAAGACTTCCTTTCCTTTCCTTATCTCTCCTAGAGTAGATTGCTTGGTGCCTCTCAGAGAATTTCCGCTTAACACCCAGAGATTAATTGCCCTGTGTCTCCGATCGGTTGAGGTCTGTTTAATCCAAGTCACATGTGGGCATTTTCACTCCAATTATAACGTCAGTTCTAAATCTGTTGGTATGTCACAAAGGCACAAGCGAAAACCCAGGAAAGAACTTGAGCTGTCAGTGTTCTCGAGTAGAAACATCCTTAGGAGCTTATCTGAACATAAGGCCAATCTGAAACCCTGGAGGCTTGCCCAGCCCTGGTTTCCTGTCTCACTGAAAGCAGAGAGACCCAGACGTGGAGCCAAGAAGTTCATGCTTGTGGGATCAGCAAGCTAAATTTAAGAACTTGGTCTCATCAGGCCACATGCAGCCTGAAGCGAGGGCCATGCTAGAACCATGGCCCAATGGGTGAAAGAGTACAAGGAAAAACTTAGAAGAATAAGGGAAGCATTAGAATTGAAATAAGAATACAACTAGGACAACCAGCCTCACGATCAGCAAGGAAGAGGAAACACATCCCCCTGGGATTATTTCTATAGATTATCCTGCTCTCCTTGGCATCCAGGAAAGATTGCTTGCTGTCTGGGATAATGCGTGTAGCTAACATGGACAGAGCGAGCTCTCAGCACATTGGTGATACGCACTAAGCACTTGACGCTTGTCATTTCAGCATGGAGTGATTGCAACTCAAGCCCATGGTCATGGTTGAAAAGACCCAGTGCCGTTTCAGAGTTTCCATAGAGGGTGTCATTTCAGCAGAATCTTGGCTGGACAGGAGCTACTCCATTCCTGGAGCAGCATCTGCCTTCAGTGTTTTCTGACACCCCAGCACGAGGTCACCTGGAGTCCAGATTCTTAGTTGTCACAGCGCGGTGAGCAGGACCGCAGAAGCAACCCCATTCACCTTCCTTGGGAAGCAGAACCACGATGCACCCAGGGCTCTTCAGCAGGTATTTCCAGCCTCTTCCCAGGGATGCTTCCTGCTCTGGCTGCAACTACCTAACCCACAAATTAAACTTCTTTCTTCCCAGCGGAGAACTCTCCCATTGCGTAGAGTAGACAGAAGGACATCTGTGAAAAGAAAGGGTGTTGACGAAACTCACCCAGATTCTCCTTGGGAGACTTAATGTCACATTGGCCAGAATTTGAATCTCCATCTTTAAATCCATCTTCACCCGAGTGTGCCTGCCATGATTACATTAGACTACCTGGGATCCACCCCTAAGCTGGGGATGGAGTCAACTTCCCCAGGATCATGCGAGCAGAGGCAGGCACCAGAATAGAGGTCAGGAAGGAAGAGCTGGGCCTTCTCTCCCTCCTCAGGCCATGAGTGAAGTCTCATTTTTCCCTCAAGCATCGCCACTCTAGGACTGGGATCTTCCTGTCTCCAAGGAAAAGAAATTGCCCCTCCTTATGTTCCTGTCCACTCTGTACCTACGTTTATCTCAGCACAGGTCTGTGTTTGCACATCTCTCTTGCAGCTAGACCCAGACGTCTCCTGTCATAGATACCATATGTGACTCACTTTTAAATTTCCAGCACTTGGGATAATTCCTGCAATAAAGTAGGTGCTCAATAAAGGTGAAATTGGTATGCTTTGTGAAAGTCCGTTTCAGCATTACCTAGAATGGGGAATAGTACGCATTTGGTTTTAAAAAGTAGGAGAAAGGAAGACGGCTCTATTGTTGTCTTTTAATTAATTTTTAACTTGCCTAATTCAAAAAAAAAAAAAAAGGAAGTGAGGGAGCAGGGTGTCGTGTGTAATGTGCTGTGCTTAATGCTGCCTTTCCTGTACTCCCACGGCCCACAGGACACCGTGGGGATGCAGCGATTTGGACTTCATCCGCCTGTGCTCTAATTCAAAGACAAACATATTTCCCAACTTGCCCAAGGCTCTGGCAGGGAGAACTCGGATCCCCAAACTCAGGTCATTCTAGTGCAGCAATAACCAGCTGGGTTTTCAGCAACTTGGATGGAGCCATCTGTTTTCCCAGCCCACATAAAAAATATGCAGGAGAAGGCTGCAAATCAGCAGATCCATAGCTTCCAGAGGACCCAGCTGGGATGCGTCCTCCCTGTGGGGACTAATGAAAGGTAAATCCAGTGTCAAAAGACAGGCCAGCAGCCAGGGTGAGGGGCTACGGGACACCAGACTCTCCTCCCTTTTCTGTTTTTCGTGGAACAGGGCCCATCTGGCTCCCTGGCCGTGGTGCCATCATGCCTGTGTGAGGGGCAGCCCGGTGCATGCTGAGTGCCCGGAAAATTACCAGCAGCCTCTGCCTCTCCCTCCGGGGGCACTGGAACTGGCCACATAGGAACGCTCTTCTCCTTGGTCAGCTGACTGCCTGGCCAACTCTCCAGGGTTCACATAACGAGCCTGGTGAGTCCAGGTGGCCAGGAATAGAGGGGCTTTTTGTACTGTGATCTTAGAGAAGGGAGCCCCGTAGCCTTTCCCACATACCCCCCTTTCCTTTCCTACCACTCCACATCACAGAGGGGAATTTAGAGCCATGCTGGCTCCCAGCAAACACAGAGGACAGTGGATTCCACAGGAAAGGAGGAATAAAATGGGGGTGCTGTTACCCAGCCACCCAGGTGCAGATGGCTTTTGGCAGCCCAGGACCAGGCTGTGATTGAGAAGGGTCTGCCTCGAAGCCATTACAGTTAATTGTCCCAGAGTCACAGAATCATCAGCAGGCAAAAAGCCAACTCCAAATCCCCAGGGAATTTTCTGATGGATTAATAAACAAAGTGGTGTGCACAGAAGGCAGCTGGTTCTCTATGAAGAAGTGATATCATTATTTCTTCATTCTTCACTCCTAGACCTGATGCCTATTTTACACTCTCACATCTTGGGACGCGTCTGTCCAACAGGAGTCTGGGTCGGGGGAAATACTCTGCTCCCTTGTTTTTATCTGGTAGCACAAACATGTTCACCATGGGACTAGTGCATTTTTCATAACCCCTGGTTGATCTTGGAAAAACACATTTCCACCAGGTCACCTTCTTGACTAGGTAGCATTCCTCCTTAAGCCAAATTGTGCAGATGGACACAGAGGCAACCTTGACTGCCATGAATGGCGTCGCCCCCATCGACCTATAGAAAGCCCTTCGGCAACCAGGTGCTGGAACAATAGCATAATTGACCCCAATGATGGCTGGAGCAGGATCTGCTCATTACAGCTAGTGCCCAGGAGAGCAGCAGGACAGTCCTGGGCTTCAACTCTAACTTCCTTTTCCAGCTTCTTTGTCTTCAGTTTTTCCTAAAAATCTGTGTCATTAATTCTGAGAAGCAGGCATGGTCTCAGAAAACCATCCTGCTCCTTGGTGTGAACGTCCTACGGGTCCACACTGCCCCACAAACTGTCAGCTCAGAGTGGAGGAAGGGAACTGCAAATCTGCTGTGGTCACTCCACCATGATGGGGCCCGGATTTGTCTGTACTTGATGGCTGTGAATTTTCAGTGCTTTGAAGTCCTCTCCAGGCTGTTTATCCCCAATGAGTCAATGAAAAAGTAAAGAGTTTGACTTCACAAATGAAGATGATGTGCTTTAAAAAACAAAACAACAACAACAACAATAACAACAAAAAAACAGTGAACTAATGATGCAGGAAAATGTTTTTTCTGGGCTGTTAGCTGTTTAAAAGTCATGACTAAATTACCATATTACAACTTGGAGGTATTCTTGTTTTGCATTTTAGTGCTATTTCCTGTTTCAGTTTCTCCAAGTGACTGAAGAGTCTATCATACTAAGTTCAAGCTTCCAGAATTTTCAAAACTGTGTGAAAATAATGCAGAAAATTTTTTGCTCCCAGAACTTAAACTGGTCAAGGCAAGACTTCTAAAGAATAATACCTTGTAACAGAGAATGGCAACCTTTTTCTGTAAAGGTCCACAGAGTCAACATTATAGGTTATGTGGCCATTCAAATTCTGCTGTAGCTATTCAACTCTGTCCTTGGAATGTAAAAGCAGTCATACCCAATACAGAAAGGAACGAATGTGTCTGTGTTTCAATAAAGCTTTACTTATAAAAACAGGCTGCAACACAAACTTGACTTAGTTCATTGGCCTTTGATTTGTAGTAAAGTCCTAATAAATTGTCTTCTTTAGCTAAATACTGAATGGGAACTCTGGGCATTCACTATTCTGTGGGAATGGCCTCCCCAGGTGGGTTGGTAGCCAGTACATAATTATGGGGTTTCTTTCTTCCACTTTCTATAAACACTCAAAATGACAATTTGCAGTTGTTTTTAATCATACAAAGTGTACACTATTCACTTGAATTCCAACTTGATAAGATAGTAATGTAATGCATATTATGCTGGACTTCTAGTTTCTGGGAATAGCAAGTTAGTCATACAGACTAATTGTTCTATTGAAATGCTGAATATAATACGGCAGCTAAGATCTAAAAAGGTGGACATAAATTATCAGATCTAAATAAAGGGCAATATTAAACAAGCACTGAAGCTATGTTTGCCTTGATACATTTGCTGATCTTGGCAAAACTGAACTTTTCATTTTGATGTCTTCATGGAGTCACCAGGACAATAACAAAAGTCCAGGCCCTACATAAGTAAAAATCATCTTAACAATTCATACCTGCCAGCCTGTGTGGTGGTGCACACCTGTAATCCCAGAGACCCGGGGCTCTGGGGTGGGGTGGGGTGCCAAGGCAACAGGATCACAAGTTTGAGTCCAGCCTCAGCAACTAAGTGAGATTCTAAACAACTTGGTGAGATGCTGATGCAAAATAAAAATTTTAAAGGGCTGGAGATGTGACTCAGTGGTAAAGCACCTCTGGGTTCAATTCTCCAGTACAGAAAAAAAAAAAAGAAAAGAAAAAAAGTTATCCCTGCAGGAAAATCTTTGCCAGCTATTCTTCTGACGGAGGATTATTATCTAGAATATATAAAGAACTCAAAAAGCTTTTTAAAAAATACCAAATGACCCCATTAATAAATGGGCAAATGAATTAAATAGGCACTTCTCCAAAGAATTACACATGGCCAACAAATATATGAAAAAATGTTCAACATCATTAGCAATTAGGGAAATGCAAATCAAAACTACACAGAGATTTTATCTCCTACTAGTCAGAATGACGGTCATCAAGGATACAAATAATGATAAATGCTAGAAAGATGTTGAGAAAAAGGAACACTTTTACCCTGCTGGTGGGATTGTAAATAAGTACAATCACTAAGGAAATCAGTATGGAATTTCCTCAAAAGACTAGGCATGAAACCACCCTGTGACCCAGCCATCCCACTCCTTGGTATTTATCCTGAAAAATTAAAGTCATCACAGGCATCCCAACATTTATAGTAGCAGAATCCACAATACTACACTGTGGAACCAGCCTCGTGTCCATCAATGAATGAATGGATAAAGAAACTGTGGCATATTCGCACAATGGAATTTTATTCAGTCTTAAAGAAAAATGAAATTATGTCATTTGTAGGAAAATGGATGGAACTAGAGACCATTCTGATTAAGTGAAGTAAGTCAAACTCAGAAGGTCAAGGGTCATGTGTTTTCTCTCCTAGGCAGAAGCTAGAGAGGCAAAAGGAAAAATAAAAATTTCATGGGAGCAGATCTCATGAAAATCAAAGGGAGATTAGTAGAGAAAAGGGACCAGAGTGTGAGAGGTTGCCGGGCAGGGGGGGGAAATGCTAGGGAGTGATGCTGGCCAAATGATATTGTTATATTGCATGCATGTGCAAACATGTAACAACAAATAGCATCAATATATACAACTATAATGCATCAATAAAAATGTGGGGGAAAAATAGAATTCACCCCTGCAATAAATTGGAACCTCAAAGAAATAACTCTTGGAGAAAAAGGAAGAAGAAAAATCAGACCTTGCTGCAAATAAGCAGGTAGATCTCACTTCTCCTGGAAGATCAAAGACGAGTCTTGAATTTGACATTAAGGTTGATAGTTCCTCCAGACATCTTTCAGAAGCAAATATAAAACCTTTCTGAAAGAAGGTGCATTCATTTAATCCTAGGTCTTAAAGACTCTTACAAATGATTTTCCAAGCAAAAGACCATTCATATAGTTAAAAATAATAATAATAATTAGGTACACCAACAAATGCAATACCATGATGGTAACTAGAACAATTTTGCAAACACTTTAGCTAACTAAAATGATCAGATACACAGTATAGAGCAAGAGTGTTTGCTATTCTTAAAGAAAAAAAAAGAAATATTTGGTTTAGTAGCAGAATGCCATTTACAAAAAGACAATGCAGGGGGGCTGGAGATATAGCTCAGTTGCTTGAGTGCTTGCCAAGGCCCTGGGTTCAATCTCCAGTACCACCAGCAAAAAAAAAAAAAAAAAAAGAAAGAAAGAAAGACAATGCAGATTTTTCTTTAAAGAACCTATAGAACTTCTATCTAAAAAGGGAAAGTGGAACAATCAAAATTCAAAACTTAATAAATTTTTTAGTAGTAGATTAGATATACCCAAAGAAAGAATTAGATATTAGAAGCCTCATTTTTTAAAATTAGTTGTTATGACAATACAATGATCTTGACATATCATACATTTGAATCAAATGGGTTATAATTTCTCATTTTTCCAAGTGTACAGGTTGCAAAATCACATTGGTTATACAGCCACGTATATACATACAACAATACTAGTGTCTATTTTATTCTGCTGTCCTTCCTGTCCCTCCTTCCCCTCCCCTCCCCTCCCATCACCTCTCTGTACCCAATCTAATGTGACACATTTCTTTTTTTTCTCTCACATCATCATACATGTATTTTGTATAACGATGAGGGTCTCTTTCCATCTTCCATGCAATTCCCCTTCTCCCTCCCATTCCCTCCCGCCTCTCTTCCCTATTTAGTAGTAATCTTCTAGAAGCCTCATTTTTTGAGACATACCAAATATCTCACAATAAACAGTGCTCAATAAATGATAAGTTTACTTCCTTGGACCTAAAATCCCACTGACTTTTCAATACATGGCCACCTTTATAGTCATATGTGTTATCCCGCTAACAATGAAAGGAAAACTTGTCTTCTTTTCTTTCCCACATTAAACTGGTAACTTTCCATTCAGTTTTGGACCCACTTTCTTCATCCTACCTACAAACTCCCCATCAAGCAACCAGGACATGATACCTTTGCCTTGTCTAGGAATTTGGTCCTCTGGGCAAATTCTCCTGGTTTGCCATGATGGAGTTCAAGTTCTTACCCTTAGTTTCCATTTACTCTGACCTCTTTGTAACTAACTGCACTTTGGCCAAGCTCTATCCGGCAGCCTTCACAAGGACCTGCAGGATCAGCTTGACCAATTCAGTAGGATTATTTATTTATATTTGCTTCTATAATAGACTATAGAATACTCCAATTCTGATAACACCTCTCCTCCTGATTATGTTTCAGAGTTTTCATGAAATTTTTGGTTTTGTCTATATTTTAAGCCACATAAGATGATAAGTATGCATTAGGCTTTACCATTTACTCTCTATATTGCTCTTCATTTTTTCTTGGATTTCTGAAATAACTTTCCTTTTAGGGGAAGAATTCCCTTTAGCATTTCTTTTAGTGCAAGTTCCCAGGTGAATTTTCTGTTGTTGGTGGTGGTGATTTTGTTTGTTTGTTTTGCTTGTATAGAAAGATGTATAATTCACTTTCACATCTAAAGGATTTTTCACTGGATATACAATTTCACGTTGGCATTTTTTGGTTTCTGTTTTTTCTTTCCGCACTAGAAGGGCATCATTGCATTACCTTCTGGCTTTTATTTCTCTTTTGAAAAAAGTAGCTGTCCGTCTTATTGATGTTCCTTTAAAGGTAATGTGTCTTTTTTTCCTCTGGGTACTTTTAAGACTTTGGTGTGCAGAAACTTCGGTTATAAGCTGAATAGTCGTTTCCTTTGTATCTATCCCACTTGGAGTTTGTAGCACTTCTATGATAATTTCAGCGATTCTCTCTTCCAACATTGCTTCTGCACTACTCTCTCTCTCCTCCCCTTCTGTGACTTCACTTACAGGTGTGTGGACTTTTCCTCTGTGTTGGGTTAGGACTTACGGTATGTCTGCCTTTTTTCTTCTTTGGCTATCTGTACTTCAATCTGAATATGTTAGCTGACACATCTTCAAGTTCACAAATCCTCCTTTTTTGTTAGGTCCAATTCACAATAAGACCATCTATTAAGTTCCTGTTTCACTAGGAAGTATCTTCAATTCTAGAAACTCCAATTGATGTTCTCATAGACTTCAGTTCACTGGTGAAATTCTCTCTCTTGGCACTATTTTTTTCCTTTGAATATATTAATCTGCTTTTTAAAAAATCCCTATCTCCTAATTCTAATATCTGGGTTAAAGTTGGATGCATTCCTATTGTCTGTTTTTGTTTTCTGGTCCTTGGTTTGTCTGGTAATTTTTTTTTATCAGATGAATAACATTGTTTATGAAAAATTGGGTATGTTTGGGATTAATGTATCTTTCTTCAGACAAGATCTATCCTTGCTGTGTAGACAGCTGTAATTTAGGAAACCACATTGACATGACCAGGGTCTGAGCTTTGGGAGGCTTTGTGAACCTTTGACACCAACTGAGAGTCTAAGGTTCTTACTGGAGCTCCTCTTCCTCTATTTTTATCTCTCTCCTGCCACAACACTACCCAAGCCTTTCTGTGCTTTACACCTCCTTTCCACTTTACCTTTTTAGTTCCTTGCCTGTGTACCTTGAATACTTAACAAATATCTCTAGTGGAAACCAGAGTTTCCTCTATACCTCTCTTCCCTCTGAGATCTTAGCCTCCCAGGTCCTGCCTTCTGTGTCAGCCTGAACTCCACTTTTTGCTGGCCTGGTGATGTGAGCTTACTAAAAGCATTGCTGGCTTCTTTGCCTCTTCTAATTCTCAACCTCTGCTTTGAATTCTCAACCTTTCCTTCCAATTTTCAACCTCTTCTTCCATTCCCCAAATCAGCTACTTCCCTAATTATGGCACAGAGAATAGTGGGCTCACCTCAATGAGTTTTTTTCCTCTGTGGAATCTTGACTCCTAAATTCCTGGCTTAAGGATGCCTTACAAAAATATGTATTTTGTGGGACTGGGGTACTGGCTCAGTGGTAGAGCACTTGCCTAGCACATCCTCAGCACCACATTAAAAAAAATAATAAATAAATAAAATAAAGGTATTGTGTCCAACTACAACTAAATATATATATATTTATATACATATATATATATATGTATTTTATGTGGACATTTCAACAGGATACTTGGTTTACTGTAAGATACTCCATCAAAATCAGAAGTAGCATATGTTTCATGTAATTGAAGCACATAATTTTTATCTTTTCTTCCATTGTTTTTTTTTTTTTTTTTGGTCAGGTTCTAGGAAATGCAGCTCTTTGTCTATTACATACGTGAGAATCTTTTTCCATGCTGCTTAAATGTTAGATGGCTTCAGCACTTCATGGCTGGGCTTACCCCATTCACACTTCTGATTATACCCAGACCTTCGAATAAGAGAATGACTGTCACATTTCCTGAGTTAAAATGTCACTGGAGGGGTTCTCAGAGAGAGGGACCTCAACTTAGAATGACTGAAGTTCTTGAAAAAATGTCACAAATTTTAATTAAAAGATGTATCAAAGGCAGCAAAATTTATTTAGGAATAAGAGACACTTTGGGGGTTCTCAAGCTCTTCCTTTAAATGAAACAGGGTGAGGGGTAGGCATGGAAAGGTATGTGGGGACACATCAGTCTGGTGATGACAAAGTAGTTTATGGTGGTCTGGGAATTCTCTGGGTCTTTGGTCTAATGTACTCTCCATTACTGGATCTGTAGATAATATTGGAAACCCTAGGTGACAGGTTTCTTAACATATGGTATCATCTCTCTTTGCTTAGTCTGTCTATTACATGGGCTGATCAACAGTGTGCAAGGTTAGTTTTATAACTGAGTGAATTTGCAGTAACGCGGAGATTTACAGACCTCCCATAAATTTGAAAGTGACAGATCTGGGAGACAGAACTGGCTCCAGGAGGACAGTGTGGAACTTTAGCATGAGGCTTTCAGAATAAAGTGATATTTCCTTGTTCTTCCTTTTGTCTCCTTTCTGCCTATCTTTTCATCTCTTCTGTCCTATCTCAATCCGTCCCTTGTCTAATGTTTGGAAAGACCTATTTTTAAATCTGGGTTTTCAAGCTTCAGGTTATTCTCTGCTAACTGATAAGTTCTTCTAACCTAGTGAGCTTCTTCCTGGAGTTTCCTTATCTATTCTACCAATGGTTTTTGTTTTTTTTTTTTTTTTTTTTTTTTTGCTTTGGTTCCATTTGAACCTATACTTTTGTACAAAAATACTTCAAAATGAGAGGAATATGAGACAAATCTATAGAAATCTATTCATATACCAGTTGCAATCCTTCTCTTTCTTTTGTGATTCCTTTAAAAAAGTATCTTTGAACTATATTTAGAATCCAGTGAGGCCCATATATCATAACCCCATTAGACATTATTAAGTCAATTAAAATAGATCATTCAGGAGACATTGCATGGAGCCTAATTTAAAATGCATATGCTGGAACCATAATGAATCGCCATATTGTCCGAGATGGTGCTTCTTCATCTGTTGCTGTTAAAGATGAAACTGTTTTTCAAAAAGTAAGAGCCATCTGCAGCTGCTTTGAGAGTCAATTAATATTTTGTTAATTAGCATTTATTTACAGTAGTTGAAAAACAATATCAAACTACAATAAGGAATGAGCAGTTTTAAAAAAAAAACAAACCTGGTGACATTGAGTTTCATCATTTGGAAGTTAGTGGAAATCAATTCTTTCAGAAGTGTAGAAAGAGAACCACTGAAGTCTGTTTATGTGTAAAATAAGCTAGAAAAGGGAATGAGAGCCTCCAGAGAGGCTGGGATAAGGTATGGCCCTTGGGTCTTAGAATGGAACAGATGTGCAGTCCAGGGGCCATTAAACAAAAGGGAAAGATAAGACAGAGAAGATGAAATCATTTCCTTATGAGTGGTTTTTTTGTCACATGCAAAGAATTACTGGAATTTTGATGGCAGATTCCAAATGATTAGATGATCACATTAACGGATCACATTTAGCACAGGTCCTGAAATGTTTCACCACCAACCTCTGGGCCTGGGACAGGCAGGGAATGAAGGGAAAAAGAAGAGTCTGATTTAACAGGAACATTTTGACATGTAAAAATTAGTTATTTGGCCAGGTGTGGTGGCTTGGGAGGCTGAAGCAGGAGGATCACAAGTTCAAAGCCAGCAACTTAGCAACTTAGGGAGAACTTGTCTCAAAATAAAATATAAAAAAGAGCTGGGGATGTGACTCAGTGGTAAAGTATGCCTGGGTTAAAGCCCTAGTACCCAACCCCCCCCACACACACACACAAATAATTAGATAAATATGGGGGATATGGGGGAAATGCCCAGTTTTGATTTCTTGCATTTCTTTCTTGCTTTCTTCCCTCCCTCTGACTCTCATGAAGTATGAAAATTAACTCACCAGGAAGAAAGAAAAATAAAGTCTAATATGATACCAAATTTCCAGTAGACCTTAAGTGTTGCTCTCAATAAATAAACACATCATAATTTTAATGTAACCAATAAAGAAGCTTATTTAACACCTCAGTCTTCAGTCTTCATCCCTTATAATTTGAACTAATGCTAAATGCTTATTGACCAAGGATCAAAACCAAATTCTGCCATTTTGTCTTTAAGAATTAACAGCTTTTCTAATCTAGAGGTCCAGTATGTTTAAATTTTTATGTTGATAAATGCAACACCACTTCATCTCTTTTAAACTTCATTTTGACTAGAAGCTAAGGAGCAATTGCTTTCTTTCTCCTAAAACTACTGACAAGCTAACTTTGCCACACACTTTCTTATAGGAAGGCAATGAAGCAAAACATATTACCAGTAAAAAGCTAATGATTTCCATGACTGTAAAGCCTGCAAACAGTTATGCATCTGGGAACTAAATATCTGTGTGTTTTAAGAAAATACTTCTGCAGGTTTGCTATGATTTTCCTACCCAGCTATTATTGCCACTCACTGAAGCAGGATGGGTAATCAGCAATCTGGAAGATAGCCTGTCAGCACTGGGGGCTTCTGTGACTCTGCCTACCCCAGAGAGCATATGCAAACTGAAGATACTGATAGAGAACATTTTCACAAGAAGAAAAGCATAAACTTGTGCATTCTCCAGCTCACACCTACCAGGCATAATATGGATGACGGTTCTGATCAGGAATTCAAAACTAGTTATCTAAACCACCCCCATTTCCTGAAAAGAAAGCTTGATAAGAGACTATAAAGGCCAGTCACTCAGAGAGTTTTCACTCCACTGAAGCCAATAATTGTTGCTTTAAAAGAAGGGGTGGCTTTGTATTTTAATTATTAATCTCACTTTGCACAAATGTGTTCTGAATCCACCCAGTTACTCCCTGGCTCAAGTCAAGTGAACTATTTCCAGCGCCACCCCTGTAGAATACTAGTAAATAAAATATTTGTGCTATCAAGTATTTCTCTTATAAATTTGAGTAGCTTTTGCCTACCGGTGATCCTAAAGGATGTACAGGGGGATATTTTCTGATCAGTCTATCATATGCTACCTTATTAAATGTAATTAAATCCTTCAACAAATTTGTATTTCAGGCTTTATTTTTCCCATTTTATATACTAGGAAACTAAGGCCAGAGAAGATCAGAGGGAGGTTCAAGGTGACTGTAAAGCAGCTGATGTCAGATCAGACCTCATGGTTCCAGTAGCAGTGCTTTTTCTATGGAGGACAATTTGCTCATGTCATTAAGACAATCAGAATGTGGTTGGTGTTGTTAAGGTGAAGGATAAAGTGAAACCCTTTCCCTAAGTTTCCAATTCAATCTTAAGCTATGCTGTCTTTTATTAAAGCTAATACTGAACCTTCCATTGTTAACTTTTAGAAAAGGCTAGCTGTGGCTTCATTTTTGTGCTAGCTTTAGAAGTATAGGCCTAAGTAGCATATTATATGCTTTCAAGCTTTCAAATTTGGAAATCAAAGTAGATAGGAAACTCGAAATGATCTCCAGGAGTAAAGGAAGAGCTTCTTATTCTACCTTAAATGATCTAGCTTTCTCATTTGGTTAGGAATCACTCCGCACTACTTTCTCTTTCCCAACTGAGCCATGCTTACATTTTCTTAAGTAGTTCTGTGGAGTTGTGATCCTCAGTATTTCCAAGTGAGTGAAAAACTAGCCTTTGGAGAGAGTGCGGAATGGAGGAGAGTATGGGCTTGGTCATATGCTGCCTCATCAATTTCCTTATGTAGCCACCTCCACGTTTTAAGAATAGATAAGCAAGTAACCTCTGAACCTGAGTTTCCTGATGATACTTGCCCTACAGAGTTCTTGCTGAATGAGAGAATATTAACCTATATAAGAGACAGCAAGAGTCTTCCACAGTACTGTATCCTCTACTTACTGTAGTATAGTTTGTCTAGAGGCAGCTTATTTTCTGCAAGGAATTTTTCTTTGTTGTTGTTTTTCATTGCAGGTAAAATAATAAGTTACCTGTAGCAGGTAACTTATTATTATTTATTATGAATTATGGTAAAATATACATAAAATAAATTTAATCATCTTAACCATTTTTTAAATGTACAAGTGGCATGGCCTTGAACACATTCACACTATTATCCAACCTTGCCCCTCTCTGTCTCCTGAGCCCACGTCTCCTGGCCAGTGCCCCAGCCCTTGGCCACCACCTCTCCACGGTCTGTCTCCATGAATCTGTCCACTCTGCGTGTCTCTTGTGAATGTGATCCTGCAGTCTTGCTGTGACTGGTGTATTTCACTCAGCCTGATGTCCTTAGGTTCATCCATGCTGTAGACCTGTGACAGAGTTCCCTTTCCTTTTCAGGCTGAATAACTTTCCACTGTTCATCTATATCACATGGGGTTTATTTTGATTATATGACTAATAGGTAATTTTGATTGTATCAATGCTTGGATGAAAATGTCCCTGAGGCCATCTTCCTTCAGAAAGCACCTTGAGAGCTCATCGGCAGGGCAGTGGGGGGTAGGTGGGGGAATGAAAGGTCGAGGATCAGAGGCCCCAGGAAAGCTTAGTGCTGGGTCAACACAGCTCTGCCACCCTCAGCCTCCAGGGCTTTCCCCCTCACAGGGATCCAGCACGGTTGCCCAGCATCTGCTCCTTCTTCTATATTAGGTGTGTCATAGGGGCCTAACCAAAACCCCAACCCTAAGCCTTTACGCTGAGTGAGGCAATCACCTACCATGGGGAGAAGGTGAATAGTATTCCCTGAATTTAGACATCTCCCCAAAGCAGAGTGTGCACATTCATGGTTCAGGATTTTTGTGCCCAGGAGATCCATCTTCATTCACCTGTTTCCATTTTCTCCCTCTTTAGGTCTCTGTCTTGCTCCTCTTTGAGTCTCCGAGCTCCTGCCATTTCTTTTGCTGTTATGATGAACTTAAATCATATTCTTTTCCTGAAATGGGGACTGATGCAAAGAAACTGACCTTTAGCGTACATAAATAATTTTCCTACTTGAAAAAAATTCCTTCTTTTTTGATCATTGTGTTTTTATCTTTAAGTCTCAAATCCTAGGAGGAAATATATATATATACTGAAATGCTAAATACCATAGCATATTATTGGGTAGTTCCATAGGAATTCAGAATAATGGAAAGTCTAGTGACAAATACAACCCATTTATATTACATTTTCTGGCTTTTTCTCAAGATAGATATCTCTTTGAAGAATTGTTCCAACACCAAATCTGCTGTAGGTAAAAAGAGAACATGGAGTGTTCATCCTTCTCTTGAGAAAATGAAGAAACATCAATCAACCTGAGTTTCTTGCCTTTGAAACAGTACAAAAGGCCACATCGGAAATGTGTGTTCTCCCCAAGCCATGCACCTTTCTAGCTCTCTCTTAAGAAAAGGGAACGAGGACTGGGGATGTGGCTCAAGCGGTAGCGCACTCGCCTGGCATGGGTACAGCCCTGGTTCGATCCTCAGCACCACATACAAACAAAGATGTTGTGTCCACCGAAAACTAAAAAAAAAAAAAATTAAATAAATATTTAAAAATTCTCTCTCTCTCTCTCTCTCTCTCTCTCTCTCTCTCTCTCTCTCCTTAAAAAAAAAAAAAAAAAAAAAGGTAATGAGGGGCTGGGATTGTGGCTCAGTGGCAGGGTACTTGCCTCCTGCGTGTGAGGCACTGGGTTCAATCCTTCCTCAGCATCACATAAAAATAAATATAAAATAAAGGTATTTATCTATCTATCTAAAAAGTCTTTTAAAAAAAAAAAAGGGAGTAAGTGAACAATTGAAAGACCAAGTCCCAAAGCAAATATATATATAAGCAGGCTTTCCCTAGAAACACTGGTATCCTGTGCAATGATGGTCAAAAAAGATTCTCAGAACCTTAGAGATGAGCGGTCTCCATCCAAACCTCTAACTGATGCATCTCTAATTCACGAAAGGGAAGACACATCCCCCAAAGAGTAGGGACAGTGGTTGTATGACTCATGACCATTGTAAATGCTGGGAGAAGGATCGATGTGGGGGACGGGGTGTGGGGGGATGGTGGGGTGGACGTGAGAGGAAAGAGAGGAGACAGAAGGCAGGGAAAGAACAGGGGGAACAAAGGAGAAGGAGGGGGTGCAGAGAAGGACAGCCATGAGGCCAAGTACTATTTAACACATAGACAGTCAGTAGCCTCTACTCTTTAGATCACTTAAATTAGCTCCGCAAACCCTTAATGAAGATATTAACAGCCCATATTTAGAATCAAAGTTCAAAGAATGAAAGGTCATTATTTTTTAACACACTGGAGGAAGGAGACTTTGATAGGAGAGGCAGGATCCTCTTGAACAGGACACGGTGGGACAAAGGATGTGCGTGACAGACGCGCTGATTGACTGTTTCCTGCCCTCCACTACAGGACTGGAACCCAGAGATCGCGGTGTGCCAGAGAGGTGCATGGACCCTGACCGTGGTTCTGAGTTAATGCTGACAAAGTTAATTTCCTCCATACTCGTCAGATGTGCAAAGGAAAAAATGATCCCAGGACTTGCAGTGCTTCCCCTTCTGACTACCCTGACACTTTCTTTAACCCCTGAACCAGTTCTGGGACATATGGGATCAGTAGGAAATGCCTAACAGCATTACAAAACGTTAAAAGGATGGAAAACATCACGACAGTCTAGACAGCGCTTGTACCCCGACACTTAAGTTTTGATGATTCTGACTTCAGCTCTGAGAACAATCAGTGCTAGGACTGATTGGGCTAATAGATGATTTCAGGAAAAGAAAAGACTCCCGAGGTGTGCTGGGTCTGCAATTTGTAAGGCAGGCTTTGCTGACAATAGGATTTAAATAATTTAGGAAAAAAAAAAAAAACGAGACACACACTCAGATTCTCCAGCGTCCCTTGCCTGAAGACACACAATTCTCTTCTCAGGGTTGCAAGGGTGATGTGCCCAGGTTTCCTGTAGACTTTGCAGGAGAATAGTAGACCCATTGTTGAACTTCCAGGGTCTCAGTTTCCTCCATAACAAGATGAGAAAGCTGAACTTGACTCTGAGGCACGTGCCACTTGCAGCCCTCCACCTTTGTGCTTCTCTTGAAAGGTCATGTGTGGGGAGCTGGAGTCACTCTAGACCTTTCTGGGCCAAATTTGCTCAAATTTTCATCATCAGCAGCAGAAGCAGCAGCGGCGGCATCAATATCACTGTTTCCTAAACAAATATTTATTATATACTAAAACCTGTATGTATGTTTTTCCTAATTCTCACCTTAATCCTTAAAGAATGTTGGTGATTAATTGGCGGTATGGCCCCTGTAGGATATTCCCAAAGCTCATTCACACATACACACAAAAAAAGCTTTTTAAATAAATAAATATACATTATGATGCTTAATTATTTTTCTTTATTTAGGATTACTTCCTTAGACTAGTTTCACTAAGGGAGTCATTGTATTTTCAAAGATATGCAGAGAAACTTCTTTTCAAAACAGCACAATTCTCACTGCGTCTCTCAGGCAGCTCTCGAGCTTATCTTCCCACAGACAGAAGGGACCACTCCCTCTTGCTGTCCTTTGTGGACCCAGAGTAATTCCTGTCACGGTGCCTAAAACATTTTCAGGAGTGGAATCATCACCAGCCTGTCTCCCTTTGCTGGTTTCTGTTTGTGAATCCCTAAGAAGATGACTGCTATCGTTACTGGAAGAGAACTTAATTTATTGTTATGGTTCGATTAATTCAATAGCATTTGACATATACTAGGCATATAAAAATCTTAAATGAATTAATGAGATGTTTATAAATTAGCTTTCACAGTATTACATCAATTTAAGCTACAGGCAAAAAAAAAAAGGATGAGCATGTTTTATCGTTCCTACACTACACATCAGCACTGGTAGCTGGGAGGGGGGGAAATGACCGTCGTGTTCTGTACTTACCTAAGCCCCACACTCTAAAAGATATTTTTAAGTGCGCTCCCATTTAGGTTAGGAAGTTCTCTCAGTTCCACTTGGCTTCAAACCACCTAAACCCTGATATGATTTCCAAGGTTTCCACTTTATCCCTCTCATATGTCCTCCTTCTTAGGTCCTCGCTACTGACCACCAGTGGGATGGTTACATGTTATTTCAAGTTTCCACTGACAAGATCATGATCTCTAGGGGTGGAAGCCGTTACCATCTCTTAGCTCTCAGCTTATAGCATTGTTTCTTGACTGACCAACCTTAGGCATTAGATGTTTGTTGGCTTTCTGCTGAAGCAGGGCTAGGGTTCACCTCTTATCCCTGCTCCTTCCTATTACTTGTTGTTTTTATTTCCTCTATGGGTTACACCTCAACTTATTTTCCCCCCAGCACTCTTTCTCCATTTATACCTTCCATTTGGTGAGGAGCACATCTTCAAGTAACTTCCTAAGGAGGGTCCACAGGAGGTAGTTTCTCGGTGTCCTGGGATATCTGACTATTGGATGGATCATTTGGGCACAATATTTTAGACTGAAGACATTTTCTCTTATAATTCAAAGACATTGATCCATTCTCTTTTAGCATTCGCTGTTATTATTGGAAAAAAAACGTCACTCCAATCTGGATCTCATCCATTTGGTGTGAAGTTTCTCCTCATCCTCCAATCCTCCCCCTGCTAGACATTCTAGAATCTCATACTCAGAAATTCACAAAACGTTGCCTAGTTGAATATAACCATTTGTGGCCTTTTCTTGGCATCTAGTGGCTCTCGGGATTCTGAGTTTCTCTCTTGTCTGTACAAATGTCACCATCTGAGCGAGGCCTTTCCTCACCATCAAATTGAAGTTGCACACTTGCCCCGGCCCTGGATCCTTCTTCCTTCCCTGTCTCATTTTTGTCCATAGAAAATTTTAACTTTTTAAAAACTGAATTAAATACTGATGTTCTCTTATTTTTTCTTTCCTCTTCCATCACTAGAATATAAGCTCCAATGAGTAGGAATTTGGATGTGGAATTTTTTTTCACTGTTATATGCCCAATACTCTGACACCTAGTAGGTATTTAATAAATATCTGTTTAAATTGTCTTGGTGGTTCCTATCTAAGGGGCAATTAGTGCTACATCTGCATACGTAGGGCTTTTCAGTCCAGACTGCACTGTCACTGTCCACAAGGAGAGCCGCCATTGAGGAGGAGATAACCCAGAGGAGAGATCAGAGGAGAATTCATACTGGAGTGCTAGCATCCAAGTTCTCTCCCTGAGACACAAAAATCTTATTTAAAGTTATGAGTAAATATCTTTAAAAATAACATGTGAAGGGTGTGTGGGGGGAGAGGGAGAGAGACAGAAAGGAAGAGAGAGAATAGAAATTGGAAGTTACTCGACTTACATACATGGTGCAATTACTGATTATTTTTTAATCTCTATATGTTCCTGAATCTTTATATATATATATATATATATATATATATATATATATATATATACTGTAGAAAGTTATGAAAATTTAAAAGTAGCCAAACAATTTCCAGATGATGCAGTGAGGACCAGAAATCCGTTTGCTGTGTAATGTGAACAGGTCATGTGAAAATCCACTCCATACTCTTCATCATGCCAAGCCATTACCTGATTTTCCTCTTCAGCTTTCTTCACATCCTCTTAACTTTTTACCCATTTGGAAATAACACTTTAATTTAGGCATAGGTTTATTTAGAAATCTTATATTTGATAGAGTTGTTAGCATTTCTGCTACCTAGGCAACAAAAAGTTATTCTGTGCTAACATCTTTTCATTTTCAGCAAAGCAAAATCTGAAAATCTTTTCATAAACTTGTAAAAATAAAAGCCAAACTTAAATATCTTCCTTTATCATGCAGAAAATAAAGATGAGGGTAATAAGTAAAATGGGCTGCATTTATGACAGTGTTTCTTGGAAAAAGCAGAACAAGTTTGGAAAAAAAAAAAGAGAAGGGTACATCTCTCAAAGCCTAACACATTCTGAAACATCAATGAAATCCCCTCTAATTTTCCAAGTTTGATTAACCCCTTGGAGAGCAATTGATCAATCACACATAGTGCATCTGGATACACAGAGAGCCACATACACTATTTTTAGATCATAGAAGCAATGAGTCTTATTTATAAAACATGAAAGTATTAAAAATATATTTAAGAGTTCCAGCTAAAATACCTTACCCTAAGTGCCTGTGATGGTTTGGATTTGGAGTGTCCCCCAAAGTCTCATGTTAATGGCTTGGTCCCAGTGCAGCAATGTTCATAAGTGGGGCTTTTAGGAAGTGATTGGATCATGAGGGCTCTGAGATCATCAGTGGATTAATCCACTGACAAATTGACAACTTGGTGACATTAGTGGGAGGTGGTGGAAACTCTAAGAAGTGGAAACTAATTCAAGGGAGTAGGTGCTTAGGGCAAGGTCTTGGGGACTATATCTTGTCCCTAGTCCCTTCCTCTCTTTAAGTTTCCTGGCTCTCATGAGCTGATCAGCTTCTCTCCACCACACCCTTCCACCATGATGTTCTGCCCCACCTCAGGCCCAAAGCCATGGAGCCAGTGGATCATGGACTGAAACCTCTGAAACGGTGAGCCCAAATAAAACGTTCCTCCTTTCATGTCAGGTATTCTGGTCACAGCGCAGAAAAGCTGACGAACACAGGTACAATACCAGAGATAATTTCTCCAGGATGCAGTTTTAAATTCTATACTTTTACTTAAAAATTACATTGTGAATATTTACTATACCATTCAACTTCTTCAGAATCAGAATCCTTCAGAACCACCCACGTACCGAGGTCTAAACCCTTCCAATGCCCTCTATCATTTTGTGTTTCCCAGTTTTTGACATTATGAATGAACTGCAAAGAACATTCTTATGTGGAAAGCATTGTCCACGTTTCCTCCATTCCTAGTGACAGAATTCTGGAAACTGCCCTGAGGTCTTCAGGCTCTGAAGAAAACAGTTCTGCCAAATGCCCCACCCACCCCACCCTAGGAAATCAGTAGCAGGGACACTTCCCCCACACTTCCGCCACAGCAGCAGCCACTGACCCTCGCTAGTCTTCAGTTAACCATGAAATATGATGTCTCGGCTTTTTTGAGGAAATTGAATTGTCCCTCATTTTTATTGACCATTTGTAATTCTTTTATAATCCCCCCTTTTTTTTTCCTGTTAAATTTTGATCTTTTTCCTAGAGATTTATAAAAACCCCTGAAAGCAAATGTTATTCTTTGTCATCTGTGGACTTTTCCTATGTTTTTTTTTTTTGGTAATATATTCTTTTTAGTATTATAAATGGCAGTTTTGATATAGACTTTGGAACTCTACGTTGTCAAACCTATCAGTCTTTTCCTTGATCAAAGGGCCCTTCTCCTTAGTCACCCTGATTTTCTCCTTGTGATCCTCAGAGGCCTCTGGAATTAAGTGTCATGTGTAGTGTGCGATCCAGCTTGTGATTTTCCATATTCCATGTATTGAGTAACCCATCTCTTCCTCTGTCTTGTGATGTCACCTTTATACTGTTTCAAGCTATTATATATAATAGGATGCTTGGTTTTTTTAGGGCTACTCTCTTTTATGGATCCATGCATGTCCCAACACCATTCTTTGCTGTAGATTTGCAATATAACTTCCATCTGTTCTCAGATTGACCTGTCTTGTTGGCTTTTCTTTTCAAATTCTCTTTTGCTATTCTCATTATTTAGTCTTCTAGAAAAACTCTCAAAGAAAAATAAATCCCGTTGAGAGTGCACTGGAATGCATTAGACCTAAAAATTAATGTGGGCAAAATTGAGATCTTTATAATCATCCACACGGTCACCCTGTATGTCTTTCCATTTATTTAAGCCTCATTTTTTGTTTCTTGGTAGAGTTCTGTGATATCACTCACAAAAGTCTGACACATTTCTTATTAAGCTTATGTTTCTAGGTATTTTATGTTTCTGTTACTATGGTAGAGTAGATTTTTCCTCATTATATTCTCTGACTGGTGCTGGTATGTTGAAATCCATTTAAACTTGTTTTCATCCGTCTTTCTGAATGCTCTTTTAATTTTTTTTCTGATTTTCTAGGGTGTTTCTAAGTATATGATCATACCATTTACAATTATGACTTTGTTCCTTCTTTTCCAGTAATCACACATCCTACTTCTGTTTTCCACTCTAAGCAATACTTATAAAATAATACAAACAGCAGGGAAGATAGCAGGAATCCTTGTTTATTTCTAGTGTTAATAAAAATGCTTCTAATGATAATTTTCCAATAATAATAACACAGGCTGTCATTGTAAGATATTCTTCACTATGTTAAAGAATTACTCTTCTATTCATATGGAACAAAAAGACTTTTCTAATGAAAATGATTATAATACTTTCACGGCTATCTTAAAATTTAATGATTTTATGATTTTTTTCTTTTTTGATCTATTGATAGGATGCAAACAAATTGTTAGTTTTCTACTTGGTTGTGATGGATAATTCCTTTCAAATATTCTTAGTTCAATTAGCTGGCAAATTATTCAAAATTATGAAATATGTAAGTTATTTTTCTTTTTCTTCTATCTTTATTAGGTTTTTATCACCAGTAATAATAATTATGGCAGTTGGGATGATTTTGTAAGCTTGTCCCATGTTCTGATGCATTAAATATGGGAGTTTTCTCATGTAATTCTTACATTGACTTTACAGGTTAGATTTGGCATTATATAATTGCAGATGAGGAAACAAGGTCCAGAAGGGGCTCTTGAGCTGGCCATGACCAGATGGTGTAAGCGGGGATCTATAGCTTTGCTATGTGGCACTAGGCTTAAACATGAGTTGAGTAGCTTTCTATATGCTATAATAGTCTACAAAGACTAGGAAAAAATCTGCTTCTCCAAAGTATGAAAAGACCAGTCCCTACATGCACGGGAACAAATGGTGCTGTCAAAGTCCACAGGCTTTGAAACCAGACAGAGGCTGTTCAAATTCTAGCTCCGTCCATTACTAAGTAGCACTCAATGGATAGAAGCTGTAATCATCAAAAAATATCTCTTTCCGGAGCCTGTTTTCACAATACTTTGCATTTGTGCCTGAGTCTTTTTCTAATATTTATCCAGAACATCCTATTATTCCCAGAAATCGTTTCATCTAGTTAATGAAATGTACTATTTCATGCTCATGTGTATTTTTCTCTTATAGTCTTAAAGTCTCCAGATCCATTGTCGAGCATGCACAAGGCCCTGCATTCCATCCCCAGAACCAAAAGAAAAGGAAAAAAACTGATATTGACCCATTAATTACTTTTTATTTATTCCGATTTCCTAACTTTATACCAACTTCATGTCTTTCCCTGGTTCCAGGATCCTGACTAGGATATCACCGCATTTAATCATCCTGTCTCTTAGCCGTGACAGTTTTCAGGTTTTCCTTGTTTTTGACAATGCAGTCAGTTTGAGGAATGCTAGTCTGGGATTTCTTAAAATACCCTTCATTGGGATTGGCCTGGCGTTTTTCTCATGATTAGAGCTGGGTTTTGGATTTGGAGGATGCAGGTCACAGGGGTGAAGTGCCATTATCATCCTATCATGTCCTGGGAACCTGCTGGTGACATCACTTATCATTGCGGAGGTAGTAGTATCCATTTCTCCACTGTAAATTACTCTCTTCCCTTCCTTAGTCTATTGTTTTACAAACAAGTAGGTTTTTTAAGTTCCATTGTTGCTCTGCTTTCTGAGTAATTAGTTTCTGCTTTTAGGTTAATTCCTTTTATCATACCAATGGTTCCTTTCCTGTTCTTTTTCTTAATTCTTGAGTTAAGGCCTAGGTTTATTTATTATTTTCTAAATACATTTAAAAAGCATTTAAAGACACATAATCTCCAGTTGGCAAGGGGTTGTTTTTCATTTAAATATTCGTCATTAATTTTCACACCTATAACTTAGTATAAAAGAGCATAGTTTATCTGGCACGTTCCATCCCCAGAACCAGGTGGTGCACACCTGTAATCCCAGCAATTTGGGAGGCAGGAAGTTTGCAAATTCAAGGCCAGCATCATCAATTTAGCAAGATCCTGTCTAAAAAATAAAATTGAAGGGCTGGAAATGAAGCTCAGTAGTAAAATGCCTGAGTTTAGTCCCCAGTTCAGGAAGAAAAAAAGCGTGTAGTTTCTATAATGCTATGTTTTGGAACATTGTTAGTTTTTATTTGTTTTTTTAATGCATGATTTCTTTTTGTAAATATTCCATAGACACTTTGAAAGATGCTTTCTGTGCACAGGGTATAAACTAGAGGTTTGCTGAATCAGATACAATGTTTCACTCTAAAGCTTCAGTAAGGAAGAATGTAGAGATGGGCCAACAGAATCAGAATAGATAGTTCACACACAGACCTCCATGTGGATGTGACATAGGACAGAGGAGGCTTTCAAAACAGTCGGCAAAGTATCTAAAGTTCTGAGATAAGTGCCTCAGTCTCCCAAGCCGCTGGGATTACAGGAGTGAACCACTGCACCCAGCTAATCCTATATTCTAAACTCCCCTGTATTCTCCAAACACACAACGCAGAGCAGAGTACACAACAGACGCTCCAGAAATAATTTTGGTCCTTTATGTTATTTCATTAATAATTGACAACTTTTAAATGAAAAATCTTGTTCTCTGTGAGGACACCATTGGCTTAAACGAACAATGAATTTAAATCTATTCTCTTATATTCTCCATTCTTATTACTCCAGCATGTGTTCATGTTTTATATGTGTTCCCATGTGTGACAACATATTGTGTAAACAAATAAAATGTTAGTAATGAATGAGATTTCTATTTTATAAGAGGAGAGTGTTATTGAGCCAAACGTTGGGGGTTTACATAGCTTTTAATCTACGAAAAAATAATTAAGTCTTTCTCAATGCTAATTTATATTTCAGTGTAAAAATTCCACATATCAGAAACGAAAAGATTTCCAGAATCATGCCAGAGGGTAGCTTCTAAGTTTACCCGGGCACCATGCCACTTAGAGGGTGAGGGAAAGTTCACGATTTCCCATTGTGTGAAGTCACATGTACAAAGTCCTTTTGTCCAAGTGGCCTTGTCATGTGAGACTGCTAAATATTTTTCACTTGGCCTTCTAATCACGTCCAAAGTGTCATACCCTAGAAGCAATCTGATGTATGAATAATGGAAGCTTGAACCAAAGCCCAAAGGAGTAACTAGCTGTGAGAATCATACTGTGCCTAGTGAACCACAGAGCTCCCTAAACCTCGCTTAGAGCACATGGAGATGAGGAAAATGCAAATTAAGAGACACATTAGGCAGGTGCTCTACCCCTGGGCTTCAGTGGTAGAGCACCTGCTTAATGCTGGAGAGAGAGAGAGAGAGAGAGAGAGAGAGAGTCATTTCAGGACTGAGAGGTAAAAATAGAGTACCGGTCAGGTTGTTGGAAGACAAACAGCAAACAGCACACAAGTTCATTTTATTGGAGAACAGTCTGAATAAAAAGGGAGTTTGTCTCATTGTTAGATTTGCTCATTTTGCCCAAAAGAAGCAAAATAAAATGATAATTTATCAGAAAGAGGAAGGTAAAAAAAAATTGGGATTTAATTTCTTACAAGGCAGGGGAATAAAAATGTGCACCATCTTTCCTGTTTTGAAAGATAACCAAGGAGTTACTTAGCAGGAATGGAGAGTACAGATTCCTGCTTTAACATACATGTTTTCTCTTGGGCATCCTTGCTTCTTAGGCGACACCTGCCCCTCACCCCCGCCCTGTGGCTGGTTCATCACATGCCCCACAAAGGCCCGGGTGCACCTGCTCTGTGCTGCCCATTCTCCCTCACCCCCATGAAGGCCTGTTCTGATGCTGTCCCTTTGCCAATTCTCTGCCATTACCCAAGCTCTTCCTCTCCCCCATAACAAATCTCCATCAGACTTCCATTTTCCAGCCACTTGAACCGTGTAAACTACACAAGTTTGCATGTTGTCTAGCTCATCTTTGCCAAAATTAGATGGTAACTTTCCCAATAAAAGGCACACTTGTGACATAGCTCCACCCTTTATGTGTGTCAAGGGGATATTCTTCCAAGGAACAAGTTCACAGGTATTTATGCAGTTGCTGGGGGAGGGAGACATGGATATTCTTCAAGGATTTCTAAGAAAGGGGCCATGGTCCACGTCCTCAGGACAGTCTCTAACAGAAATAAGTGAGATAAAAAAAGAACTTGTCAGCAGAGGAGACATTCCTCCATGGTATTAACTGTGGAAGTTATTTCCGGGGCCCCTTATGAGCTCTGCTTCCTTCCCTTGCTTTCCTGGCTAATGCAGGGAGTAGGTCTGAGGCCACTTTATGTTACTGAACAAATGTCTGGAAGGGTTTTCAACGTTCCTAAGCATCTGTCCATTGACCATTACCTTGGAGGTATTAGGGAACCGGACCCTCTTTTCACAGCACCATGTGAATATTGGTCTTTTTGAGTTGAAAATGCTGGCACTGGGATTCTAGAGAGGGCAGTGATCTGGATGGGGATGGGATACTTTAGGAAGCTGCATATATTTGCAAAGCAGATTGAGGAAACCTCAATGAATGATATTTGAGAAGCTTATAGATATTATAGGGTTGGACACCCCAATATCTCCCACACTCATACTTTGATTTTAGCTTTAAATTTTGATTTTACCTGTTTCTACTGGTAATAAGCCTCCCACCTCCCTGGCAGACAGTCACAATGAGAAACCTAACTTCCCCACAGTTTGAAGAACAAGTCCTACTGTATTAATTTCAGATTTATTTTAGAGTTCAGTTTGGCTCAGCTTCTTAAATTCTTCTTTCCTCCTAGGTTCACTATATGGAGTTAAGGCCAATGGAATGCTGTCAATATTTGATATTGGGATGTAAAAACCCAAGTTTTATTATGATTGCTCATTATAGTTTACAATGTGCTTTCTTTTATTTAATGATGTTTCTCAGAAATCATCAGAGGGGTGATGGGGGATATACAAGATTAAAGAATAAAGAGAATCATTTATTGTTCCTGCAGGTAAGACATTTAAAATGTTATTTATGTATTAAAACAAACACACATCTATTATTAAATATAATATATAATTCACGTGAATTTCTGAGAAAACATGAGACTTCAAAGAAATGTCATGCCTGAAATTTGCAGCTACGAGCTTTGCCTGCAGGCTCCTACAGGCCTTAAAGGGTATTTGGAAGAAATTTGAGTAGCATAGGGAAGCATATTCTCTTATTTTGTACCCTTGCCAAAAAATGTATAATAAATGACATATTTATCCTTTTCAGCTTCCCCTTAGGAAAGAAAAGTGAGTCTTGGGAAGTTCAGTACTTTCTAATTGATACTTTGTAATTGACAGAGCCTTTTCTGGTTGTATGATCTTAGTATCCAATAAATGAGTATGATCTAATTATCCAATAAATTCCCTGAGTTGTAGGCTAAATAACAGCCTTCTGGAAAAGTCCATATTCAACCCTGGAAATTGTGAATATATTGCCTGACAAGGCAAAGGGGATTTTGCAAATGTAGTGAAGGTGGATGCCCTCTGAGTGGATGAGTCTTTAGGAGAGCCCAGAGTAGTCATGGGATCCTTATGAATGAGAACCAGGAGGATCAAGATCAGAGAGTGCAGCGGTAAGGATGAAACCAGAGGTCAGAGAGGAGAGGAGACGCCATGCTGTGAGTGTGAAGGAAGGGGCCACAAGCCAAGGAATGTGGGTGATCTCTAGAAGCCAGAGAAAAGCAAGGACACAGATTCTCCTGGAAACCCCAAAGAAGAACATTGCCTTGGCAATGTCTTGATTTGACCTCAGTTTGTCCCATGTTGGACTTGCAACCTCTAGAACTAAAGCAGAATAAATTTCTGTTGGTTTAAGCCTCTAAATTTGTGATAATTTGTTGCAGTGGAAATAGGAAATTAACAGACCTGGTAAGGCTCTGACAGTCCCTAAATACTGTTTTCTTTCATCCTTATGCCAATTATCAATATCATCTTCTGATTTTATTTTAATGACTTCCGGTTATCACAGTACTTTACACACAGTTTTCAGTTCCATTGAAAGTTCTGTAAGTTCTGCCAGGCTCATAGGATGGCACACACCTACTGGCATACTCCCAGCTACGTGAGAGACTGAGGGAGGAGAAGTGCAAGTCCAAGGTCAGCTGGAACAATTTAAAGTGACCCTGCCTCAAAGTAAATAAAAAGAATTTTAAAATAGTTGGGGATGAACTCAGTGATAGGGTGAGCTTGGGTTCAGTTCCTAGTGCCAAAAATAGTAGTAGTAGTAGTAGTAGTAGTAGTAGTAGTAGTAGTAGTAGTAGTAAAAATAATAATAATTCCATAAGTTTTTTAGTTCCAGTTAAAAAAAAATTGAACAAGTGCTGGGGGTATAACTTAGTGGTAGAGCAATTAGCTAGCATGTACAAGGCCCTAAGTTCAATCCCCAGCACAGCAAAAAGAAATAAAAAGAACCAAGTGTGGGTAAGGATGTGGAGAACTTGGAATCCTTTTCCATTGATGGTGGACATGTGAAATGGTGCAGCTGCTATGAAAAACAATTTGGTGGTCTACATTAAGTTAAATATAGAAGTATTATATGGCCCAGGATTCCTCCTCTTGGGTATAAAGTCAAAACAAGTAAAATAGTGTTAAAACAAAACCTTAGGGCTGGGGATGTGGCTCAAGTGGTAGCGCGCTCGCCTGGCATGCGTGCGGCCTGGGTTCGATCCTCAGCACCACATACCAACAAAGATGTTGTGTCCGCCAAATACTGAAAAATAAATATTAAAGTTCTCTCTCTCTCTCCCTCTTTCTCACTCTCTCTCACTCTTTCTTAAAAAAAAAAAAAAAAAAAAAAAAACCTTGCACACCAGTGTCCACAGCAGCTCTATTCATAATAACACCAAGGTAGAAACAATCCAGCCCCAAATGGATAAATAAACAAAGGGTATATTCATCCAATGGAATATTATGTATTCTTAAAAAGGAAAGAAGTGCTGATACATCCTACAGAGTGGATGGGCCTTGGAAATATTACGCTAAAGGTGAAAAACTGAGTTACAAAAGGCCAATTATTGTATGAGTCCATTTATATGAAATATCTACAGCCAAAAAAAAATCCATAGTGACAAAGCACATTAATGATTACCAGGGTCTAGGAGAAGAAGGGAATCACAGGTAACTACTTACTGGGCTCGAGGTTTTCTTTCATGTTAATAAAAATACATTGGTACAAGATGGTTGTAAGACTTGCACAACACTGACAGTGTCTAAATGTTACTATAGGTTAATTTTAAGTTATATGCATTGCACCACACTGAAATTTTCTTAAAAGACAAATAGCTAGTGGGCTGGGATTGTAGCTCAGTGGTAGAGTGCTTGTCTAGCATGTGTGAGGCACTGGGTTTGATCCTCAGCACCACATAGAAATAAATAAATAAATAAAGTTATTGTGTCCACTTACAACTAAAAATATTTTTTTTAAAAAGACAAATAGCTAAAAATGTTTAAAGTTAAAATGTAATAAAGTGTCGGACCTCTGCCCCACCAATCTCTAACTCCCATTTCTAGATCTAGGGGCTCCATTTAGAACTACATGATTTCTGGAAACTGATTATTTGCATATTTTCTGCATATATCCAAATACCATGCTTACAGTGCCCTGTCACCTAATCATTTTAAGGTCTTGTCACTATCCACTGACTTCCAATTACAGTAGACGAGACTATAACTCTACTTGTGATAGTCGTGCATTTGGTATTGAGGGGCTCTTTCTTATTCCCTGGGTTTTGTTTTTACTGTATATTGTTCTTGTAAGTAGAGCAATATCCTTCTCTCTCTAGGAATGTAATTATAATTTTTTCAATTTGATCTTGCTGCAATTAGGGCCCCTGTTTACATGAGTTCTTCCCTCCTGAGTTCTTCTTCTCTGCCCTTCTTCTTGGAGACTTCCTGCACTTGTTTCTGATCCTTGGCTCTTCATATTTAGAAGCTAAGCCCTAAAAATTGGGCGAGCAGAGCAGTTCCTATCATTGCAGAATAATAGGGCCAGTTGGCCCTTTTAATAGGAAACTCATAAGACAGTATCTTAAAGTTTTTCTCTGGGGACACTTGGTTTCGGTAGAGAAAAGTTCTTCCAAGTTCCAGCCTGGTTTGGGTCAGGTGTGTGCATGAGAGTGCGGTGGCCGGCCCTCTGGGTTGTCCCTGAATTCCTTATGTCCCTCATGAACCACAGTGCTCCCCTTGGGTTCAGCTTCTCCCTGTAACAAGCGGCTGGTACCTGGGGTCACCTGGCTCCTAACAGAGTCTAGGGAGTAAACAGACTTCCCACCAGCACCTGTGTCGGCCTCAGGCTTCATCCCCACCCCACAGCCCCAGACTCACCTTGGCCTTCTCCGCCTTCCAGCATGTGGGAGGGTTCCCTTTTTGTTGTTGGTGGTGGGTTTTTTGTTTGTTTGCTGTCTGCAGTGCTGGGGATTTATAACCCAGGGCCTTGTGCATGTGACATGCCAAATGCTGCCTTTCTCAGTGGCAGCCCTTCTGCCAGGACTTGAGCCACTGCTTGTCTCCTCTCTCCTTTCTCTCTCTCTCTCATATACTGATTCCTTCACTTGACTTTTTGGGGCTCCATTAGAGGCTAAGATGTGTGCTCATCAGTTGAGCTGGGAATTGGCCTCGTTGACCTGGGGCCCGACATCCAGAACTCTCATTTATCCTGTCTGTGTCTTCCTCACAAAATTCCTCTAAGGATGGCCCATAAAATCATCTGATAACAGCTAGAGAAACAGCAATTCAAAGAGTTCACCTGCCCATGACCACACAGTGGGTAAGTGGTGAAGCTGAGATGCAACATTATCTTTTGACTTCCAATTATAGGGGTTTTGAGATGAGAAAGGAGACTACAAGACATGAGTGACCTCTGGAAGCTAGAAAGGGCAAACAGATTCCTTCCTAACCCTCCAGCAGAGAATACAACCCTGCCAATTATTTAAAATTAACCCAGTGACACCTGTGAGGAACATTTGACCTACAAAACCATAAGATAATAAATTTATGTCTCTAAATTTCATATAATTTTATAGCAGTAATAGGAAACTAATACTGGATGTCAGGGATTGTTCTGGTGCTAATATATATTAGCTTATTTAATCTTTATAAACACACTGAGGTTAATATTCTAGATTTCTGAAAAGGAAACTGAGGCATAGAAAATATTGGAACAGACACACTTTACAGAAGCTATAACTGCCAATAGGCACATGAAAACATGCTTAATATTAGAAATGTGAGTTTAAATAATAATGAGGTACTAGTTAATGAGTGTCTAAGATTAAAAAGACAATATTAAGTGTTGAGGCTCTTAAGCACATGGTGTTATTGAAAGATCACTATAAAAATATTTTCTCAGTTTCTTTAAAAGGCAAACATATACTTACAAAACACCCAGCATTCTTACTCCTAGGCGTTTCTGTAAGAGAAATCCAAACATAAGTTTCCACAAAGACTTGCATGCAAATGTCTCTGGCAGCTTCATTCACAATAGCCCAAAGTAGAAATGACTCAAAAATCTATCCACAGGAAAACTTTTGGGATATCCATCTTTTTGTCAGTTTAGCCTCACTATGACCAAAAGGCCTGACAAGAACAACTGAAGGGAGGAAAAGTTGATTTTGGCTCACAGTTTCAGAGGTCCCTGCCCTGGTTGGCTGACTCTGTATCTCTGGGCCCTGGGTGAAGCAGAGCATCACGGAGGGAGGGCGTGGCAGAGGGAAGAAGAGAGAGCTTTGCTCACCAGGGACCCCAAATATGAGCCCCAAAGTCACATTCCCAGTGAGCTACCTCCTCCCCCTACACTCTACCTACCAAGAGTTACCACCCAATTAACCCATTAGTAGAGTAATCCAACGGTTAAGTCATAACTCTCCTAATCTCATCATTGAACCTCTGAAAATTCTTGCGTTGTCTCACACATGCACTTTGGGGGGCCCCTCATATCTCAACCGTAACAACCCATATAATGGAATACTTTGGATCAACATAAAGAGAGTCTCAAAACAGGAAGATGAGATGAGTGGATCTCAAAAGCATGCTAAGTGAAGGAAGTCAGAGACAAAAGACAGTGCAGTGCATGTTTCCATTTGTGTAAAAAACAAACAAACAAACAAACAAACTCTTGAAGAAGCAAGTTGAATCCATAATATGTCAGATGATGAAGAATTTTTCTGCCAGACTATCCTATGTTGATTATCTGTTATTCCTTATTGATTAGTAATCCTTTATTTTGGTAAAAATTTAATTGACCATTTTTTTAAAATTGGCTGTAATTTTGCATTTTGTTGTTCTGAATTTTTAAAAATTTTTTTTCTCCCTACCAGTATGCAAATCACAAGGGTTTTATTTTTTCCTCCCATTGCTTATACCTCTCTTTTCTCTTTTTTAGAGGTTAGGAAAGACAACTAGTGTTATTTTCAACAATAGCAGTGAGAGTGAGTGTCCTTGTCTTGTTTCCAATCTTATTCAGATTGGGGCTAGAAATCAGGGACTCACACATGCCAGCAAGCACTCTGTCACTGAGCTACATCCCTAGCCCCTTGTCCCCAATTTTAAAGAAACTGCATTTTGAGCTTTTCCATAAGTATAATTTTTTAATATTTATTTTTTAGTTGTAGTTGGACACAATACCTTTATTTTATTCATTTTTATGTGGTGCTGAGAATGGAACCCAGGGTCTTACATTGGGTTGAACCCAGGGCCTCACACATGCTAGGCGAGCGCTCTACTGCTAAGCCACAACCCCAGCCCAGCAAAACTTATATAATTTTTGTTTTGAGTTTTCAGTATAAAATTTTACCATGTTAAATAGAGTCTCTGCAGTTCCTTATTTACTAATAGGTTTATCATTACCAGGTATTGACTTATTCATCAAACCTTTTTTCTACATCAATTGAGAGTATCATTCAATATTTTTACATTATTCTGCTAATGTGGTGAATTATGTGTCTAGATTATCTGATTAAACCATCCCTTCATTCCACATATAAAAGGAATAATTAAACTTCTATTTAGAATTTTTCCACCAAATGTAAATCTTTATTTTTTTTTTTCATCATACATAGTCGTAGTAATCATTAGTAAAATAGATCTATCATTTCTTTTGGATATGCTTTTTTGTGTTATCCTTATTGACTTATGAGGTCAGTTTTATACCAAGGTCATAGAATAATGTGAACAAAATGCTGGGGATTAGAAGTACTTACAATTTCAGTTTTCTTTTGTTCTTTAAGTATTTCTGTAAGATAGAAATTGACTGTTATTTGAAATATTTGTATCATTGATATGTAAAAATCATCTGTGTCTTGAGAGGTCACATGTCTTTCAGATACCACTTTAGTAATTATTGGTATCTTCTGGTCTATTAAACTCGTTTTCTCACATGTCAATTTTGACGTCTTGTAATTTCTAGGTACTTGTGTACTACATATAAGCTTTTAAACATTATAATTCCCTTTTATTATTTTATAAGCTCTTTGTGGAGAATAAAGTTATTTATTTGTAATTTGTGTTTTATTTTCATTCTTTCTCTTTTAAGTAAGCTCTCTATATACATAATTTTTAGTTTTATTTGTATATAATATTAGGCATACAAACCTACAAATTTTAGGTATTTCTGTAACCTATTTAAGAATAAAAAATGGCAGAGCAGGCCTGCATAGGAACATACCAAAAAATCATGTACAAAAAAATTATCACAGCAGCATAATTGCAAAAGTAAAACTGATGTTTATCAGCCATAATATGAATAAAGACATTTTAGCCCGCTTCTACTCTGAAATGACATACAGCATACAAAAAATAGATTACTACCACACACACTAAGCATAGATAAAATGTACAAATATAATATAAACCCAAATAAAGCAAACACAAAGACACACAACCTGATTTGTAGTATATTTTCATTTACACAAAATTGGATTATGAAGTCAGAATCATGGGTGACTTTGGAGGAGCAGGGACTGGGAAGATATCATGGAGGGTTCTGGGGTACCAGTAGTCTATAGCTTGACCTGGAGGTTGTTAGAAAGTTGTGCTACTTTGTAAAAGTCCTATGAACTGTGTGTGTACTTAATGATTTGAGCCCTTTCCATGTGTATGATATAATCCAGTTAAATATTTGTAAAGGAAACAGTGACTGTCACGTGGCACGATGAAAAGCCCTGGGAATATCCCAAGCATCAGAGGGACGTGTCACACGAAGTGATTTTGAAAGGTTGAAAATAGAGACATTGGCAAAGTGTTCCAAGACACATACAAACAAACAAAAGAATGTTAACATTAGAATTAAGCAGGAAGGGAACTCAGATTAAAAGTTCTAAATAGACCATAGCTGAGCAAAATGTGATAACACAAATTTATAAATTTATGCTCATTATGAAAAAGTTAACAATAATCACAAACTTTCTTATACCAAACAGTGCAGGAACTAAACAAATAAAGCAGATGAACCTATTTAGAATCTATTTCAAATGCATCTGGAGTGTGAGGCAGTACACTTCTTTTTAGAATCAGGGAATATGGGACTCAAACAAAAATGAAGAGAAAGAGAAATTGAAGAATACATCACAAAATCCAAAAATCAGAATAACTGTAGAAACTCCTAGTGTAAGATACACAATTTTCATGACAATAAAATATTTACAAAAATGAAACATACAATAGCTGGGCATGGTGGCACACACCTTTAATCCCAGCAGCTTGGGAGGTTGAGGCAGGAGAATCACAAGTTCAAAGCCAACCTCAGCAACTTAGTGGGACACTATGCAACTTAGTGAGACCCTGTCTCAAAATAAAATAAAAAGGGCTGGGGATGTGACTCAGCAGTTAAGTGCCCCTGGGTTCAATCCCTGGCACCAAAAAAAAAAAAAAAAAAAAAAAAAGAAAAGAAAAGAAAGAAAAATACAATCACACACACAAATATATATATATATATATATATATATATAAAACTTTAGATGTTGTTATAAAGAATTCAGTACAGTTAGAAATAAATTATAAAATTTTAACCAAAAATTAAAAAAAAATAACATTAACTACTTTGAAATTAGGGGACTTCTAAATAGTAATTAAATCAACAATATCTCAAAACTAAAATTATAAATTCCAAGAAGACAATGAAAAAAAGGAAAACGCTTTATACATGAATTTGAGGGACCCAATCAAAGATGTACTCTAAGTCAAAAATAAGAAGCCATAATGCCTCTATTGTGTATTATTTTAAATAAGAAAGATAAAAGATGAAAAAAATTAGTATCTATCCAGAATTTTATTTGTAATTTAGGAAGAGAGAATTTGTAGGGATAAAATTTGAACTTAATGAAATGAGAAACAAAAATTAGTAGAATGATAAATTAATGGAAATGCTGGCATTTCCAAAAGCCAATAAAGTGCATAACTTATTGTAAACTTGATTAAGGCAATGGGAGGGAGTAAAATAGAGAAGACTGGAAATGAGAGAAGAAGAAAAAATAGCAAATTACAGTACCGGAGAGTTAAAAATAATTATAGGGTCAGGGGTATAGGGCTGGGTGTGCTTACCCCGCACACACACAGCCCTGGCTTTGATCCCTAGCATCTCAAGGGGACAATATATATATATCAGAATTGCATGCAATTCTATGGAAACAACTTTGCAAATCTAGAAGCAACACAAAATTTCTTAGTAAAATATAAATGACCAAAATTATGCCAAGAAGAATATATGAAGACCTTTGAATAAATCAATCCCTGCAGAAGACATTGGGAAGGCCTGCAAGACCCTTCGCTGACAAGGTCACCCACTGTTTCATCACTTTCATCTCAAAGCTAAAGAAGTCGAAGGCAGGAGATGCAGGGTTTCATCATCCTCCAAAGCTTTTCCTACGACACCTTCAGAACTTTCCCATTTCCCATTTCATCTCTTCTTTTCTTCTGGCACAGCAAGGGTAGTAAAGCTCTCCACCGTCTTCTGTGAGCTCCTTTTTGTCTCACCCTCCTTAATTGTATTCTTTTGCATTTTTCCCTATTGGTCTCTGTCCTGTCTTCTTTCCCCTAATATTATTCATCTTTCCTGCTGCACCTGTGATTTCCTGTTATGTACAATGGCTTTATATTTCTCTTTATTCTTCACAAAGGTTGTCTGTTCTCTCCTCATCTCATTTAATGGTCTTGCACCTTTTATTTGAATACCTTTAGCTCCTCTTTAATTTATTTCTAGAGACCACAGTTTACTTATTCACTGTCAAGAGGGAACACAAATTCGGTGGCACGTTTTCATTTGGTGAGTATATTTTAACTGATTCTTGCTTGTCTCGTACCTTTTCCTTTGTGGCTAATTTTTTAGTCACAACTCAACTCTAAGGCCAGTTCTAAACTCCCTGACAACTTAGCACAATGGAAGCCTCCAGAACTCAGTTGTGAACTGAGAGAAAGTGGGAAAATGAAGATAGCATATTTGAAAGGAGGCCATGTTGTTAGCATCTATCATAAACTTGTGTGGGGGGGGGTCTTCTTAAAGACAGAAATTTTGAAAATTTTAGTGATGCTTAGAAAACGTGGACAAGCATGTCTCACATTAAAATCTTCACATTTGGGCTTGAAATGGGTGCCTCAGTTCCCCTATTCAGGCAACTGGCCTGATGGCACCTAATAGAAGTTGAGTTACACAATATAACTGGACCCATTACTTACAAAAGGTTGTATGGGAAGGGTCCATGAACTGAATAAAGGCAGAAGGCAAACTGGGTTTAGAACTTTTTCACACTGTTCTACCATATACATGTCTCAGATCTTACACTCTGGAGCCGCTCACCTTTAGGATAAGCGGAAAATCCACCTGTCTCTTGTATGCTTTTTAAATTGCTATTTGGTGTTTATTATTTTTGATTATTTTCTTCATGTATTAGCAGCAACAGGTAAATTGATGGTCTCCTGCCTTCTCTTGTCTACCCCATCAATGTGACTCTCTGTTCTTGCAGATACAGCAGACCTTCTCAGATTGTCCCTCAGCCCTCCTCTCCTGCTGCTCTGGGATGTGAATCCAAGTTTGGGATATTCCCACAAGCCACCTGCAAACCACCAGACCTACTGATGCACAATAGATGGTCTTGTGACCCTCAGGGCAGCCAATCACTTTAAAATATTTGCATGCCCTTGGGGGTATAAGGTATGTGCCCCTTTTTGCTGTGTTCCCTATGTTTGATTCATGTGTTACTATACATGAAAGTTACTCTTCATAGATTGTCATTTTCTGCCTTGCTCCTTCCTTGATTTCATTTTCCTCTCTGTGGTTTGTTATTTTTTGTTATGGGTATTGTTATCCTTGGTCTCACAGGGAAGAGAGGAGAAGAAAAGCCTTTCCAATCATTAACTAGAAGTCTCTATTGAATTTAATTCCATTCAACTCCATAAATATTTGCTCAGTGCCTATAAAAAATAAGGTGCTGTGATTAGGACCAGAGAGAACAAAAAGATGGAAACAGAAAATTAGAGCAGGCATTTAAAGAGCACAGATCGCCCCATTCTATTGTAGCACAGGTGTAAGGAACAGAATCTGCCCCTGTCACCCCATTGACATGGAGTGTTGTTTCAGCAGAAAAGTCTTCACAACTTTACTGTAAGTGAAATGTTCTGGGAACCCTCAGGGCCTTCCTAATAATAGCGATGCTTGGACGTGTTAATAAATGATGCTGAACTACCTAAATACTTATGGTAACTAATATTCAGCATGTTCTTTGGTAGATTCTTCCATCCAGAACCATGGGGGCCACTTAACAAAATAGAATTTTGTTTTTTAAGAAATGTAGAATAAGCAGCCACCGGGGGTGGCCCCTGGCCTAGCTGAGAGTGTGGCTGTGCCTTGCAGACTACAGGTAATTGTTCTGTGGTAACCAAACCAAAAATATGTAATAATGGTGATGATGAGAATTTGTGTCTCTTCAGAAAGCCAGGTAGAGAACAAAACATAAATGGGGTAAAAGGAACTGGGGATTCGGATCACTCTGCAAGCAAAAGAAAAAGTAGGAGAAGGAGGAAGGGAAGAGAACAAGAGTAAGAGGAAAGGATTTAAATTTAAGAAAGCAGAAACCAGGTGGTGGCCACTTCTCCAAAATTCTGGGGATATTAATTAACAAGAATTAAATTTCAAGATTCCGTGGGGTTCTCCCTTCTACTCCAAACCATGGCAAAAAATGTCTGCCTCAAGAAACCAGCATTTGACTCTCCAGGCGTTGGCTCACTTACCCCAACCTCCCTGCCCTCCCCTTCTCTGATTTCCCTGTCCTCTGGAGCCACATTATGCCCAGTATCTTTCTCTTGGGTTCTAGGCAGAAAGAAGCCAACCGAATTCAGACCTGCTATTTGTAAAACATAGATTAATGAGGTGAACGATGGGCTCTTTTCCTCCTTCTGAGTCTTGTGGGACGTTCTCCTGCACAGGAACCAGCTGTGGGAGCCCTGGACCCAGGAAGGGACCCTGGGATGGCAAGATTGAGAGCTGCTGGCCCAGCTTCAGACAGTGGCTTTCCAAGAACACTGATATATGCCCACGACAAATTGGTGACGTTTGACTCAGAATCACAAGCATTTATACACAAGCAAATTTCTAGAAGATGTGTTTGATTAAATTATCAATAAGAATGGAATGCCTCCTACCGGAAGACACAGAAGGAAGAGAATGGACAGCTATGGAATCAAGGGCTCTGGGGCAATGATTCTCTAAAATGTAGTCCCCAGACCAGCAGAATCAGCATCTTCACCAGAGAACCTGCCAGAAAATGCAAATTTTCAAGCCTTCCCCAGAACTGTTGGATAAGAAACTGTAGGTGTGGCTCAATAATCTATGGTAACTCTGATGCATATTAAAAATTTAAGAACCAGTGTATGAGGGGAAGGAAAAAAAACTCAAGGCATAAGTTAATGGATTCCAAATTTTCTTGCATCAATATCACTGGGGAAGTTTATTAAAATGAAGATCACTAGATCCTACCCTAAGAATTTAAGATGCAGTAGGAATGAGGAGGGGAAAATTTGCATTTCTAACAAGTTCTCAGGTGATCCTGCTGCTTCTGAACCAAGGACCACACTTTGAGAACCACCCGTCTACATAAAAGATTTCTTGGCCCCAGACTTGAAAAGGATTTTCTGCACTGAGGAGTGGGAGGGTGGGGATGAGGACAAGTAATGGCTTCATAGACATGTCAGCGATTCATACAAAGAAAGACTCTGCCCCCCTTGGGTCCTAGGGAAGCAGCCAATCCCAGGCAGTCAGGGCTGTGGGTTCACTCACCAAGTTCCCAGAACAGTAGAAAGACATGGCTGTCCAGAATGGACCTGGTGAACCGTCTTCAAATTGGCCTGTGTGAACCAATGTCTAAAGACCAACCACGGTGAAGACGTGTCAGTAGGTAGCTGCATGGAGAGATGAGTTCAGAAAAAATGAATCCTCTCCTCATAGAAGCTCCCTGACAACTTAGCACAATGGAAGCTTCCAGAACTCAGTTGTGAACTGAGAGAGAGTAGGAAAATGAAGATAATATATTTGAAAGGAGGCCATGTTGTTAGCATCTTTCATAAGCTTTGGGGGATCTTCTTAAAGACAGAATTTTGAAAATTCTAGTGATGCTTAGAAAACGTGGTCGAGATAGCATGTCTCACACCAAAATCTTCACATTTGGGCCTGAAATAGCTGCCTCGGTTCCCCTATTCAGGCAAGGCACCAAACAGAAATTGAATTATAAAATATAAAGTGACTAAGGATGGGGCTGGAGTTGTGGCTCAGTGGTAGAGCACTTTCCTGGCATGTGTGAGGCCCTCGGTTTGATCCTCAGTACTGTATATAAATAAATAAATTAAATTAAAGATCCATTTAAAAAAAAAGGATGAAGAAAACAACTGGTTAGACTCAAACAGAGGAATATCCTTCCAGACAACTGGCCCGAACATTCAAGTGGGTACTTCATGTGAGATTACAGAATGGTACCAATGTTTTCCTAAATTCAAATAGAAATGAGCATGACTTTTTGGATTGAGATTCGTATCTGCTACACTCATCCTCAGATCCTTACGCTACATGATGTCTCCAGAATAGTGATGACTGGAATAGTAAATTTCATAATTAGCAACAAAGAACTTACACACCAAGAAGTCTAGGGAATTGCTTTCTTTTTAAATTGTGGATGATTCTAGAATTCTCAAGAGTCCGTGAGTTCCTTCTCGAGGTGGTTGACTAGATGTTCTTGGGGTGGGATGCTGGGCTCTCCAGGGCAGAGGTGGAATATCACACAGTCCTGTTTTCAGTTGTTCCCAGGGGACAGCCAGAGTTTGCTACTGACACCTGAAACAGGAAGAGCAGCCTCTTGCAATCCCTTTCAACTCGACTGTTTGATTTCTCTCCTTGTGTGATCTTTTTTATCTTTAAATTTCTCACTGCTTGTAGTCAGAGCCCAACACCCTCATGCTTGATTTTTTCCAGCCTGGTATTATTCTCCAGCTGTTTCATGTTCTCATCATTCATCTCCCAGCCAGATGTAACCTCCTCAGAGGCAGGAGCTGGGTCTTCCATTTCTTTTGCATCCTGAGTATCATTTGCAGCCTGCTAGATCCCATAAACCCAGGAGAAACGTGGGTATTTGTTCTTGGTACAGTGGATGAATGACTCCTAATGTGCCAATTTGAAAAACAAGCCCTTCTCAGCAACATGTCTGCTGGATTTGAGAGAAGTTGAATAACAAGTTATTTACTAAAAATTAAGAATCCCGTCAGCACGCGGGACTCTCTTTGTGTCATTGGTGGTTGCCCACATGTCCCTTTAACTCCTTGTTAGACAATGGCTGCAAGCCTCGTTATTTATGGCCAGAAAGGATGCACCTGTACCTACTCATTGCTTATCTCAAGTGAGCTGTGGACTAACCAGGACAAGATAGTGAAAAAAGCAAATCCCCAGCTCTTCTGCCTCCTTAGAACTCTTCACATCCCCGCTGTATCTCCAGATCCACTCTCCTCCTTAAGTGGTAGCCAACCACTTAATTAACAGGGAAGAGATCAAGTGTTACCCCTTTTAATACTTACTGTAGTAAAAGAATTTATAAAGAACCAGCTTTGGGAATCTAGAGAAATTAATTTCTAATTATAAATTTTCGTACCCTGAGTGGGAGGGACACTTAGTTAGCAGGTTCCTGAAATCTCCCCTTCCAGGAAAAAGTGTATTTTGCCTGTCCCAAGGCCAGGGCTAGCAAGATTTATGACCAAGATCCCATGTAAATGTGAAGTTCAACACCTTGTTTTGCATAGGTATAGTCATGCTTTCAGAAATGGATTTGAACCAGTGAAACTGATAATTACTAGCTTATAAGTCAAAAAGTAAGGCATTAACAACATGTTTATGCTTCTCTTCTCAGAACAGCCATGTGTTTTATTTAAGACAAGAGTGTCAAATATCTGGTAGGAGTGCCAATACTTTCTCCTACTAAGCTCAGGGCAGACTTTGCTCACTGAGTACAGGGTTGCTTTCCTTCTTAGCATAGTGACCCAGGCACCCAGTGCTGTTGATCTACGCTGCTATGCAAGAGGACACTGTCCCTGCCTTTGCCATTCCTCCAATATCAAGCTACCCAGGAAGTAATAATTTATTAGAATAGTGCTTGGCAAGAGTGAAATCAGAGCAAACGACCAATCCCCAAATAATAACACAGGAATAAAAATCACAAGCGAAAATAAATTAGGCAGAAGAATTATAAAAGGGTTGGGTGGCAGGCATGGTTCTACATAGGAAAAATTTTATTTTACTTTATTTATGGGTTTTGGGGGAGTTGGTTCTAAGGATTGCACACAGGGCCTTATACCTGTTAATCACGTGCTCAACCATTGAGCTACCCCCTACAATTTGAGATGGAATATCACAGGAGGCACAGCAAGTGCTATGTGAGATAATGTCCTTATTTCTATGATTAATGCAGCAATGAACTTCATAAGACTATTGGTCATACCATCTTTCAGTAAATGCCAAGGGCCTCAGGCTTACTTCAACAGAAGCAATTCCAGAGAGGGACAAGATAATGTGTTCTAATTCGATCCCAGAAAAATAAACTTAGACTACTGAGAATTGTGGGTGGGTAATACCAAAGGGAATTTGATAGTTTTGCAGAATATTTTCTAAGTTTGGAATATTACAGCCAGCCCACAGTGTGGTATAACTTTCCAGTGACTGTGTAATACCGAAAAATACTAAAAATACTAAAATAAAATTAAAATACTAAAAATACCCTTTGGGTAAGACCTGGCTAAATATTATTTTTCTCTCCTTTTAAGTAGTTGAGTATTCCAGAAACTTCTGTCATTGCATTCCCTCCTAATAATGCTATGTCCTATATTTAAGGCATTTCTGAACTAATTATATTTTAGAATTGCTTCTTTCAAACATATGAAACAGATCAAAATGTCAGAGGTTCTCTGTTCCACAGAAGAAGACATGCTGGTGCTGTGTCCTGAACATAGCGATTATAATTCCAGCCATTTCAAGATATAGAACATGCCTATACACATGAGTACTCAAAAAATATGCATTGAATAAGTGAATGTCAGGGACACTGTTTTATTTTCTCCCACATGCTCCAGGTTTTGGAAGAGTTTGTCTAATAGATGATTTGAATTCTGATAATAATAAATTTGCTTCTTCAGATCAAGATGATAGAATTCATTTTATCTTCTAGACTCGCTGTAGTCAAATGCAGGGGAACATGCATCTAGCTTGATCTCACTGATTTCAAGTAAAGGAAAGATTGAGCAATCTTGGCCCTGTTAATTCTGATTTCCTATGCTATTTGATTCTTGCTGAGTTTCACATAAAGAGAATGAAACACACCTCCTGGTCCTGGAATATTGCCTTACTTTGGAAGCTTTCATCAGTGATCTTCGTGTGGTCCTTACCTCACATCATAAATCAAAATAAACTCCAAAATATTTCAGAGATAATTGGAGAAAACGTAGCAAGGGTTTTAAAAATGAAGTAAAGTTTAGATGTTTCTCTTACATTTGAGAAAGGAACCTAAACATGAAAATTTATAGACTTTTTTATTGTATCAAAGTCACATTTATTATTTATTTATTTATTTATTATTTATTTATTGCTAAAGGCAAATGAAAATTAAGAATATATTTTATTAGTATGTAAAGATTTAGTAGCTTCTGTTACAAAGCACCCACATAATTTAATCAGTATAAAAATTAATTCCTCAGTAGAAAATTAGCAAAGAGCACAATTTTAAGAAGAAAAGGTAAAAATAGCTACTAAAAACAATTTAAATGGTCAGCATTAATAGTAAAACACAAACAGAAATTAAAATGAGATACTCAGTTTAATCTCTTACTCTAGTACATATTTCAGAAATAATGATACTTAATACTGGCAAGAGTACAGATTTTCTGGAAAGCATTTTGATAATATGTGCCAAAAACCTTTAAAATTCCCAGTCAAACAAGGGCAAAGTCATATTGATCACATTATTTTCATTGCATTACTCATTATGACCAAAACTGGGAAAAATACAGATGTTTGAAGAGAAGGAATGGTTAAAATAATTAAACCATTCAAGTAGAAAGTTTTTGATAGAATTGTGTAATTATGAAAAAATTCATAAGAAATAATGTTAAATGAAAACAAAGCTATGTATATCTATGTATTCAGTACAACCTTGATTACTTAAACCCTATATATCTATATGTGCCTAGAAAAATATAGAAGGAAATATTCCAGAATACTAAAATATTGATTCTGGGTTGTGCTAATATGATAAATGTTTTTCTTTGTGCTTTTTCCTGATTCACCAAATTTTCTGCAATGATTGTTTATTATTTTTCCCAAGCTTTAAAAAGTAGCATATAAAATTTAAAAAAAAAAAAAGAATACCTGATGTAAATGACAGATTCTAGCGTATTTCCATATAAACGTTCTGCTTTTCCTAGGTTGAGTTATGGCTCAGTACCTTTCCTAAGATCTGTGATCTGGTCTTAAGTCATGCCCTTAAAACAGTCTCAACTTACCTCCCCAGGGACACTGCACTTCAGTGAGAAATGACACCATTCCTCTCAGACTACACCTACATTACTAAGAGCCAGGTCAAACTGAAGGGTCAGATATGTGGTTTGTAATAAGAAAGCAAAAACAAAAAAATTAAAAAACCAACCTGGGGCTGGGGTGTAGCTTAGAGGTACTGTGCATGCTTAGCATGGGAGACATCCTGGATTCAGTCCTCCAGCACTACAGAAGAAAAGAAAGGGAGAGAGAGAGAGAGGGGGGGGGGGAACAACCTGTCACTAAGAAATAGTCAAAGTGGTTGCCATCAGACTTCAGAGGAAATTTTCTGCTCAATACAGTCTCCCCCACAACACTTCTTAAGTCCCCTGGAGCCTAGGGTGCCTCATCTGGGTTCTGGCTGTCCAAACTTGACCTCTGCATTTACTAAGCTGCTTTGATGTTCTCTGTGTTCCAATGCCTGCCTCCTGTACTGCACCCAACAGAACTGTGAATTCATTACTCTCTGTAGCCTCAGAATACAATGCTGGGCAACTCAAATTATTTCTTTCCTACAGGTTTTATCTGAACCTTGACCTTAGAAATGAATTCAAATGAGAAGTGTTATATTAGTCTCTTGAACAAGGATCAGTTTGATGATGCAGAATCCTGCCTGCTTTCCCAGCTCAGTGCAACAAATCACACGTATAAAAAAATAAGAGGTTTCAGATTATTCTGCCCCAAAAGTGGCCATGTGAAACCCAACCCTGTGTCATTATCACGTTCTTTTACAACTTGGCAGGTCCGTCAGCAGACCAAGCATTAACTCAAATAAGCATTTCTTTTAATAACCTTGCTTGGAAATGACTACATAAACCCATGAAATAGAATTGAAAGTTTCTTGTTTCACTAAAATTGGATCAACATTTACTGTCATACACTAAGTGCTGTGGTCACTGGCTGGCCAGGGGCCCTTTCTGCTGGCTGCTGAGTTGTGTCTTATTTGTAGAGCCAGATGCCCAAGGCAAAGTTGAGCTGTGGAGTCTGCAGGAGTCCTGCGAGTCTCCTCAAGATGGGAAAATCCTTCCATCTGGAACTTACCTGTATTAAAGTATCAGTGCGGTTCCTCCACTAGGAAACCTTTTTGTCTTGTCCAACCGGGGAACTAGCATCCTTTAAGGACCCTCTGCTCTGTAAAACTTTACCTAACCACTCCCTCCTCTGAACCCCACTGAACTTTGGGCTTCTGTCCATATCTGTTTCTCTCACTGGACTTTAAGTTCCTTGAGGGCAGAGATAATTGTCAGGGTTTTGTAACACATGTGCCTGGCACAATGTCTGAGGTCAATAACAATTTGAACCAAATCACTAGGAAAAAAAAATGATGCTTTTAGATGCGTACACTTATTATATTTTTAGACTCAGTCTGGGAATTACAGCCACTGCTAAACAGAACTTTTCTAGGACATAGTATCGTTAGTAGAAACGTTTAAATCAGAGGTCTATCACTCCACTGGCCTTAGATACTAGCAAGCTAATATCCCTAGAGCCTCTCAATTTCCTGACCTAAAGGGCAGTGATAACTGTATTATCATAATTATAATGAAATTAGGCCACTCTCCTGGCACATTGTAGGGGATTAATAATCTCTCAGCTATGTTTAGAGTTTCCCCTATGCCTTTAAGAACATATTTCCCCACCAAAGGTTTTTCCATGCTCGATTGGATTCTTGTTTCCCTGCCCCCGCAAGACCTCAAGATCCTCTAGAGTAGGGATCAATAAACACTTTTTGTAAAAGGGCAGATAGTAGACATTTTAGGTTTTGCAAGCCGTGTGTCTTTGCTTCGTCTTTTTTCTTTCTTTTGTTGCTGTTGTTTTGTTTCTCTTTCTCTACAACTTTCTTAAAATGATATTCTTAGCTCATGGGTTATACAAAAACAGATCTCCAGCCAGATTAGACCTGTGACCTAGAGTTGGCTGAACTCTACTGGACAGCAATGGATCTCAAACTCTGGTCTCTTGACCAGCAACATCAGCTTCTTTGGGGAACTCATTAAAAATGTAGATCCTTGGGCTCATCCCTGACCTACTGAATCAGAAACTAAAGTTGTGCTCAGCAATATGAGTCATAATAAGCCCTCCAGGTGATTTTGATGCTGGTGCTCAACGTTGGCTGCATGTTAGAATCACCTGAGGAGATTTAGAACATGTCAGTACCCCAAGCTTCACCCTGTATCAAATCAGAAACTCAGGGAGTGACTCCAAGGCATCAATGTACTTCAAATACCTGCAGATGATTCAGTGTACAACCATTGCTGAGAATCCTGGTGTAAATCTGGGAGAAAGCTTTCATATCTGCAAAGAAAGATTTAGTGGTGGTAATATTGCCAAGAGTAAGCAATACTTGAGAGTCTTCTAGTTTTGATAATTTTGAAGGAATTTCACTCTAACCCATTAATCAGAAGAGAGCTATTCGATACCTACACAAACAGTGTTGTATAGGTAAACTGGGGATTTTAAAAAAATATATTGAGCCTTATTTACCTGTGAGTAATTTGCATGCAAAAATAAGCAAAGTGCTTCTTTTCAAGGAAGCTCATAATTTCAGTTTTATAAGGAAAAATCAACTCAGGAAGCACCACCCAAATTTCTTTTTCCACATTTCATGTGGTTAAACCTGAAGGACATCTTCACGATCATGGCTGCCTCATTTGCTTCGCCAGTACCACAAAGGGCTAGCTCCGTTGCTTGGTTATTCCACATGGAGTAAGTTGTAGCGTGCTGCATTCTTGTTTCAAAAACATATTTCTCCTACACGTCTTCTGTGGGAAAAAGCTTTGCCTGGTTTTATGCTGGGAAGATAATTCTAGAGTGCCGCATTTGACAAATGACATCAGCTCGCCTGTTCTAGCCATAAACCAATTTAGAACTCTTATGCATAATTTGGCTTCAGGTCAAGGTGGTGTAATAGGAACCAACAGAATATACAGCACAGCGTGTCCTCAGCAGCTCTCCTAAAGATCAGCAAAACTCGTTCCTGTAAGAGAAGCTCATCTGGGAGGCAAGGTCAAGCCCTGTGGTCCTCAGAAAAGGATCCTTGCCTGGAGGTGCTTCTGCTTGTGCCCCTGCTGTGGCCGACTGTGATGGCTCCCATCTCCCCATTCCTTCCTCCCACCAACGACTGCCTGGTCGTCTTGGTTGTAGGCATTCCCATTTTGCTCAGGAATTGACAGCCATTTCCTTCAGGGAGTCCTGGCTTCCTTTCCAGTCCCAGGGGTTGAACCTTGATGGTTAGACAAATTGTGGTAATTCCATTTCCTCCGTCAGTGATTGGTTTAGGAGTGAGCATAGAACCCGCAATTCAGGCCAATAAGACTTTAGAGAAGATCTGCAGGGAGAGCTTCTGGAAAGTTCTATGCTGTTCAAAAGGAAGGTGAAGAAAGTTTTTTTGTTTTGTTTTATTTTGAGTTTCTGGAGATTGAATCCAGGGGCTTACATATGGTAGGCAATTCCCCTCCCATTGAGCTATATCCCGACCCCAAGATGTTTCTCCTTTGAGATAGTTGGATTAGGATATGATGCTTAGAGCTACCATAGCCATCTGGCAACAACAGAGAAATAAGTCTGGGGCCAAAAGCTGCCATGACAAAACAAATAGTGTATCAGTCAGGGTTCTCCATAGAAACAGAATCAATAGGATATATAGAGACATGTGAGGAGATTTATTACAGGAATTGGCTCACACAGTCATGAAGGCCAAAAAGTTCCACAATCTGCCATCTGCAAGCTGGAGAACCTGGAGAGCTGACGATGGAACTCCCAGTCCAAGGCTGAAGGCCTAAGAGTCAGGGTGGGGTGCTGGGATAAGTCCCTAGTCAGAGGGACTGAGCACCAGGAGCTCAATGTCCCAGGGCACCATAAGGCATATAACCAGATGTGAAAGAACTTCGTATTATAGTTAGTGTCTACTAGCAGCTGCTCAGTAGCACTGGGGATTTACCTGTTGGGGGAAAGAGTTTTTAATTCATTCCTTTCTTAGTTTTCTCCCTGACTGACATAGTTTGTCTCCACATGCTGTGTCTCAGTGAGTACTTCATATTTGCCATTCTTACTCATGAAGATGTGACTGAGCTACTAACTTTGTAGTCCATCCACGCCAGACACCGATACAGTAAAGGACAGGCTTTACCCTGCAGGTGCCAGCATCTTCATTATCTGTTGTTGTTATCCTTGACATTGTCATCACCAAAGCAATCAGTCTGAGCTCCTTGAGAGCTTCTCTGTGCCCTGTGCTTCATGCAAAATAGGCATTCAAAAAATGCTGGATGAATGCGTTGAGTGAATTCTTTTTGCAGATAGAAGACCAGAGAGATTTGAGACTTTAGAGAAATGTTTGTGGCTCTATTTTTGAGACAGAAACCCAAATGCTAACTAGTTTTGTTTTGTTTTTGCCACATTTAATGAAAAACCAAAGGACGAAAAGTAGGTACCAACACCCCCTTGCAAAAGAAAAAAAAAAAAGAATAAAATGTCCTCTCACCTTTCTCTTGGTCTGTGTGCTCTCTCTGGAAGTGTTGGAATCTAAGTGATCTGACCCTGTGAATACGTTTAAAACAGGCATTTTCATGTCTGCAAGAAGATCTTTCTTTGAAGCCCAGAGAATTCCATCTCTGCTGGTTACAAGCCTTGACTGCATTGGGAGTGGAGAGAGGTACCTTTGTGTGTGTGTATGTGTGTGTGTGTGTGTGCGCCCGCATACACAGTTAAGAGGAGGATACACTTATGCCAGTTCTACAGTATTTATTGGACAACTTCAAAGACACAGACTGTATATAACATTGCTTTGAAGAAGTGCCTTCATTGAAAATGTCTCAGCCAGCAGACAGGGTAGCTACAGTAAAGAAAAGATTGGCTCTATTCACCTCTGAGTACCTCTCCCTGAGAGAAGGGCAGATTTGTGACATTTGGGCATACATGGGCACTAAAGAAAATGTCCTCCTGCATTCTCGTGGAAACTTCATTATCTGCCTCAGAGAAAAGAGGCTGCTTCTTGCTAAGATTAAATGTCTCAAGAACCAGATCCTGCTCCCTGAGAGCGATTGAATGACCTCAACAGAGAGGAAGGAGCCTCATGCTGAGACCAGGTTTCTAGGAAGCTAATTTTGCTTCAGAAATGAAGTTTTCAGTGGGACAGCGTGTCCACAAAAGTTTCATGGAGGCAGGGACATGGCAGAGCATCATGGTGAACTCTTTCCTCATTCCTGGTCATCTGTGTGAGGATATAAAAATGACTGGCTGAATTACCAACCATTAGCACTAATCCTCCAAGCAACGTTGTTTGAATCTCTTCCCAACACTTACTTAATGTTCCTTATGAAATAGTGACTTGCTTATATGTATGTCTCTTTCATTAAATTTTAAGTGCCTTGAAGCCTGGTCCATGTTTCAAATCATCTTTGAACCCCAGGGCCTGAAGATACTTACAGTAGCAAGCACTTGGTAAATATTTTGAAATGGAATTAAATCATTATGTAATAGTGAAAAGGCCCAGACTCAATCAGTTGACAGTTATTTACCAAGCCTAAAAGAAATAAGGCAGAGACTGTAACTGAAGGTATTTGGCTTAGACATCGAGAAGAGCCTGGGGGTTGGAATCAGACCCTGTTTTGAATCCCAGCTTCCTCACCACTGATGGTTCTAGGCTGAGGTGGTTAGTTATGCAGCCTCACTGATCCTTGGACTCAACCTTTGTAATACGGAGATAAAACATTTCTCAGTGGGTTGTTGGAGAGGTTAAATGAGGGGTTGTTATGAATTGTATTTTGTCTCCCTCCAAATTCATATATGGAGCTCTAACTCCTCAGTATATCAGAACGTTACACTCTTTGGAAATAGGTTCATTGTGGATGAAATTAAGTAAGATTAAGTATACCTATCCTACCCTACTCCAAGATGGCTGGTGTCCTTATAAAAAGGGAAAATTTTTAATCAGATACACAAGAGGAACACTATGTGAAGATTGGGGGAGAGATCAGAGTGCCTACAGGTCAGAAATCACAAGCCAAGGAACACCCAAGATTGCCAACAAACCACCCCAACAAGGGAGGCCCGCAGAAGGAACCAACTTGATCTTGTCTTCTAGCCTCCAGGGCTGGGAGATAATACATTTATTTCTGTGGGAGATAATACATTTATTTCTGTTTAAGCCTCTCTGTGGTAACACGGAGATAACACATTTCTCCATGGGTTGCTGGAAAGGTTAACTGAAGGGGCGTTTTGAATTTTGTTAAGACCCTCCGAGCAAAGTCAACTAATGTAAGTGGCATAAGCAGTGTACACAGGGCAATGCCTGCGATAACAGGCATTAAAAAATTGTACTTATTATTCTCTTTTTCTATTGTGCTTCCCTACAAGTTTATGTTTAAGAGTGACTTTGACAGAAGGAAAGCACTTGATGGTGACAGGGACCACTGAAAGCCACCGAGAGTGGTGATGTAATGATTTGTGTTGGGAAGGTGGAGTTTGGCTAATGAGTACAAGTTAGAATAAAAATGTGAGGAAATGATATTAGGTGAGGGAATGTTACATGGTTGGAGAAGTATCCTCCTCGAAAGAATCACAATTTCAGGAAGTTACTAAAAGTTTCTCTTTCTTCCCTCCCCCCCAGTATTTTTCTTATTAAAGCTAGACATAATGACAACTGAGAATTTGTATTCATCCCTTTTCTATTGTTGTAATGAAGTACCTGAGGCTGGGTAACATAAACAGAGAAGCTCATTTAGTTCATGGTTCTGGAGGTTCAAGAGCAATGGTGCCACCATCTGTTTGGCATCAGTGAGGGTCTCGTGGTGGATGGCATCCTAACAGCAGGAGTAGGTATGGAAGAGGTCACGTGGTGATAAGTGAAGCCAGTTTTTTTAATAAAAAAACCACTCTCATAGGAACTAAACAGGATCCCATAAGGGATATGCTAACTCTTTCCCAAGACAGCACCCCCAGTGACCTAATTACCTGGCACTAAGCTCCGCCTCTTAAAGGTTCTACCACCTCTCAATATCACCATTGAGGATCAATGCATGAACCTGTAGGGGACAAACCCAAGCCATATACAGACCATAGCAGTCTTCACAGCATATCCTTAAAGCTAAAAGAAAACCAACTAACCAAAACTGAAATCAAATAAATCATGAATGTTTCCCAGTTTACTCTTACAGTTTGGGAATAAGACCACTACAGCTTTGGTGGAAAAAGTACAACAAATTCTTATTCTATTTCCCAGCAAAACAAAGATCTTCTCTTCCCATGTCCAAGTTTAAAAGCAGTAGATTATTTATGGTTTATTCATTCATCCAGAACGGGGTTCTGAGCAGGATTCTCCCTCCATCATAAGGCTGCAAGTTGAGGTGCTGCGATCTCCTCTGAGCAGCTCTCAAGCTAGTGAGCGAGCAGTAGAAATGGCCCCACCAAGAGAACAGAGCACGGAGAGGCTTAGAAACATCCGTGGTGAGCTGGGAGAAGCAACCCGAGCAAAGGAAGTGGGGTTTCTCAGGGGGTTTCTCTTGAAGGATGAATAGGAGCTGGTCTAAGGGACATGCAAAGAGCAGATGAAGGGTGCTGAGTGCAGCATCTGGAGGGGGGAGGAAAGGGTTTCTCCTGAAGGAGGAAGTGGGAACTGAGATTTGAGGGAAGGAGGAAGCCTGGAACCTCAGAGTGAAAGAAGAATAGTTCTCGGGCTCAAAGGGACCAGGCAGGAAGAGGCGGGAGATGAAGCTGAAGGTAGTGGCCGGGGTGAGGGCATGGAAGGCACTCTTGGCCAGTCTTGGTTTTATCTTGTGGGGCAAGTAGATAATTTTTTATTGTGGTAAAAAATACATTAGTCAGTCTTGCATCACTCTGACCAAAATGCCTGACAATGACAACTTAGAGAAGGCAAGGTTTTGGCCCACAGTTTCAGAGGTCTCAGCCACGGTCGGCCAACTCATTGCTCTATCCTGAGCCGAGACAGAATACATGGTGGAAGGGCACAGTGAAGCAAAGCTGCTCAGCTCATGGCGGCCAGGAAACAGGGAGAGGCAGGTGCTGGAGAGAAGATAAACCCTTCTGGGACACACCTCCAGTGACCTGCTGCCTCCAGCTAGGTCCCTCCTCCCAGTCGTCCAGTCCCTGATGAATATATTAAACAAACCACTGCCGAGGTCAAAGCCCCCTGATCTAATCTTTTCCCTAGAGCCTCCTCTGAGCACACGAGTCTTTGGGGGACATTCCAGATCCAAACCATAATAATATACATAATATAAAATTTACCCATTTTAATGATTTTTGAGTATGCAATTTAGGGATATTAAGTGCCTTCAGTACGACAACAATCATCTTACCACTATCAGTTTCCAGAACTTTTTCATCACCTCAAGCGGAAACTCTACTTGTTCATCACTTCCCCTCCTCCACCCTCCTTCCAGCGGTAGCCACAATTCTACTTTCTGTCTCTATGAATTTGCCTTTTCTAGTACCTTATATAAGTTGAGTCCTACAATACTACAATACATGTTTTTTTGTTTTTTGGGGTTTTTTTGGGTTTTTTGGTCTAGCTTACTTAGTTCACTTAGAGCGTTTTTGCAGTACATCTGTTTGTAGCCTATATAAGAATTTATAGGCTAAGGGCTGGGGCTGGTGTTCAGTGGTAGAGCACTTGCCTAGCACATGTGAGGCATGGGTTTGATTCTCAGCACTACGCATAATAAATAAATAAAATAAAGGTTCATTAACAACTCATATATATATATATATGCATTTACATATATATATATTTAAGAATATAGAATTTAAGGGCTAAGAATTTTCAAAAATTTCATTCTTTTTAAAAGATGAATAATATTCCATTTTGTATGTACCACATTTTGCTATTGCCCTCATCTGTTAATGGACTTTGTTTTTGCCTTTGGGCTATGGCGAATGATACTGCTGTGAACATGGGTGTACAAGTATCTATTTGAGTCCCCACTTTTAATTCTTTGGGGATATATAGCCCAAAGTAGAGTTGATGATTCACATAATAGTACTGTATTTGACTTGGTAAGGAAAAGCCAATTGTTTTGTACAGTGGCTGTGCCATGCGACATTTCCACAAGCAATGCACAAGAGTTCCGATTTTTCCATATCCTTGACTATACTTACTATCGTCTGTTGGGGGTGGTAATCGTATCCATCATACTGTGGGGTGTCTCCCTGTGGTTTTGATTTGCATTTCCAATGCATAGTTGATATTGAGCATTTTTTTTTCATGTGCTAATAGTCACTTGTATCTCTTTGGAGAAATGTAAGTCTTTTGCATAGGGACTTTTGCATTGGATTCTTTGCTTTTTTTATTACCGAGTTGTAGAAATTCTTTGTATATTCTAGATATTGATTGTTTATAAATACATGATTTGCAAATATTTTCTTCCATTCCATGGGTTGCCTTTTCAGTTTCCTTATAGTATCTTCTGATGAACAAGAGAACAGGATGTAATTTTAAGAAAGGAATTGATATTTTCTCTAGAGGGTGGGTTGAGTGGGACAGGGTCAAGGGTCAGGGAGACAAGTAAAGCCATCACAACATCCAGGCAAGTGGTGAGGGGGTCTGAGCTGGACCAGAAAATAAATGGAAAGGAAACCTTACTCCGGAGGTTCAAACACAGAGAATTATGGAGAATAAAGGGGCAGAAGAAGGAAGATGTGTTGGGCAACTTCAATACTCAGCAAGAGATAATGAGAACCTGACCTGAGGGAGCAAGAGTGAGAGGAGGAAAGAGGAACACATTTGACAAGAATGAGTCCTAACTGATCGGATAGGTGTGGGGAAGGGAGAAGTGATTGATGATTCCAAGCTTGGGCAACCCTGTAAAATATTGCTTTAATTTACAGTTAACAACCTACATTAAATTAGTGTTTGACACAGACTAGACTAGAGGTGTCTTCCTGTAGCAGGATGATGTACTTGAGCCTGCCAGGAATCCTCCCTCCAACCCTCACTTTCCACTAGAATCAGTTCTTATAAAAGCATCGTCTGTGATTTATCACTGCTGGCAATACCATTCGCAAATCCTTTTAGGAAGGGCATGGGATAATTAATAAATGTTTTTAAAAAGGAAGGAAGGTCCTTGCTTAGCATCTGGACTGCCATCTTAAATGACAGCTGCCATTTTAAGAAAAATTTCACTTTCCCGCCTAAAGGTAGTTCTGAGAAAGGCTCACCACTCCCTCAAACCAACCCCAACCTTAACCTCCACATGAGGACCCACCCGGCTCTAATCCCTGAGCCTGCCCCATAAAAGTACCGACTGAAAAGTCAAGGCTCGTCAACGGAGATTAAAATGCACACACAGATAGCAGTGACAAAGATGAAGCACTGTATTGCAAGCTGCTGCTAGCTTAGATAGGAAATGAAAGTCAGTTACCCTAAAACGGGAACCCCCTGGGACCAATCATAGTAATAGTCAGGTCATCATCTGTGGTGCATGAGATTCATGGGGGTCACGAGCTGTTCACAAGCCCAGATGGGTGAACCAACTGGAAAATTTTTAAAACAACCTGTTATCCGCCCATTGGCAATTTGCCCGCCGCCATGTTACATTCATGAACCCATTATTAGAAAAACCCAGGGAATCCCCAGGGAGACTCCCAACACCGACCCCAAGCCTGTTTTGCCTCTCTCTATCTATGGAGAGATGTGCCTTTATTTGTCAGCTCTGACAAATAAACTCTTGTGTGTATCTCTGCCTGGTCTCCATCTTTCATTTCTCATTCACCTGTCACCTGGTTCCTCGCTTTTCTTTCAGAGAGAAAATAGTGAGAGATCCAGAGAAGGCTGGGACAGCCCATCTGGCTACAATGAAGGAGGCCAGGTGGGTGGAAGCAGCCTAGGAGGCTGAGGAGCCTAAGGAAGGTTCAGTAAATGGCAGGAGAGACTTGGGGGTGGGCAGGAGGAGGACTCAGGAGTAGGTCTCCCTCAGCACACCAGATGCCAGTGAGGGCCTCTGCACAACCAACCATGGTTTTCTGAGCGCAGCCCCTGGGCCTGGGTCACTTGCCTTCGGCCTAGCTGGAGGTCTGCAAGCACATTCCCACAGCTACCTCAGGAGCCATCCCTGGTATCTAATAGGATGATTAGTTCATCTAGAACAAGCACGGGCAGCATATTCCTTGCAAGACTCAAAGACTTAAAATAGCCACTCCTTTCTCTCGTGTACTCAAGGACAAAAGACCAGCCCCAAAGTATATTAATTACAGTATAAATTGTAGTTGCTGAATGAGCTTGCAGTGAACAAAAATGGGGGTTTGAACTAAAAATCTTAAAGGTCACTTTGAATTCCAGTAGCTAGACTTTTCTAATTGTTTTCAGGGAAAGAGTCTTAAAGGAGTGGACTCCTTTTTCAATAACCTTTTTCTCTGACTACAGAGTAAAATGTGCACTTTTTAGAAACTTTGAAAAATGAGGAAAATACATATTTTTAAAAGTGATTACTCAAAATCCTACCACATTGAAATTGCCATTATTAATATTTCATTTTTTTCAAAGCACCAAGTTTATATCTTATTTTATTTATGATCATTCTACATATACAATTTTCATGCTCTTTTATAGTATAATGTATCATAAATATTTTCCCATATCATTACAAACTCCTTAGCATAATATATATTAGTGTAGATCTTTGATTATGCCTATGGTAAATTCCTACAGGGCTACTAATTGCTAGAGCAAAGGACATAGAACTCTAATGCTTTTGGGTTTTTTTCTTGCAGACCTTGGATTTGAATCCAGTGGTAATCTACCACTGAGCTGCATTCTCAGGCCTTTCTATTTTTTATTTTGAGACAGAATCTCACTGATTTGCATAGAGCCTCACTAAATTGCTGAAGCTGGCTTTGAACTTGCAATCCTCCTGCTTCAGCCTCCCAAGTCTCTGGGATGACACGCAGGTGCCACCGCACCTGGCTCCTGTATTTAACTTTGTGAGGAAACATCAACTGTTCTGGGCGGTTTCTATTTTGCCAAGTACAGTGGCTCTCAATCACCATGAACTACTGAGTGGTATATTGCAAAATATATTACTGTGACTACTAAGATATTTAAATTTGTGGATGATATATAATTTTGTCAGAGCATTTTTGATGTCTCAGTCACAATATCATCCCGTATAACCATTTGTCACAACCGGGAAGATTGATGGGAACTATGTGAGGTCACATCAGTGCCTGCTTGAGGCTTCTAAGGTTCCTTTGCGTTTGGGTCCAGGAGGCCTGGCCTTTCTACAGTCTCTCTTCTTAAGTTTTCAAAAAGTCTCTCTGCTTCCCATGATGCTTCAGAGAATAATTACAGTAATTCTTGGTCTCTCTGACTCAAGCTAGTATGATTAAGCCTTTATTCCTTACAATTAAAAAAAAACACACACACAAAACCTAATTGCAACACCAGGCACATCCTTCAGGACTGAAAGATACCAGGCTCTATCAGATAAGTAGCCTGAGGAGGTGGACATGGAACTCTAAGTGGACGTCTCAGAGAGGCAGGCAGCCCGGGCAGAGTGGGAACACCTCACCAGGCAGCAGCCTGTAGAAGGGGCCGTGGGGTGACCCAAGCTTGGCTGGGCTGAGGCCTCTCTTCAACAGTCCCCCACAGCGGCTGAGTCTGGAGCTCCAGTGGGAGCTGCATCCTGACCTTTGCTGTTGGTGCCCTTGGTAAATTCCACTCCCTCTACACTGGCTGCTTCGGCTCCAGCTTCTCCAGCGCCTGTCACAGTGAGATTCTACTGCAACTCCTTTCTCTTGTTCCTGAGCTCTTTCTTTTGTAAGTAATGAATGGAAGATTGTCCCTCCACCACCCCACCGCCCCCCAAAGAGTCAGCTTCATTGGAAGAGAGTATCTAACAAGAAGTTTTTAGAGTTTTCTGGAATGTAGTAGCCTCTCAGTTGAGTTTCTGAGATGACAGAATTCCCCCTGTTGTTCCAATTCCTTTGAACGTGGATGTCACAGGAGCATGAGGGAATTAGGTCCTTGTGCTCCAATTACTAGCATGAATTGAAAATTTCTTCTCCCTTTTTTTTCTCATATAATAACTAAGAAGTTTTAATTTTTAAATAATACCTCCTTGCATTAGGTGGAATCCCGCCAGCCAAGCCCACACTGATCCTTGGGCCGAGCACGGGATCTCAGAAGGGGAAGGAAGCGGTACAGTCCCATCCCCCACAGCAGACACTCCACCGAGGCAGTCAGCGGCCACCATCCGGTAAAGCTGAAGGATACACCGCCACTCTCCTTCAGAGTGCAACATCAAAACAGGTTTGTGTCAATCAGCTCACCCCCCAGACATCGGGAATTCGCATAAAATCTCTCCTAGGCTTTCCTGGAGAGGGAGTATCAAGCTGAGCCTCCATAAAGACTAGGGGGAAACTAGAGACACCTGACCCCCAACCCCTCCTCCCAGTAGCAGCCAAAACGAAACCTGGCTAGCCAGCGCTGGGGGAGGGGCAAGCAGAAAAAATCAAAGTGATCCTCCTTCCTGTGGAGCACAGATAACTCAAGGAGAATAGGAAGATGGCGGCGAAGGGAGTGCATCACCCCAGGGCGCCGCGTCACTAAGTGGGAGAAAGACAATGCAAAACGGCTGAAGGATATCTTTGGGAAGTTCCAGTGAAATTGAGGTGCTCCAGAATCTAGTGCACAGATTTCCATCGTGCGAAGTTCGGCTCTGAGAGCTCCATTTCCCCGCACGGAGGGTCGCATAGCCTGACAGGCGATCGCCCGGAGGCTGGAGTCTGTGGCGCGTGCCGGGGAGCGGCAGGGTGCCGGAGCGGGGGATCAGCGATACGGATCCGGGGGGGCTCCCGCCAGTGGTACATCAGAGCCCTTAGTGCTGAGTTCCGGCTTTGAAACAGAGGAGAGAAGCGGCCCAGTTTGGTTCCAGACACCGGTCGGACCACAGTGGAGGACAGCAGCCGCCATTTGGGAGAGATGATGTAATCATCCCCATGTTCTACCCATCTCAGCTCATTCAACTACGGAACAGGTGATATCAGGCTGGTATTTGCCTGCGTCTAACAGACAGATTTCTTGCTCAGGCTCGGGGCGGGGGGGTTCTTGTGGAGAATACTCCTAGAGGCACGTGCTGGGCAAGGCATGCGCTGGGCACTGAGCAGCTGGATTCTGGTTCCCGGGGCTAACCTGGCCCAGGTCTGAGGAAACTGCGGAGACTGCCGGTGGAGGCCAGCTCCAAGTGGAGTGTGCGCTGAGCTTGGGGCGACTGGGTTCTGACTCCCGGAACAGTTTTGGCCTGGGGCTGGGGAACCCGTGGGGTCGCTCCCTGGAGCCAGCTCCCAGCGGAGAGTGTATCGGGATCGGAGAGGCGGGGTTCCGGCTACCTAAGCTGCTTTGGCCCAAGGCTAGGGAACCGGCAGTGACTGCTTCTCAATCAGGGTCCGGCGGGGTGCTGTAGGGGCAGAGTGGAGCTTTCACCTGCGCCCAGAGCAGGCCAAGTGACCCGCCGGCGTGGTACCATGACACCCCAAACGCAGCTGGGGCTGAAGAGAGCAGCCGCCCACGCCTAGAATAGGACCAGCGATTCCGCGGCGCGGTAGCCAAGTAACCTCATTTGGAGTAGAGGCTGTGCAGAGCTGACATCCAAGCAAGCAGGGCAGGCAGACCTGCAGCCAACTGGCAAGACAGGCCAGGTAGCTTGCCAGCGTGGTGGACACGTAACACCGAGGCAGTCGCGTCACACTGGTTGGAGTGGGGATGGAGCAGGGTCGCCGCCCGGGTCCGGAGGGGGCTCAGCGACCCATTGGAGAGGTAGTCAGGTACCCCCATTGGGAGTGGGGGCTGTGCAGAACTGCGACCCACCGGCCTAGAGGTCTGCCAGCGCGGTAGTCTCGTCACACCAATTGGAGTGGGGGCCCAGCAGAGCCGCCACCCACATCCAGATCAGGACCAACGACCCCAGGGCGTGGTAGTTACGTTACCACAATTGGAGTGGGGGCAGAGCAAAGCCACCACCCGTGCCCGCAGCGGGGGCAGACCTGCGACCAATCAGCGGGGTAGACAGACCACCATAATTAGAGGAGGAGCACAGCCAATACCTGCCCTGCAAGGGAGACTTCCCAACTATACAAGAGCAACATAAATAAATAGGGGGTAAATTTCAAAAACACAACAGTTGCACCAAGCAGAAAGAAACGCGAGCAGTATGAAAAGACAAGGAAAGAAAGGACCACAAGCAATGCAGGTCAACTCAACTTTAGAAGAGGTAATAGCTGCAACAGATGGAATGTCAGATAAAGAGATCAGGATTTATATGCTTCAGATGATCTGGAGTCTCAAGGAAGACATGAGACAGCAAAATCAGACAATGAAAGATCACATTGACAAACAAATCCAGGAAGTAAAAGATCAATTTCACAGGGAGATAGAGGTAATAAAAAACAAACAAATAGAAATTCTAGAAATGCAGGAAACAATAAACCAACTTAAAAACTCAATTGAGAATACTACCAGCAGAGTAGATCACTTAGAAGAGAGAACATCAGACAATGAAGACAAAGTATTTCAACTGGAAAAGAACATAGACAGCTCAGCAAGTCTGCTAAGAAACCATGAGCAGAACATCCAAGAATTATCAAAAGACTAAATTTAAGAGTCATTGGGATACAGGAAGGCACAGAGCTCCAAACCAAAGGAATAAAAAGTCTATTCAGTGAAATAATACGAGAAAACTTCCCAGACTTGAAGAATGAGACAGATTCCCAAATCCTAGAAGCCTACAGGACGCCGAATGTGCAAAATCATAAGAGATCCACACCTAGACACATTATAATGAAAATGTCCAACATACAGAATAAGGAGAGAATTTTAAAAGCTGCAAGAGAAAGAAAGCAGATTACATTTAGGGGTAAACCAATCAGGATAATAGCTGATCTCTCAACACAGACTCTGAAAGCTAGAAGATCCTGGAATAACATATTTCAAACACTGAAAGAAAATGGGTTCCAACCAAGAATCGTGTATCCGGTGAAATTAAGCTTCAGATTAGAAGATGAAATTAAAACCTTCCACGATAAACAAAAGTTAAAAGAATTCGCAGCTAGAAAACCATATCTTCAAAAAATCCTTGGCAAAACATTACAGGAAGAGGAAATGGAAAATAACATTGAAAACCAACAATGGGAGATAGGACAGTAAAGAGGGGAAAGTAGTCAAAGAGGATAACAAATCAGGGTTAGTAACATCAATAAACAAATATGGATAGAAGAACAAACCATATCTCAATAATAACCCTAAATGTTAATGGCTTAAACTCACCAATTAAGAGACACAGGCTAGTAGAATGGATCACAAAACAAGACCCAACAATATGCTGTCTACAGGAGACGCATCTGATAGGAAAAGATATTCATAGACTGAAGGTGAAAGGCTGGGAAAAATCATATCACTCATATGGACCGCGGAAACAAGCAGGCGTGTCCATACTCATATCTAATAAAATAGATTTCAAGCCAATGTTAATCAAAAGGGACAAAGAAGGACACTTCATACTGCTCAAGGGAACCATACACCAACAAGACATAACAATCATAAATATATATGCCCCAAATAATGGTGCAGCTGTGTTCATCAAGCAAACTCTTCTCAAGTTCAAGAGTCTAATAGACCACCATACAATAATCATGGGAGACTTCAACACACCTCTCTCACCACTGGACAGATCTTCCAAACAAAAGTTAAATAAGGAAACTATAGAACTCAATAACACTATTAACAACCTAGACTTAATTGACATATATAGACTATACCACCCAACATCAAGTAGTTACACTTTTTTCTCAGCAGCACATGGAACCTTCTCAAAAATAGACCATATACTATGTCACAGGGCAACTCTTAGACAATATAAAGGGGTAGAGATAATACCATGCATCTTATCTGATCATAATGGAATGAAACTGAAAATCAATGATAAAGGAAGGAAGGAAAAATCAAGCATCACTTGGAGAATGAACAATAGGTTGCTGAGTGATCAATGGGTTTTAGAAGACATTAAGGAGGAAATTAAAAACTTCCTGGAGTTAAATGAAAACACAGACACAACATATCGGAATCTATGGGACACATTGAAAGCAGTTCTAAGAGGAAAATTCATTGCTTGGAGTTCATTCCTCAAAAAAAGAAAAAACCAACAAATAAATGATCTCATACTTCATCTCAAAATCCTAGAAAAAGAAGAGCAAAACAACAGCAAAAGAAGTAGAAGGCAAGAAATAATTAAAATCAGAGCTGAAATTAATGAAATTGAAACAAAAGAAACAATTGAAAAAATTGACAAAACTAAAAGCTGGTTCTTTGAAAAAATAAATAAAATTGACAGACTCTTAGCCATGCTAACGAAGAGAAGAAGAGAGAGAACCCAAATTACTAGCATACGGGATGAAAAAGGCAATATCACAACAGACACTTCAGAAATACAGAAGATAATCAGAAATTATTTTGAATCCTTATACTCCAATAAAATAGAAGATAGTGAAGGCATAGATAAATTCCTTAAGTCTTATGATCTGCCCAGATTGAGTCAGGAGGATATTGACAACCTAAACAGACCAATAACAATAGAGGAAATAGAAGAAACCATCAAAAGACTACCAACTAAGAAAAGCCCAGGACCGGATGGGTATACAGCAGAGTTTTACAAAACCTTTAAAGAGGAACTAACACCAATACTTTTCAAGCTATTTCAGGAAATAGAAAAAGAGGGAGAACTTCCAAATTCATTCTACCAGGCCAACATCACCCTGATTCCGAAACCAGACAAAGACACTTCAAAGAAAGAAAACTACAGACCAATATCTCTAATGAACCTTGACGCAAAAATCCTCAATAAAATTCTGGCGAATTGGATTCAAATACATATCAAAAAAATTATACACCATGATCAAGTAGGATTCATCCCTGGGATGCAAGGCTGGTTCAATATACGGAAATCAATAAATGTTATTCACCACATCAATAGACTTAAAAATAAAAACCATATGATCATCTCAATAGATGCAGAAAAAGCATTCGACAAAGTACAACATCCCTTTATGTTCAAAACTCTAGAAAAATTAGGGATAACAGGATCATACCTCAACATTGTAAAAGCAATCTATGATAAGCCACAGGCCAGCATCATTCTGAATGGAGAAAAATTGAAGGCATTCCCTCTAAGATCTGGTACAAGACAGGGATGCCCTCTCTCACCACTTCTGTTCAACATAGTCCTCGAAACACTGGCCAGAGCAATCAGGCAGACGAAAGAAATTAAAGGCATAAAAATAGGAAAAGAAGAACTTAAATTATCACTATTTGCAGATGATATGATTCTATACCTAGCAGACCCAAAAGGGTCTACAAAGAAGCTATTAGAGCTAATAAATGAATTCAGCAAAGTGGCCGGATATAAGATCAACACGCATAAATCAAAGGCATTCCTGTATATCAGCGACAAATCCTCTGAAACGGAAATGAGGAAAACTACTCCGTTCACAGTATCCCCCCAAAAAATAAAATACTTGGGAATCAACTTAACAAAAGAGGTGAAAGATTTATACAATGAAAATTACAGAACACTAAAGAAAGATATAGAAGAAGACCTTAGAAGATGGAAAAATATACCCTGCTCATGGATAGGCAGAACCAACATCATCAAAATGGCGATATTACCAAAAGTTCTCTATAAGTTCAATGCAATGCCAATCAAAATCCCAACAGCATTTCTTGTAGAAATAGATAAAAGAATCATGAAATTCATATGGAATAATAAAAGACCCAGAATAGCAAAAACAATGCTAAGCAGGAAGTGTGAATCAGGCGGTATAGCGATTCCAGACTTCAAACTATACTACAGAGCAATAGTAACAAAAACAGCATGGTACTGGTACCAAAACAGGCGGGTGGACCAATGGTACAGAATAGAGGACACAGTAACCAATCCACAAAACCACAACTATCTTATATTTGATAAAGGGGCTAAAAGCATGCAATGGAGGAAGGATAGCATCTTCAACAAATGGTGCTGGGAAAACTGGAAATCCATTTGCATCAAAAAGAAGCTGAATCCCTATCTCTCGCCATGCACAAAAGTTAACTCAAAATGGATCAAGGAGCTTGATATTAAATCAGAGACACGGCATCTGATAGAAAAAAAAGTTGGTTATGATCTACATACTGTGGGATCGGGCCCCAAATCCCTCAATAGGACACCCGTAGCGCAAGAGTTAACAACTAGAATCAACAAATGGGACTTACTCAAACTAAAAAGTTTTTTCTCAGCAAAAGAAACAATAAGAGAGATAAACAGGGAGCCTACATCCTGGGAACAAATCTTTACTCCACACACTTCAGATAGAGCCCTAATAACCAGAATATACAAAGAACTCAAAAAATTAGACAATAAGATTACAAATAACCCAATCAATAAATGGGCCAAGGACCTGAACAGACACTTCTCAGAGGAGGACATGCAATCAATCAATAAGTACATGAAAAAATGCTCACCATCTCTAGCAGTCAGAGAAATGCAAATCAAAACTACCCTAAGATACCATCTCACTCCAGTAAGATTGGCAGCCATTAGGAAGTCAAACAACAATAAGTGCTGGAGAGGATGCGGGGGAAAAGGGCACTCTTGTTCATTGCTGGTGGGACTGCAAATTGGTGCAGCCAATTTGGAAAGCAGTATGGAGATTTCTTGGAAAGCTGGGAATGGAACCACCATTTGACCCAGCTATTCCCCTTCTCAGTCTATTCCCTAAAGACCTAATAAGAGCATGCTACAGGGACACTGCTACATCGATGTTCATAGCAGCACAATTCACAATAGCAAGATTGTGGAATCAGCCTAGATGCCCTTCAATAGATGAATGGATTAAAAAAAATGTGGCATTTATACACAATGGAGTATTACTCTGCATTAAAAAATGACAAAATCATAGAATTTGGAGGGAAATGGATGGCATTAGAGCAGATTATGCTAAGTGAAGCTAGTCAATCTTTAAAAAACAAATACCAAATGACCCCTTTGATATAAGGGGAGTAAACAAGGACAGGGTAGGGACGAAGAGCTTGAGAAGAAGATGTACATTAAACAGGGATGAGAGGTGGGAGGGAAAGGGAGTGAGAAGGGAAATCGCATGGAAATGGAAGGCGATCCTCAGGGTTATACATAAGGACATATAAGAGGAAAGGAGGGGTAAGACAAGATAATACAAATCGAAGAAATGATTTACAGTAGAAGGGGTAGAGAGAGAAAAGGGGAGGGGAGGGGGGATAGTAGAGAATAGGACAGACAGCAGAATACATCAGACACTAGAAAGGCAATTTGTCAATCAATGGAAGGGTAACTGATGTGATTCAGCAATCTGTATATGGGGTATAATTGGGAGTTCATAACCCACCTGAATCAAATTGTGAAATATGATGTATTAAGAACTATGTAATGTTTTGAACGACCAACAATAAAAAAATAATAATACCTCCTTATTGAATCTGCTCAAGCAATCATGGAGAGAAGCAATGAATGGGGATCGATTGATAGAAAACCAGGACATTCAATAGCTAAAAAGCATGAGTCAACATAAACCTTGGATACTCTCAGAATAGTAGGGGCCATATGATTTCTTTCTTTATTTTTTGCTCCACACTTTTCTCTATACTTTCTTTATTCTCTCTCTTTTCCCTTATAGTCAGTTCATATCAGGATATCCCATAGGTGACTTCAGAAATAAGTAACTCATCCAATATTCACATTTGGAGCCCTACAACTTTGCTTTGAGCAAAAGATTGTAGGAGATCCCAAGGATAGCCAAAGGGCTGGCTATCCCAACTGCCATTGTAAAACTAGAAGCACAGCTGGATGTAGCTCATGGTACTATGTGCTGTTAACATAGGCAAGACCTTGGGTCTGACTGTCAGGATTTAAATAAATAAATAAAATTTATAAGCAGACTTAAAAAGACAAATACATGAAAATCCACACTCAATATGATTAATGTTATGGTTTGGATATGAGGTATCCTCCAAACACTCCTGTTAAGGCAAAAATATTGGTTTGGATATTAGGTGTTCCCCAAAACTCACATGTGAGCTGATGCAAGAAGGTTTAGAGGTGAAATGGTTGAGTTATGAGAGTCTTAACCTAATCAATGCATTATCCCTTAATAGGGGTTAACTGAATGGTAACTCTAGGCAGGTAGGGTATGGCTGGAGGAGGTGGGTATTATTGGGGGGTATATATTTTGTCTGTGGTGAGGCCATGTGTCTGTGTGTCTGTCTCTCTCTCCATTTCCTGGTGGGTGTGTCCTTAGCTGCTTTCCCCTGGTACACTTTTCCTCCAGGATGTTCTACAGCATCTTGAGCCCAGAGCAATGGAGTAGGCCATCTGTGGAACTAGACCTCTGAAACCTGAGCCTCAAAGAAACTTTGCCTCCTCTAAGTTTGTTCTTGTTGGGTGTTTTGGTCACAGCTACTCAAAAGCTGACTCAATTAGTCATTAAATAAATGCAAATTACAGTGAGATAGGGTTTCACATCCACCAGGACAGTTGGAATAAAACAGACCACGAAAGTGTCTGTGAGGATGTGAAGAAATTGAAACCCTCCTGTGAATTAGGTAATGGTGATGACTGTATAGTCTGCTAAAAAACACTGATTTGTACAATTTATGAAATGCACATCTGCTTTGTATTCGTCAGAATTGGTTAACTACTATAAAAAATAAACTAAGTTTAACTATTTTAAAAAATACCTCAAAATTTCACAAGGTGAGAGAGGAGATGCTCAATTTCAACAAGGAAGATTTTAGAAAGTTTCTCAGGACAAACAGGATTGAAACCAGAACCTAAAGAGCATGGGTTATTGTGATTAAAAACCATTCACAGAGTGTTTATGACTTTTCTGTGAATGTGCAGAACACAAGTCCTTTTTCTAATTCTCCATAGACATAGTATGATCTCTTCGTTGCAGATGAGGAACCCAAGGCTCAGAGAGGTCCAGGGTCCAGAGCTAGTAAGTGGCAGGGAAACAGCAGGATTGTTTGAGAGGCAGCTCTTGAAATGTGTCGGGTTCGAGTTGTCTTCATGGAGGAGATAACATGTGCAAGGGCAGCAGATGGGTGAGACCCTGCAGGTAGGCTGGGTGTTGGGACCATCCCTCCAGTCAGCGTTTAGAACTGGGCGGGGATCAGTATGAACGGACAGGCAGGGGTGACACGATGGGAGGTGTTGTGTGCATGGTGGAGAATTTTAGATTTCATTCTGTACTCTTCAAAGAGCCAGCGCCTATGAAGCCAGAACAAGATATCTGTGCTTTGGAGAAAGGACTCCAACAACAAGAATGGTGTGAGCCCACGGAGTCTGAAGCCGACACAACTGGTTGAGTCCAGGAGAGAGGGGCTGAGCCTGGGTGGGTGCTGCAGAACTAAACAACAAGGAGAGAAGAAACTATAAAGCCAATGTCTCAAATGGCTTAAAGCGTTTTCCCCTCCCCTTGCCCCTCCCCCTGCTCACATGTGCTAGGCAAGCGCTCTACCACTGACCCCCTGCAACCCCAGCCCTAGAAACGCTGTCTTGTCCCAGGCCTGCGGCCACCTTTGCTCTGTGATCTACCTCGAGGAAGTCTTCTGTCTGGAAGAGGCAAGGGGAAACTTCTGATTAGCTAGCAGGTGGCATGGTCCAGGAGCGGGAACTCTTTGTAGAAGGTGCAAAGCGTATTGATGGAGTATACCATTCAGCAGATTCCAGACATAAATCTGTTCTTTTCTTTGCCCAGAATCATGACATCTGGGATGAACCTCAGTGTGGTGTTGGAGTTCAGTGCCAGGCCTAAGATCAAACTCCAGCTCTGTCCCTTGTTAGTTAAGCAGCCTTGGCTTTGGCTTATTAAGCTTTGTGTTTTCCATCTAGAAAATAAAGATGAGAGCAATGATACCTTCATGGCATTGTTGAGTAGCTTAAGTAAATTAAAACATGCAGGAAGAGTTTTAAAATTTTCCTAATTGTCATGGTTTAGATATGAGGTGTCCCCCTAAAGCTCATGTGTGCGCCAATGCAAAAGGGATTGGAGGTGAAATGATTGGGTTATGAGAGCCTTAACCTAATCCCTGTGTTAATCTGCTGATAGGGATTAACTAGGGTGACTGCAGGCAGATAGCGGGTGGCTGGAGGAGGTGGGTCGTTGGGGGGCGTGGCTTTGGAGTTCATATTTTATCCTTATTGAGCAAAATTCTCTCTGCTTCTTGTTGCCATGTTCCCAGATGCTTTCCTGTGGCCCCCCTTTCCACCACGACCTTCTGCCTCACCTCGAGCCCCACAGAGTGGATTTGGCTTTCTTTGGGCTGAGACCTCTGAAACCATGAGCCCCCAAAAAAACTTCCCCTCCTCTAAGATTGTTCTTGTCGGGTCTTTTGGTCACAGCAGTGAAAAAGCTGACTAAAACATCAAGAAGCTGTTTGAAACTCTTGTTTTGGAATCTCCCAGATCCTTTTAGAAAACCATCGAAGAACAATGTTTGGCTTATATCATTATGGAAGCAATATTGTCCATTCGTTCTTCAAAGATTGTCATCAATAATTGCATCTGAAATCAGTCCATGCCATGAGAACCAGCGCAGGTTTTGAAAACCATGGTGCAATCAAGGCTAATGACGGACTGGCTGTCTCGCAGGTTGCTGTTTAATTACGGTGAGTGGCACGGCGGCGATCGCTGTGTGTTTATCTTCTCACTCTGTGAAAGAGTAGGAAGGCAGGGCATTTTCAAAGAAGTAAAGCCGAGATGGAAATTAAAAATACTGTTTTTTTTTTTTTTTTTTTTTTCCTGTGGTGACACCCTTTCTTCTCCAATTTCTTTCTTTTTCTTCTTTTAGCCGCATTCTTATGCCTGTGTCATAGTGGTTGAAGCTTCTGGGTGTTATTATTTGCTATCACCACCAAGAGGATTGCTCATCGTGGCCACTTAATGGACTGATCCCTCAACTCGTGAGATCACACTGAGCCTGACTCCTGTAGGAATGGCAAGGCCACTCAGGGAGACCAGTGTGCCACTGGGCCTGGCTGGCCACGCATTTCTAATGAGCTTTCCATGGAAAGTACAAACGTCCAAATGCTTCCCAGCAGCCTGCTGTGTCCAGAGCAAAAGGACTGGAGACAGCTTCAGGACAGTACCATAAGCAGGTATCAGTGTGGACAGAGGACAGTTATACCCACAGAGGTGGCGCTGGTGGTATGACCTGGGAGAAAAGGGCTCCGTTCTGGAAAATCAATTCCCAATATCTTGGCAAAGCAAAGATCATGAAACAAAAAGGGGAGCAAACAGCAAAATAGGGTCTGAATTCCCCCCTCCTCTGCCTCATTCTTCTCTTCCATCCGTGGCTGCGTCTGGGTCCCTGATTATGGGCTCCTATTACTCCTCCCTTCAAGAGTAAATGCTCCCTGCTTTCTTCTGTCAATCCAACTTTTGAAAATGAGATAAAAGAAAATATCAGATTTTTTGCTCCTGTGATAAAATACCTGAGAAAATCAACTTAAAGGAGGAAAGATTCATTTTGGCCACATAGTTTCAGAGATTTCAGTTCAGGTTTGGCCAGCTCCATTGCTTTGGGCTTGAGATGAGGCAGAGCATCATGATGAGGAAGATTTGCTCATCTTATGACAGCCAGAAGCCGACAGAGAGAGATAGGAAGGGACCTGGGACAAGATATGGTGCCCAAAGACGTGCTCCCAGGGACCTACTCTGTTCAACTAGATCCCACCTCCTACGGTTTCTACCAACTCCCAATAGCCCGTCTAGCTATGAATCCATCACTAGATTAGTCTATTGATGGTCTTAGACCCCTCGTGATCCAGCCACTTCCCAAAGGCCTCACTCTGAACACAGCTGCATTGGGGATCAAATCTTCAACGAAGGAGCCTTTGGGGGACATTTCAGATCCAAACCATAATATCAAGGAAATAAATAAATTGATGGTTGGGTGCAGAGGCACATGCCTATAACCCCAGCAACTTGGGAGGCTGAGGCAGGAAGACCAGGAGTTCAAAACCAGCCTCAGCAATGGCGAGGCACTAAGCAACTCAGTGAGAACCTGTCTCTAAATAAAATACAAAATAGGGCTGTGGTGTGGCTCAGTGGTTGAGTGCCCCTGAGTTCAATCTCTGGTAAACCACCCCCCCCCCAATAGAAATAAAAAGCTGTAATATTCAGAACTAGAAAAGCAAGTTACGGGGCTGGGATTGTGGCTGAGCAGTAGAGTGCTCCCCTAGCATGTGTGGGGCCTGGGTTCGATCCTCAGCACCACATAAAAATAGAGGTATTGTGTTGTGTCCATCTACACCTCAAAAATAAATATTAAAAAAAAGAAAAGCAAGTTACTCAGAGGAATTCACACTTCATTGAAATACCAATTAGAACCATTAGCAAGATGTTAGCACTGACTCTGAACTCTGTTTAGGTTTAGCCCTGAACCATTCAGAAAGAGATGGGTGTCATCATTATAATCAAAATACACAAACAGTTCTCACTTCATAGGTGTTTATCAGATATATTGGACCTGTGTGTGTCTTGTAGTTATCCCAAAGGAAGATTTAAACACACACACACACACACCAGTCTCAAGCCTTCAGCTAGGTTGGATTTCCCTTTAAAGAATTAAGAGTTTTGACTGGGTGTGGTGGTACATGCCTATAATCCCAGAGATTTGGGAGGCTGAGGCAGGAGGATCGAAAGTTTGAGGCCAGCCTCAGCAACTCAAGGAGACCCTCAGCAACTTAGTGAGACCCTGCTTCAAAATTTAAGAAACGGCTGGGGATGTAGCTCAGCAGTAAAAACCCCTAGGTTGGATCCCCAGTACTAAAAACAGAGTTTAAGAGTTTAAACATGGCCTTGAAGGATAAATAAAACTAAGGCAGAAAAGCAAAGAAGACTAAAAAGAAAACATGTTTGTTAATAGTTAAAATATTGGCATCTAATTAATAAGAATCAACCAGTTGGCTTTGTGCTGATTCCCCTCTCACCGTGGACCTCCATTTCCACGCCTGCACAGGAGTGTTGATGGCATGAGCGTCCATCTGACTGTGATGCTGGGAAGACACAGTGAGTTGGTCCACATGTGCTATGAATGACCCACTGCCATCCTGATGCAGCATGGAGCAAAAACGAACAGGGCACATTCCGGGTATCTTAGGATCACAGGTGTGGATTACCCCGCCAAAGCCACTTTTAATTTCATTATTCAGAAAAATTAACCGTATTGGAAAACCTTTAAAAAAAAACAGGCAAAACGAATTCATTTAGATTTATATGGAAAGCGCTAGGAGAGCAGTCTATTCCTTTTAGTACCTTTCTTCAATAAACCTCTGTTTTCCTTGGTTTCCCTTTTATAGACAAAGGTAATGGGTACCTCCAGTGTCTTAGGCAGCTCAGGCTCCAGCCACAGAACAGCACAGACTGTGTCACTTGAATGATAGAAGCTTATTTTTCTCCGCTGTGGAAGTCCAAGGTCATGGTGCCAAGCTGGTCAGATTTTGAGGGGGACCCTCTCCTAGGCTGAAATGGCTGTCTTCCTGCCGAGTTCTCACATAGGGAATGGGAGGGAGAAACTCTGGCTCTTCTCAGGGCACCAGTCACATCAGGAAGACTCCATCTTCAAGACCTCATCTAAATCCAATCATCTCCCAAAGGTCTGACCTCCTAATACCATCACATTGGGGGTTAGGCCTTCAATGGATGAATTTTGGGGAGACAAACATTCAGTCCACAATACAATTATACTTAAGCTAGGAGTGGTGGCACATGCTGTAATCCCAGCAGCTCAGGAGGCTGAGGCAGGAGGATTTCAAGTTTAAAGCCAGCCTCAGCAAATTAGTGAGGTGCTTAGCAACTTAGTGAGACCCTGTCTCTAAAATATGAAAAAGGGCCGGGGATGTGGTACAGTGGTTGAGCACTCCTGGGTTCAATCCTCAGTACCAAACAAACAAAAAACAATTATACTTAAAAATAAGGAGCAGGGGGCCAGGCCTGGTGGCACATGCCTGTAATCCCAGCGGGTCAGGAGACTGAGGCAGGAGGATCACAAGTTCAAAGCCAGCTTCAGCAGCTAGGTCCTAAGCGACATAGTTAGCAAAAACCTGTCTCAAACAAAAAATAAAATAAAAAAGGCTGGGGATGTGGCTCAATGGTTGAGCATCCCTGGGTTCAATTCTTGGTACAAAAAAAGAAAGAAAGAAAGAAAGAAAGAAAGAAAGAAAGAAAGAAAGAAAGAAAGAAAGGAAGGAAGGAAGGAAGGAAGAAAGAAAGAAAGAAAATAAACGCACAGGGCCAGGTGTATAGCTCAGCGATATAGTTCTTGCCTAGCACATACAGGGTCCTAGGTTCCATCTCACTAACTGAAAATGGGAAAAAAAAAAAAAAGAAATAAAAAGAAAAGAAAAAAAAATGAAACTGATGTGCTATAAATGGTTTCATAGGACCAGGCATTTAGGAGCAAAATATAAGCACAATGTTTAGAAATAAGAGAAAATTTATGATGATAAGGGTATCCTTGAAGATTAACATGTAACTTTGCTGGGGAAGGAGAATACTGTTTTGGAAAGCTGTATTTATAGTGTTTGAAGATGTTTAGAGATTCTAACAGTATGGAAAGTCAAAGAGGTGACAAGGCCAAGAAAACATTTGGTTTTCATTCTTTTTATGTAAATATGTTTATGGTCAACTTAATGATTCTGGCTCATTAGGAAGTTTATTTTGTAATAAAACATGGAGCAGATTCAGCCTGTGCTGACCAAGGAGATCTGCTGCTGCTCCTGCTTCATGGGGAGGGCAGCTGCAGATGTCCACCAGTCTGCACCTCCCTCCGTTCTTCCCTCTCTCTTTTCCACATCCCTTGAAGAAGTACCGAGGTCCACTGTCCCTGCTGTGGCTGGGTGTGAGAAAGTGCGCGGTGATGGTGGGAGTCCTCTCCCATGGCTTAAATTAGTCTGGGAAGGGAGCAAAGGGATCCCGGGGATTCCCAGAATGAGTTTTCACAGTGAAACAATACTTATCAAAGCAGTTAATTTCGAGAGAAATTCCTGTCCAACAAATAGGCCAGTGTGGCTTGTTTTGTGACCATCATGTACATGAGTCCCTCCACAGAAGTTTCATAATTTCGCCCTGAGTTTCAAGTCCTTCAAGCTCTGCTGGGTACTTCTGTAGACTATTTTAAGAACCTCACTATCATATAAAATGTTGCTTTTAAAGAATAGTTTCTCTGAGAAAGAAACAATACAAGCAAAGTACAATCTGTCCAGGACCTGGTAAATTGTTTTCCACCTAGGTGCCTAATACATGTTTGCTGGGCTGGGATTGGAGCTCAGTGGTAGATCACATTCTTAGCAAGTGTGAGTGAGGCCCTGGGTTTAATCCCCAGCATACAATATGGCAAGAAGTAAGAGAAGGGAAAATGAATACACTTGAAGCACATATTGAATGCTTCTCTAGATAAAGGAATTATGATGATTTTTAATTCTCTTCAGACTTAGCTGAGCTTTTCACATTAACAAAAATTTCCACAACGAACATGTAGTATATTGAATAATATAAAAACTAGCTTTAAAAGTTCACAGTAGGGATAGGCTTTCATCTACACAGGTAGGCAGTGCTTGTTCTATGGCCTTCTACTTCTGAAGATATCAAGTCAAAGGAGACCCTTAAGAAATCTTTGGTGCCCATCACTGTCTGAGCCTTGAATCTCTTCAGAGTTTAACACGGGTCAATAGTAGAGAGCTTGGTCCATTCAGGGTGGTCTATGCAGATGAGAGAAAGAGAGAGGAGGGAAAGAACAGGGTGTGTTGTACTCAAAGTTCCCTTCATGTGTAGATACAGACAGAGAGGCATGTGCACACACATTATTTATTTCATCACAGGAGAAGTTTTCAGGCATGGCCTACAAACCCCAGGAAGAGGTTGACTGTATTTGGATAAATTCAGCAGCAATCCCCCTTCTACTTTAAGAGGGAACATGGTGAGGGGGGTGGAAAAAAGTACTCCAAATTTGAGGTTCAAATGTATCTTTGAAATAACAGTAATTATCATTAATAATATAATAATATTTCAAAATTCTATTTACTGATTTCTTACCATGAGTCAGGCACAATGCAAAGTGCCTTACATCATTGCCACCTCATTTTATCTTCCATTTACTTTCACAACAAGCTTGTTGAAGAAGGAACTACTAGTTATCAATCCCATCTTACAGATGAGGAAAAAGAGGGAAAGATATCAAACAAGTTACCAATGGGAACAGGGATGGTGGCTGCCAGCCCCTGATTGAAACTCAAATGTGTCTACTCTCCCCTCTTAACCACTCCTTATCAAGTGGCTACACTACAAAGAATTCGGGTTACAAAGAAAAAAATAAACTAGAATATGTATAATAATAATAACAAAGAATATCCAAGTTTCATTGCAGGAACAATGTGACACTAGCCCTTCAGGCTGATAAAAAGATGGAAAACGGGAAGACCATTTTTTAAAAAAAAGCTAATTTCCTAGACATTAATGGGTGATTACTAAGTCATTTCATTAAGCTGAATTATGAATTTGCTTTTCAATTAAGTGTCTCATCACTGCCACTGCTCTGTGTCTCTTTCCACTTCCAACTTCATCTTGGCCAAACGTGGGAAACGACTGGGTTTGTGAGTAATCCGCGAGGCCCTGGGAGGACCTTTTGCCTCTATTGTTTTCTTGGGTGTCCTCACTCTGGGTGCCTGACATTCCTCGCGTGTCTAAGGCAATCAAGGAGCAGTGAAGCGCGGGGGAAGCAGCACAAAAGACATCCAAGGCTATCGGTGTAGGGAGATCAATTCAGGGCTCACATCAAACACGCAGCGTGCCAGGGAGAGAGAAAAACACGCTTTTCCAGAGAGTAGGAAATTGGTTGACCTTCTGTGAGATGCCGCAAAGAACTGGACGCATGAAGTGGTGGACAGTGATATGATAATTTTAGACCCCAAACCATCCCCCAGCAGGCGCGGCCCCAGCCCTTGGGTCCTAGGAGGCCAGCAAGGGGAGAAGGGCGCGGGGCTCCGGTCTTGCCTTCCAGCGAAGCGTCCACCCAGTCGCCGGTGCTTCATTCATCATGCAGGCGCCGCAGCTTCGGGGCAGGGTGGAGGCGGTTGGTTGGCCCGGCCGGGGAGGCTGGCTGCGCCCGCAGGTCCAGCGTAGCCTGGGAGGGGAGGGGCCGCGCGCAGGCCAAGGATGCCCAGCCTTCTTCCCCCGACTGCTGCCACCAGGCACAGCCACGCGCCGGACCCGGATCTCCCGCAGAGCTGCGCCCGCGCGGGCCCGCGAGCAGTCCCTCGGCTCCCACGTTACCACCCAAGTGACAGGCCCAGGAAGGCCACAGGGACACAGCTTTGCAGTCCGAGTCTCCTCTCCAGTTGGCCTCCCCGCGCGAGCGCGCGCGCGCGCAAACACACACACACACGCACATGCACACGCACACACACACACACACAGATATCCCTCCTGCAGCCCGGCGGCCCCCGAGCCCGCGCCCCAGCCCTGCCTCCCCTGTGCGCCGCGCCCGGGCGGCCTCCGCAGGCCCCTCCCCGGGGGAGGGGAGCAGGACGCGCGCGGGAGCCGGGCGCGGGGAGGGACTGGCGGCGGGGGAGTGTCTGGCTGCCCCCGCCCCTCGAGTGAGTGACTGGGCGAGGAGGTCCCCTCCCTCCCTCTCTCCCAGCCAGCTCCCGCTCGCTCCCTGCCCACTCCCGGGGGGACGATCCGTGCCGCGGCCGCCGCGGCCACCGCTTCTTTCACACTTTAGTTGGGAGCTGCGCGCCGCGCTCAGTTACTGGAGAGCTGGCCGCGCGCCGCCGCCTCCTGCACGCACGCACGCGGGCCCGGCTTCGGGGTTTTCTGCTGTTACTCCAAGCAGCGGGGAGGAGGGGGAGACCCGGACACACTGTGGGGAGGAGGAGGAAGAGGAGGAGGAGGGAGGAAGAAAAAAGGCGAGGAGGCAAGGGGCGGG